>NW_011494635.1:4364004-4368665 GCF_000754665.1 Bison bison bison | reverse complement strand
TCTCACCTACTTGTAACTCACAGAGGTTCCTCCAGAACTGTGGGTATCGGTTGCTCCTGTGTGAAGGCCCGGGGCTTCCCATCGGTGGGTACACCGCAGTCCGTCAGCCATTGCCCTATTGGCAGGTCCCCTGTAAATTCAGGGCTCAATGAGCAGCTGCCGACTTGTCCCCATAACTTCCCTCCACTCTCCCTGGGCTCTGGGTCCTGTGGATTCCTCCATGTCCTGCACCCACGCTTCATCTTGGGCCTCATTCAGTCAGTGGCAGCACTAGAAACCTCAGTGTCCCCACCCACATTCTGGTGGTCATCAAGCCCATGGCCCCAGGTCCAAAAAACACATCCCTCTGTCACCTTTCCCATAGTCCCTCCCCCAGCACTCTGGCCCCAGCCTTCAGTTCTCAGCCTTCTTTTCTCCAGCCTCTCTCATGGCCAGGCCAATCCTCAGGGCTCCCAAGGATCTTTCCTTCCATCCTTTGTATCCTCTCACACCTTGAACAACCTTCAGTGGGTCTCTGCTTGGACCTCACCCTTGCCAAAGGATCTGTAGATATACCTGCCCACACCTGCTCCTGAGGCTGCAGGGCCCAGTGCCCCAGGCATTAGGGTTCGAGAAAGTATTTGAGAGCTTCAGCTCTGCTGTGTACAAGGTGGTCTGTTCAGTTCAGTTGCTCAGTCATGTCAGACTCTTTGTGACCCTATGGACTGCAGCATACCAGACCTCCCTGTCCATCACCAACTCCCGGAGTTTACGCAAACTCATGTCCACTGAGTCAGTGATGCCATCCAACCATCTCATCCTCTGTCATCCCCTTCTCCTCCTGCCTTCAATCTTTTCCCGCATGAGGGTCTTTTCCAGTGAGTCAGTTCTTCACATCAGGTGGCCAAAGTATTGGAATTTCAACTTCAGCATCGGTCCTTCCAATGAATATTCAGGACTGATTTCCTTTAGGATGGACTGGTTGGATCTCCTTGCAGTCCAAGGGACTCTCAAGAGTCTTCTCCAACACCACAGTTCAAAAGCATCAATTCTTCTGCGCTCAACTTTCTTTATAGTCCAACTCTCACATTCATACATGACTACTGGAAAAGCCATAGCTTTGACTATACAGACCTTTGTTGGCAAAGTAACAGCCCCCCTAATCCTGTTTCCATCTCTTTGTCCCCTACAGTGCGGGTTCCCTATTTCATTGATTTGAAAAGACCACAGGATCAAGGTTTGAATCACACCTGTAATTACTACCTCCAGCCAGAGGAAGACGTAACCATTGGAGTCTGGTGAGTGTTGGCCCCAGGACTACAGGGCCAGGCGTTGGCAGTGTGGCCTCGAGGCAGCAGGGCCTGTGAGGCGTGGCCAGTATTGTCTTGACAGTAGGCTCTGAAAGTGTTGTTGCTTGTCCATTTTTATCTTTATCTGTTTCCAAAGGAAAAATCTCCTCTAGATTCCATGATAATGGAGCACTAGCACCAACTCTGTTCTCCTGTTTTCAAACAGCAAAGGGTTTGTAAACCAGATTGCTTTTGTTGCAGGAAGGGTGACCCCTTCCAGGGCCCTAGAGTGGGCTCTTGTCTAACTCAGAAATGAATTGTCTGTGGAGACTCATGAGCTGACAAAGCAAGAGACTTGATTGAAAGGGAACCCGGGAGGACTGCTTTGCCACGTGGCTCACAGTCTGGGTTTTATGGTGATGGGGTTAGTTTCTGGGTTGTCTCAGACCAATCATTCTGACTGAGAGTCCTTCCTGGGGGCCCACTCATTGCTTAGCCAAGATGGATGCCAGCTTGAAGGGTTCTGGGCGGTGGTTGGACATGTGGTTTAGACCTTTCCCAAACTCTTCTGGTTAGTGGTGGCTTATTAGTTCTGTGTTACCAGGACCTCCTGTCGTAAAATAACTCATGCAAATGGTTACTATGGTGCCTGGCCAGGGTGGGCGGTTTCAGTCAGCGTGCTTCCCCTAGCAGTTTTTGCAGAAAGCCATATTTCCAGGGGGAAAGAAAGCCAGAAAAGAGACTGTGTATCATGGAATCATGAGCACAGGCTTGAGCCACACCTGTCTTTCAGAGAAGTGAGAGAGTCATTTCCTAAGCAGGTTGATAAGAAGTCCAGGGTTCCCCAAGGAGAGAGGGGTCTGGAATTCTCAAGGAGGAAGAAAGGACAAACTTTTTTTCCTCTACGTTCCTTAGGATTATATAACAATAATGTATCCTGCTTGAGGACAGTCTCTGGAAAAAGCCTTCTGGCTAATCCTATTATCTTAAAATGTAAATTATAGGAGTAGGTCTAGTGAGGTCTTTACAACCTCCAGACATTCTTTTGATTCTTTGTAATAACTAATTGGAGAGTATATAACTCCATTGTTAACACTAGCAAGGGGGTACTCTTTCTGCCCCCTTCTGATGTCTATGTCAGAAGCTTTCTCTATCCTTTTTATACTTTAATAAAACTCTATTGCACAAAAGCTCTGAGCAATCAAGCCTCATCTCTGGCCCCGGATTGAATTCTTCTCCTCCGGAGGCCAAGAATCCCGGCTTCTTTTCGTGGTTCAGCAACAACCTTTCAGAAGGGCCCATCCAGGGGTTGAAAATGGTTGCATCTCTTTCATACACAGCTCTTTCAGGCCCTGACAGTGGTGGTGGCGTTTGCTCTTTTCTTTGTGTTTGCTTTTTTTAGCCATAAATTTAGGTTTGGATCTAAGCTCTGTGACTTGTTGGCCTTTCTTCATAGTATAATTTAGTTCTTCATAGTACAATTTAGTACACCCATGGACAAGTGGGTGTTTCCGATCAATGGAACCAGAACAGACTCTGACTTTCGTATCACGGCGTCTCTTTGTCTCAGGAGTGGCTTCAAGTCGCTCCTTGGACTCAGGAGAACTGTTGTGCCCGGGAGGAGCTTCTGAGGGAAATGCTCTGAACTGCTCCCCTGTGCGAGGCTAGGACGTCCTGGGTGAAGACCCAAAAATGAGAAGGAGGCTCTGATTCTGAGTGGCTGAAGCAGGGATTGTCTGTGGTCGTTTCTGGTGTGATTCAGTGGAGCATTCAGGGCCAGTGTGTGCATGTGGGCTGCTCTGTGTGTCCGTCTTCAGTCAAGCTTGTGTGTCCTGTGCAGAGCTGTCTGGGGGACTTGGCAGCTCTTCTGACAGTTACTAGGATCTGTGCTTTGAAGACGTGGGTTCAGCCAGGCTTCTTTCTCAAGCAGAGCAGTCATGTGACAGGATGGGTATCTGGGCAGTTACCCGTGAAGGTCGTGTTGGTGATGACCATGTGGGTCTCCGGGAACAACCACCTCTGTGTGCAGGTGAGCGCCTCTGCCCGCCCACGTCTACACCCAGTGCCATGCCGGCAGCAGCCTGGGCCCTGGGACGGCAGCCACTCCGCTCACCAACTGCCCTCCCTGGTGCCTCGCCAGGTCTTCCCACGGCCAAGGAGCGGGGGAAACAGCTCCTTCTCTGCCTGGCAGGGGCGGAGCCCAGGGACGGAGAGCTGCCAGGGCCTTTTTCAGAGCTCCGAGTTTCGGGCAGGCTGGCTCCTGGAGGCATATCAGCTCCCAGCATCTGCCAAGTGCACCTTTCTGTCTCACAGGTTTGTAACTATGAGAGAGTGGTAATTGCAGTGGTCAGAACTACCCAAAATGCAATCCTGTGAAATGGTCAGAGACACACATCAGAAATGAGATGCTGGCACTTAGACTTAGAGAAGAAGAAATCAGCCGTGCAGTGTTTTTAAGTCACTGTTCAAAGTCATGAGCAGTGACTTTGATGTGTCCTGAGTTAAGGGTGACCAGAGCACCTCTCGGAAGGAGGGTTTGGCTACATAGACCAAGTGTCTGCATGCCTGGCCAGGTGTGCAAGAATCCGGGCTGCCTACAGGGGCCTGTGATGCTTCCTGCAGAGGTGAGTCTAATGCCATGATGGCTTGTGGCCAGGCTCTGTGTTAGAAATGGTGCTTTAAGGACAGCCAGGCTTCCAGTCAGCCTGTATAGACCAGTGTTAACTGAATTAGCACGTATGACAGACAGTACTGTCCTGTGTACTCATGGGTGCAGTTTTATGTAGCTTATAAACATGGGCGAGTGTGAGGGGATGTGGGACAGCCTCAGTGCCCATTCCATGCTCTGACCCAGCTATAAGGGGTCTTACCTCACACAGCTTCCCCTTTCTATGGATGGAGTCACTGCTGCCGGGGCAAGCTACTGGGGCCAAGAGGGGCCCTTCTGCGAGTCAGAAAATGTTCTCAGCTGCCAGGTGCTGCCCTCACAGCGTGGGGTCTGCCCCCTCAGCCTCCTGCTCTCTGCTCAGTTGTCCCGAGCCACGGGCATCCTGCCTGCGGGCGTGTCACCTGATGCTCCCCTCTGCTGCTGCTTCCAGGCACACGGTCCCCACTGTCTGGTGGAAGAATGCCCAGGGGAAGGACCAGATGTGGTACGAGGATGCCCTGTCTTCCAGCCACCCAATCATCCTGTACCTGCATGGGAACGCGGGCACCAGGTGAGCAGGGGCCCGCTGCAGGGAGAGAGGGCGCACCTGGGCACGGGCGACCCAAGAGCTCGGGGAAAGCCAGGGCTCCTCTGGGCTTTGGGAGAGGTGGTTGTAAACCCTTGTTCCCACAGGCCCAGAGCAGGACAGGGCTGCGTGCCAGGTGGGCCGGGCCTGTTTGTTTGGG
>NW_011494635.1:4355942-4363845 GCF_000754665.1 Bison bison bison | reverse complement strand
TTGGCAGCTATGTCCAGAAAGCCCTGGTCAGAAGCTCGTGCCTGGGGTGAGAATGGAGGTAGCTGTGTCTGCCTGAGCAACCAAGAGCCTCAACCAGGGGGTGTTGCTCTTCCTGGGTTAGGGACCCAGGCTCCTCAGTGGACAGGAAGCACGGCCCCTTGGTGGAGGCTTTGAGACCCTCCAAGGCCACGGTGTGCCCAGGAAGTTGCCCCTGTGCGTGTATCATCTTATCTGCCATCCTGGGGTGAGGACACTTTTTCACCGTCAGGCATGCCCTCTGGAACAGGAGGCACATTTCCTGGGGGCACACGAAGAGACCCCAGCCAAGCAGTCAGGAACGAGTTTGTCCGGGGGGCTGCCCTGCCATGCTGTCAGGCCAGGTACCTCCAGCCCTGAGCCGGCAGTGCCAGCACATCCCACTGGGCCATTGAGGAAGCGTGTCCCCATGTAGCCATCCTTACCCACAGTCATCCCGGGAGCTTTTCAAGGGCAGGTTCAGTGGACGTCTTTCAGACTTGCAGGTTTGGATCCCATTGTTTAAAGAGGGCTCCTTCCAGCCTTCACGGCGGCCTTGTTGAGAGGAGAGGAATCTGCATGAGAGCCATCAGGCTCCGTGGGGCCAGGCTGGGGCCTGTCCGTTCAAAGGCAGAGCTGGCAAGGGGACAGAGCAGGCCACAGGCGGGGTCTGGGCAGATGGGCTGCACAGAGGGTCAGCAGGATGTCCGGGACGTGGCCCCCAGGACACCCTGAGTCCAGAGAGTGGAGTGCTGAGCTGCTGACTCAGCACGCCCTTGGCAGCCCGCTTCCCCGTTGTCTGGGACAAGCTGCGGCAGGTTTCTCTTCCGCTTTACAAAGAGCAAATGACTACAAACAGCTCCTGTAGCTTCTTTCTATAAATGAGGGAAGTTGGGCGTTCTTTGTGAGCAGTGCCAGTCACGTGGTAAAGAAGACAAAGTCTGCCTGTAGATTCAGGATGGAAGGCGTCTTGTGACTCTGAAGGTTTGCTGCCCCCTGCCCCCATGTCCCCAAGGACAGCACAGTGTGTAGTTCCTGATGGCCACCCCGTCTAGGCAGGATGGCAGGAGCCGTGTCTCCCTGAGGCCTGGACCCCAAGGATGTCCCAAGACCCTGTTATGCTCTGAACCCCTCTTCCTGCTCAGGGTAGGGTACTGGAGATCTTATAAAAGAACCATGACAAAGTCTTGCAAAGATAACTGAAGACATCTTGCATTATTTCTCTCCAGTCTTGAAACTCAGCCCTTTGATATTTATTTCTGGGTTATTTTGGCTTTCTTCCTCCATCTTTTTCTCTCCTCTCCTGAGGACACTTTCTCTCTGGACACACACACCCGAAATGGCCCAAATGCTCGTTATGAGGAAGGGAGAGAGCGGAGAAGTCTGTCGAGGGAGAGCCTGCCCACTGATGCGCTTCCTACTCATCAGGCAGCCCTGTCCCCCTCAGGGTGTCTTCAGGGAACAGCCGGACAGCATCTGGGCAGGAAGTGGGAGGCAGAGGCAGACAGGCCTCGCCCGGAGAGGGGTGGGCATGAGGCGGCCGGTGAGGGCCTGGGAGGTTCTCTGCAGCTGTTGGATCACGATGGCGGCTCTGACCCAGCGTCTGCCCACGGGCACATGTGTGTGGAAGGATGGCATGGTGGGAGGCACAGCAGCAGACTGTCTGGAGCAGGTGGGGAAGAGCCAGATGACCAGGTGGTGGGGGTGTGAACAGCCATGGAGGAGCACCCTGAAGGTTGGCGGTGGCTCTGTGGCTGAGGAGGTTGAGGCAGGAGGTGCCTGTGGCCTGTCCCCGTGGTGTACGTGCCAGCGAGCACAGGCGTCCCTTCTGTTCACCTGTGGTCCTGGACACTGGGGAGTCGAGGGGCCTTTGTGTTTCCTAGGTTCTGCCACCTTAGTCAAACCAGAGATGAGGTAATAATTAAGAAACATCCCCACGGTGCTCAGATGGTCCCTTGCCTGGCACCACACTGTGGAGGCCAGCGGGGAGCCACATAGGTGCCCAGAGGAGGAGGTGACCTGTCCGTCACCCTCCCACATGGATTTGGGGACCAGGCTCTAAGTGCCCGGATGCTGTAGTGTTCATCCCGGGCCTCCTTTCTGAGAAGATGCACTAACAGCTGTTCTTGTTTCCTTTCCCTGACGATCTAGAGGCGGCGACCACCGGGTGGAGCTTTACAAGGTAGGTGAGGTCGGCTCACGGCGTCTGATGGAGAGCAGTGCCCTTAGCTATGGCACACAGCAGAGGCCATGCAGTGGACAGATGGACGGGGCAGTGCCCACCCTCACTGTGTGGACAGAGAGCGTTGCTCGCCTACTGCCTCTGGTTGTTCTTTCCAGGAGTCATGAACAGAACGGAGTTCCCCCTAATAATCTGACTTAATCGTTGTCGGTCTTTTTCATCTTGCCTTCTACGGACATCTCCTCATGGAGTGTTTCCCATTTTGCTGCCTCTGGGGATAGTTTCCAAGATCAGGATGAATGGACTTTGTGGCTCCTATGCCAGAAATTAACAAGTTAACGTAAAGTGATTTGCAATTGTTTGTAAAGTTACTTACTCACATAGGGAATGACGGGAGAACATTGAGGGGCCCGAGAGCTACACTGTCCTCTGGGCTGTGGCTCAGGAGTTCTGCCAGCACTGGGGTTTCTCGTGTCCACCAAGCGCAGGGCACCATTGATGCAGGTTCCCAGCCAACGTGGTGGAAGCAGGTGTCTGGGTGCGGGATCCCAGGGGAGATGCAAACCCTCTCCGCCATGTGGCTGTCATCAGAGGGTGTGTGGGTCTTTGAGCTGACACGTGCTGCTGATGCAGCGTCTGGGGCCACCACGCCTGTCGCCCTCCTCTCGGGTGGATCTGTGTTTGGGAACAGGGCCAGAGGAACAAGTCAGACATGTGGGCACTGCTGTCTGTCCAGCACCCTGTGGACAGCTCTGGGCTGTTGGAGGGCTGGTTCCCTGGAGCGACTTGGATCCAGGCGGGGGTGGGGTGGGTGACTGAACAGCTATGGCTCCAGAGGGTGCAGGTCCTGTGGGGGCTGGGAGGCCCTGGCCAAGCTCTCTTCTCGGGGATGGGAGCGCACCTCAGGTTGGTGACACTGGTGTCTGTGGCAGCCTCCTCGTGGCTCTGAGCACACCCAGCCAGGGCTTGGGTGGGACAGTGAATAGTGACTTCATGCAAGCAGTCACCTAATCCTGAGAGACTTTTTTCTTCTAAGTGAGAAAAATTCAATGGAAGCTTAAATCTGAACAGTGCTGGGTTACATTAAAGGTCACCAGGTGTGGAGTCCACACTGCAGGGTCCTTCCTCCTGGGTCTCTGGGTGGTCAGAACCCCTGGCAACCCCTGGACAGCCATCAGCCTGCAAGCACCTCAGAGGGCACAGGTGCTGCTCAGGCTGGCCTCCGCCTTCCTGAGTGTCCCACAGTGGCAGGATGGGGCAGTGAGGTGATGGCCTTCACTGAGTTCCCTCGAGCGAGGTCAGGTGGGTTAGTCAGAGCCGCATTGTTCAGTTTTTGCTTTTCACTTCCAGGTGCTGAGTTCCCTCGGCTACCACGTGGTCACCTTTGACTACAGAGGTGAGGGTTCCTTGCTCACCCCGCCTGTTTGAGGTTGGTGTGGGGTGGCCATGTGTGACTCTGAAATGCTGGTGGCTCTGCCGTGACCTGTGGTCCTTGTGAGATTGTCAGTGTGTGGAGGTAGTGGAGGGTCCGGGTCCTTGGCTGTGAGTCCTTCGTGCATCCTCCCCTAGATAGTAGGCATGGGCGCCTGGAACCCCGGCACACACCCTCTGCCGGCCCCTTTCACATGTCAAAGGTGCTGTCTCCTCTTTGTGGGACTCAGACTTTCCCCACAGCTGGGTATTGGGCCTGTTTCGTGCTCAGCAGAGCTTGTCTTGTTGAAGTTATGGAGACAGGAAAGAGGGACTCCTCTTCTCGTCCCTCTGTGTTTCTCCTTGCCTCCCGCAGTTTGCTGCGTGAGGAAGATGCTTTGTGTCAGCGGGGAGCAGAGTGGCGGCGATGTGTGCCTCAGACAGCCCTCGCCTGGACAGGACGTAGGGCTGAGGCCTCTTGTCCAGCTCACCCTGGCTGGGGGGAGGCGGGGCTTCACACCCACAGAACCAGCAGCTGTTGGCATCGCCTGGGTGTGCACGTTGGGAGAGTCTCCTCTTGATGCTGCCATGGCTGCCACAAATGTAATGTCTCAGAACAGCACGGATGAACTATCTTGAAGCACTGGTGGTCAAGGTTCCAAGTCTTTAGTCACTGGGATGAGTCAAGGTGTGGACACGATGGAGGCTCCAGGAGAGTCAGGTTCCTAGCCTCTTGCAGCTTCTCCAGGCCACGCTGGTTCCTTGCCTGTGGCCCCTCGCGTCTGCATTACTCTGGCCCTGACTCTGTCCCTTCTGCTCATAAAGGCCCGGGATTGCCTGAGGCTCATGCTGACCAGGACACTGTCCTGTCTCGGGGTCCCCTGCTTGGCAGCCTCTTTCCTTCTGCACCCTTCACTGCCCTTGCTGTGTGAGGTTCCAGAGGTACGGGTTTCCAGGTGTGGACGTGCACGT
Source organism: Bison bison bison (assembly GCF_000754665.1). Lineage (NCBI taxonomy): Eukaryota > Metazoa > Chordata > Mammalia > Artiodactyla > Bovidae > Bison > Bison bison. The sequence continues at coordinate 4,359,266 of NW_011494635.1, read as the reverse complement.
CTTTGAGTGCCATTATTCCACCAGCCTAGGGTGCAGGTTGGTTCTTTTGTGAAAGAGTGTTCTGTTAGGAGGAAGGTGCTGGGTTGAATAAACTCCGAAAGGAGGCTCATCTTTCCCTCCTGCCCCTGCAGCTGGAACCTCAGGGCAGTGAGGGGGCAGCCCTCTCCCTTATTCACCTTCCTGTGCTTCTAACAGAAATAAGATCCCATCTAACACTTCCTCTTTTCAGTTCCTGTTGAGTCTCTTCCTTTCTAAGCTGTACAAGAGACCAAAGTTCTGCCTGTGGCTCCTTGTCCCCGTCTCGTTCTCTCATTTGTCTCCCCATCTCCGTCTCTCTTGATTTCTCCCTGTCTCTGTCCCTGCCCTCGCTGGTGCCCTGAGCCCGCCCTCTGGCCTTGTTCCTGGCCCTGGCTTCTTCCGCTAATCTGGGTCTGGGACGCCCTGGGGAGGTGGCCTGTGGTGCCCCTGCCTCTAGGTTTTGCTTGTGTTGCAGGACTTGCTCTCTATGAGCCTTGTGGTATTTTCAGATCATTTGATGATGACTCACTGCTGAGCTGCTGGAAAGGACAGTCACATTTGACTTTTCCAGAATCTGGAGGGAAGGACCTGTGGGAGGTCAGAGTTTAGTTGGCTTTCCTCTGTAATGCAAACAGGATGCTAGGAGCCCCTTCCTTTGTGGGTCAGCATTGCCTTGAGCCTGGAATCTGCTCATCCTGAAGCCTCTTCACAGCTGGGCCACAGAGCCGGGGCTGGGCTCAAGGCTGGGGCAGGCTGGACTATCAATAGCTGAGCCTGGCCAAGCCCCAGGTGCCAGTGTCAGGGGTCTGCTGGTCCGACCACCCTGTCTGCTTCTGCTCTTTGAGACTCAGGTGAGGGTGGTGGTTGGGTTCAGAGATTGCGACAGCTGAGGAGTTGGGAGAAACAAGCTGGCCTGGCCAAGACTTGAGGCCCCAGATGGCCTGGGCCTTCTGCTGAGACGGGGGCGGAGCGGGGCTTGCCCCTTGCAGTCCCGTGATGTCCTCTTTGATGCTGCTTTCCCAGGTTGGGGTGACTCAGTAGGAACGCCGTCGGAGCGGGGCATGACGTATGATGCACTCCATGTTTTTGACTGGATCAAAGTGCGAAGTGGAGACAACCCTGTGTATATTTGGGGCCATTCTCTTGGCACCGGGTGAGAGTTCCCAGCATGGCGTTTGTGGGAGCAGGTCTTCATGGGTGACTCTGCAGCCCAGGCTGCCTGAGGGGCCCCCAGCGTCCTAGAGCCTCCATTACTGCCCTGGTGGGGGCCCGGGATGGAGCCCCACAGTGCAGGGCACTTGGGCTCCCCAGGCCTCGCTGAGCGTGGCTGTGCTATGCAGCGCATCCAGGAGCACGGGCCTTTTGCCTCACACGTGGTGTCATTACTTAAAAACTTGGGAGGCAGCAGTTGGGGTTCCCTTGTTCCATCTGCTGAAAGAGGAAGCGCTCTGATGTTCCATGTGGCCGGTGTAAAGGCGCCCCAGATCTTCAGCACCTCCATTTTCCTGCTGCTTTTCCTTTGGACACATTGCCTGCAGGCTGGGCAGTGTCTGGGACTGGCCCTCCTGGGTGAGAGTGAGCCCTGGCCAGAGGGGAGCAGGCCTTCCCACCCTGGGTGTCTGCCTGGACCTGCCCAGCTTGGTCCTAGCAAGGCAGGAGGCCTAGGCCGGGCAGAGTCCAGGTGCTGCCCCCTTCAGGGGCCCCTCCCATCTGTGTCTGTAGGACCGGGTGTGAGCTGGGGCGTTGCTCTGCAGCCCACAAGGGCCCTTCCAGGTGAGGCGCAGCATGTGCCTTGGGATCGTGGAGGTCCCATCACAGAGTCCCTGTTGGAGGGGCTGGCTGCTGGGCCCCTGTGCAACCCCACCCAAAACCCCACCCGTCACCTTGATAGTCCTAGCTTCCCCAGGAACAGTCTCGTCTGCAACAATTTTTGTCATGATCCAACTGAACTTTTCCCTCTTTCCAGAGTGGCCACAAACCTGGTGCGGCGCCTCTGTGAGCGAGGTAGGCATTTGCGTGGGGTCCTACGCCACAGGTGTGGCCCGGCTCCCATGCAGGAGGGCTCTTCAGGCACCGGCTGTGCTCCAGGCCCTGCCAGCTTCTTGTGAAGTGGGTGGTGGTGGATGAGCGGGGTGGTGAGACAAGAGCTGGGCTTTGAAATGGGGGCCTGAGCAAACCCCCGAGGGCCCAACCCTGTTCCCCAGATTCTCTGGCAACTGGCGGCGCCTTGACAGGGGCTGGGCTCCAAACAGGCAGCCTCGGCAGACATGGTTCTCAGGGTCCCCTTGAGACTACTTCCCTCACATGACCCCAGGGGAGGACCTGAGGGGCAGGGCCAGCCAGGTGGGCACCTGGGGTCCATGGTCCTGTCGAGGGGGTGGTGGCGTGAGGAGTGTCCCACTGGGGCTTTTTGCTCACCTCCCAGCTCCCTGTTGGTCTTATTTATCTAGAGACTCCTCCAGATGCCCTCATCTTGGAATCTCCATTCACTAATATCCGTGAAGAAGCCAAGAGCCATCCGTTCTCAGTGGCAAGTACAGAGCTTATTAAAGACGGACTTATGTATATAATGGAAATAATAGCTATAACTATGAAAATGACTATGAGTAATATGCATATAAGTAAATTAAAATGTCATAAAAATTATTTAAGTATTCTAATAAATACAGATATTATGAAAGTTAATTCTCATTTAATTCTGGGCACTGGCCTGACTGCAGAGCCACTCAGGATATTTATAGCTTCGTGCCAGGTAGAAGGGTATGGTTACAGTCAGGTTGTCTGAGGGCGGCTAGACCCATAGGAGGCCTTGCCTCATGGCACAGGTTGCCCATCTGGCATTGCTGCCCCTGGGGCCCGGTGCGGGCTGGGAGTGGAGCTGGTGGGCACCCCAGGGAACCCTTGGTGGGAACCCCATGCTGTTGGGTCCTCACTGGCTGGCCTCAAGGCCTGAGACCCTCCGTTTACCGGCTGGGCCCAGAGGGGGCCCCTCTGTGTCCTGTTGCTTCCTCCTCCTCCTCCCACTGCTTCTGTGTGTCCAGTGGTGCCGTGTCGGCCTGCCTGACCTCATGCTGCCTGCTACAGACAGAAGAATCCTTTGTTGGGTGTTCTTTGATATTGCTCTTCTCCCGAATCACATGGTCCTCCGTTTTCTTGGGGGTTGTGGCCTGTTCTGTGTGGGAAGCCTGGTCTCTGAGTCTTGGGTGTGGGAGTCCTGTTTGTGGGCAACCCCCCGCAGCCAGTCTGGGGCCTCTTGAAAAGGGAGTCTGAGGGTGGTGGGAGGGATAGCAGGACTGCTGCCCACCG
>NW_011494635.1:4341066-4355842 GCF_000754665.1 Bison bison bison | reverse complement strand
GATTGGAAGCAGGGATGACCCTGGCCCCTATGGGGGTATATTACTGCCCATCCCTCCCCAGCTCTGGGGCCACCAGTCAGCCTGATTGGAAGCAGGCCTGACCCTGGCCCCACAGGGGTATAGTTCTGCCCATTGCCCCAGCTCTGGGGCCACCAGTCAGCCTGATTGGAAGCAGAGGTGACCCCGGCCCCTATGGGGGTATATTACTACCCATCCCCCCCCTAGCTCTGGGGCCACCTGATTGGAAGCAGGGGTGACCCCCCCATGGGGGTGTAGTGATTGATTCTCTCCTTGTTGTCTACATGTTAACCTCCAGATCTATCGATATTTCCCTGGGTTTGACTGGTTCTTCCTTGATCCCATCACAAGCAGTGGAATTCAGTTTGCAAATGATGAAAAGTGAGTACTGTGGGAGAGAATTTAGAAGAACCCGAAGAACCCTCAGAATAAGCGTCTTGAGTCATGTTAACCAAGGAGGGTGGGATTCTGGACATGTAAGGGTCTTTTCTAAGCAACACATCTCTATAAAGGTAGAGGAAGGGAAGAAGGAAGGTGGAAAGACTGTAGAGTTAATGAAATAGGGAAACACCATATCTTTTGGTCCATAGAACTGTTTTACTTGAAAATTATTTGTCAAAACCAGAACTCTTGAACAAGTGTTAAAGCAGCAATAGTAACTGTTGTTCAAAAAATGACTTTGCCTTAGCCATTTGATTTGTGTTTGGTTATGGAAAGATGTTCTGAAGGTTAATACTAAAAATATTTCTATTAGGTGAACCAGAAGTTACATATTCTATTTAAGGACTCTTTCTTTGAACAACGTTCAAGTTCAATTAACATTATCTTTGTGATATCTTTATTTCATGGACTTTAATTTATTCTAAAAAAATTTTTTATCTGAATATTCAGTTAGCATTTAAAAATCTACATTTTTAAAAGAAGAATTACCTGAATAAACTGGATTTTCTCTAAAAATGACGACAGTGAGAAAGTCACCCTGTGGCTGCCCCCCAGCTGAGCCAGTGTGAGTGTTGGGGGGCTGGCCGTCCCTCACCCCCTGGAAGTCAGGAGCCCCTGCATGGTGGGAAGGTCTGTTCCCAAATACTTGCCACGGTGCCAGCATGTGAGCTAGGCCTCGAGAGTTGGAGAAGTGAAGGACCAGCTTGGTGGGTGGAAGTTATGAAAAGATGTCAAATGTCAAACTGTCCTGTACACCAGCAAGCACTTCACCCTGGGAGTAGAATGTGGTGAGTGGGTGATCTGTGTGCCACTAGCAGCAGTGCAGCCTGCCAGATGGCTGGGCGCACACCCAGGCCTAGTCCTGCCAGGTGCCAGGCTTGCCCTGGGGCTGCCCACGCGAAGCCTCAGTTCAGCATGAGGTCGCCAGAAGCAGGCGTGTGCTGCGTCCACCAGCTCCCCATGCGGCCTCGGTGAGGGGCAGCTAGGAGCGTCCAGGGCCCATCAGTCCTGCAGCCTGTCCTTCGGTTGGCGGTTTGCTGAGGGGTTTGGATTCAGTGACCATCTTGAGAATGTTCATTTATTTGAAACATTCAGGAATTAAATGTCATATACACAGAAGAGAAATTAGAGGGTGGCTCTTTTGCCAGCTGATGTCCAGTAATGTTCATTTGCAGTAAGTTTCCTGGCCCACCTATTACTCAGTTTGTAAATATCGTTTTGTAACTTTTTAAGAATAGTGTACTGGCAAAGTTTTTTTGTTTTGTTTTTAAATTTCCAGGTAATATTCAGGGACCTGATTTGGTGAATGAAGTGAGCTCTAGATTTGATTGAAACTTGTCACCTAAAACAGATACTGATGGAAACATCTAAGAAATCAGCTGCTGGCTTTGTATTAAAAGCGCCTGGCAGTTTGAGCCGCTCCACGCTGCAGTGCAGGGCTCCCTCACTGGTCCCTGCTGCTGGCAGCCTGGGAGCCCGGGAGGCCCAGCCTGTCCTGGCCATCCAGTGCCTTTCTCCCTCCGCCTCCTGCAGTGTGAAGCACATCTCCTGCTCCCTGCTCATCCTGCACGCCGAGGACGACCCGGTCGTGCCCTTCCAGCTCGGCAGAAAGGTGGGCTTCGGGCAGACTCGTGTTCAGGCCAGGCAGGTGTGGAAGAGGGTCCCGCTGCGGGCCGGGCCCCTTGTGAGGGAGAAGGCAGCGGAGGTTGGCGGTTCACAGGTCTCACGCGTTCTCTTGACTCTCGGCTGACGTCTGAGCACATCCTCTCACTGTGGGGCCTCTGCATCTGCTTTTGCCGCATCTGCCTTTGCTCTCAGATCTGTAGGTGGGAGTAGGGTGGGAGGGAGCACCCTCTGACTGTGGCGGTGGTGAGGGGCAGGGGCAGGCTAAAGGGCAGGGGGCCCAGGCCACCTCCGAACAGGTCTGGGCCTAGGACCTGGCCATCCTGGGCTGGAAGGAGGGGGCTGCCGTGCCACAGACCCCAAGCCAGCTTGTAGATGGACCTTGACCTAGGCATACGGCCCACCCAGCCCTGGGACAGAGCCAACAGGCTGCCCTGGGCACTCAGGCCACGTGGCATCCCAGGGTAGGTGGCCTGAGGGTGCTGAGGGCCCCTGAGGAAGGCTGGTCTCGAGACAGGGTGAAGACAGAGAGGGTCTTGAGGGGTGGCCCGAGGATCCTGTGGCTGAGGCAGGTCACCCCAGGCCCCGGGCGCCAACCCTCCTCTTCCTCCCCCAGCTCTACAACATCGCCGCACCGTCACGCAGCTTCCGGGACTTTAAGGTTCAGTTCATCCCCTTCCACTCGGACCTTGGCTATAGGCACAAGTACATCTACAAGAGCCCCGAGCTCCCGCGGATCCTGAGGTGAGGCACTACCATCACCCACCATGCAGGATGGCATGCGGGAGCTGGGCAAGCCTCTGCGGCCGCAGCTGGGATAGCCGTGTCAGGCTGGTCAGGGGGGTCCAGTGTCAGCACATGTGGCCTGCCGGGCTGTGGCCCCGTGTGTGGTCGAGCAGTGAGGACGCCACGGCTACTGTCCTCAGGCCCCCGTCCCCTCCCACAGGCCCGTCAGGTCTCTGCCCCTGCACGGGGTGTATATGGTAGGGGTGATGCAGGTCTGGGCCAGCTCCCCCAAAGCCTGTTGGTCCCCAGCTGCCTCAGGGAGGGAGGCCATGCCCCTGGCTGCACTGCGCTGGCCAGACTCCTGGGCCGGCACGTGGGCTGCAGCCCGGCCACCTGTTACAAGCCTGGGAACGAGGGTGCCCGGGTGGCAGAGGGAAGGGTTTGGATGGACCAGACACTCCCTGCCTCCCACTCGGAGGTGCAGGCCGCCGCCACATCCCAACCGCAGGGCCTCTGCTGAGCCCCGGCTGCTGGAATCAGCCCTCGGAGAAATGTGTGCTGGGGAACTCCACTTGGTATGTGAGGCCCTCAAAGTCCCAGAGGCAGAGCTCTGTGTTTTTGACGTTTCTTGGCGCATGGAATGTGTGTTGCTGAGGGGATGGTAGGAGCATGGCATTGCTCTGGGACCGTGGTTTTCCTTGTAAAAGGCACACATCACAAAACATGTGATCTGAGAACCCTCCAGCGCCAGGGTGCAGTGGCCTGCCCTCACTCCGTGTCGGGACTTGGCACTGCCCTTGGCGCCCTGCCCATTTGCCTCGCAGGGTGTTCGAGGCAGAGTGTGGTCCTCGGGGCTCCATTACAGCCTCCTGGGTGGGCTGCGGGACGACCGTGGGAGGTGGGGTCTCCGATCTGGCCTGGAGGGGTTTGGCTGACAGGTGTCCTCCTCTGCTCCAGGGAGTTCCTGGGGAAGTCGGAACCGGGACGCCAGCACTGAGTTGCTCGCCACTCGGGAGCATGAAGGCCTCTGCCCTCGTCCCCCTTTCCTCCTGCCAGCCCGGCCCCCCGGAGATGCGCCTGGAGAGGGAACACAGATTCCAGGGGAGGCCCTGGCAGACCTGAGGCACCGCCCTGGGTGGCGGGGAGCAGGGGGTCTCTGTGGACCACGTGGAGGCGGCATGTGGCCCTCTCCACCTCGTGCTGCCCCTCAACCCGAGGGCTTGTTGGGAAGACAGTGACAGAACTTTCTGGCCATCGGCTAGTCAATCCCATACCTCCTGAGCCAGGCACGGGGAGCCTGGGACAGGAGGTGAGGGGTCTTGGGACCACGCTGAGCTTTCTGGCACCACCCTTGAGAATGTGGGCGAACATGGGTTCTTTCTGTTTCCCCCAGATGGACGCTCATGGCTCCACCAGCCCCTCCTGCCCTGCCCGCCCTGCTTGCCTTCCTCGGTGTCCCTGCCTCCCTGGGCTGCCCCGCTGCTCCCCACCGGGGAGGGGCCGGCGATCTGCCTTCCTCTGATGTCCACCCACTTGTCTGCCTAACCAGACCTTAGACTGAGCATTTATTTAAGAATAAAATCGTGGTGGTGGTCTGTCTGTTTTCTCAGCGCTGCCTGTAGTGGTGTCCAGGCTGTGCCTACAGCCCCAGGCCACTCTCAGAACCCGACCGTGAGGAGGAGGTGGCTCCGTAAGGCCAAGGATTGTGGGCATTCTTCCTGCTCCTGCAGACACCGAGGTCCCGCGGGGAGGGGTGTTGTGTCGGAGGAGGCGTGTTCATGGGGAGGTTGTCTTCTCTGGTGGGGCAGATGGCATTTTCCTAAAACCAGGTCTTTGTGGGTAAGCCTTTCAACCTTACGGTTAACAAGCTCATTGAATGTTGCTGTGTCGATAGATGGGCGGTGGGGTTTCACTCAGAGACCTGGGACGAGCCCTGGTCACTCGTGGAAGGGCTCAGGCTGCTGGAGTCCAGGGACTCCCATTCTGTCCTGGGAGTGTCAGCTCGTTCACTCACTGGTCGTGGCATTCGGCCAAGCCCACCTCTCACGCACAACGCCAGTGCCCACTCACCGCCCCCCTCTCACCCCCAGAGAGAGATGGTGTGTGGCTTTCTAAGGGGGCTGCACGCCGTACAGTACAGGGCTGGTCTCAGGCGGAGGACTTTGGTTTACCCAACTCTCTCCTTGGGCTTCCCTGGTAGCTCAGTTGGTAAACAATCTGCCTGAAATGCAGGAGACCCTGGTTCAATTCCTGAGTTGGGAAGATCCACTGGAGAAGGGATAGGCTACCCACTCCAGTATTCTTGGGCTTCCCTTGTGGCTCAGCTGGTAGAGAATCTGCCTGCAATGCAGGAGACCTGGGTTCAATCCTGGTTGGGAAGATCCCCTGGAGAAGGGAAAGGCTACCCACTCCAGTATTCTGGCCTGGAGAATTCCATGGACTGTATAGTCCATGGGGTTGCAAAGAGTCAGACACGACTGAGTAACTTTCACCTTCTCCTAAAGGCAGGACTTCCTTCTCTAGACCCTTAGGCTCTGACACTTTGGAGTCAGTGCAGAAATTCCCCGGGGTGGGGAGGAGCTTATTTGCCTTCTCTTACTCACTGCCCTTGGTCTGTGAGCAGCTGTGAACTGGCTGGAGGCCCAGAAACAGGAGATTACACCCTCTTCAAAACACCTTAGAGCTGCCCATTGCAATTCTCAGCCACCTGGGCCTCAGCTTCACATCCCCTTGGCTTTCTGGGATGCCCATCCTGACCTGACAACTGCCTTCATGTAACTAAAGCACAAAGCCCGTGTGGCCAGCCCCCTGGGGCTTCTTGGGCTTTGTCACTGGGGCTCCTGGCAGCCCCGCAGCCCAGAGCCACGTCCCCTGCTCGTCCTGACCAGTGAGGCCGTCTGAGACCATCTACACTTCACCTGCTCTGCCTGGGCTCAAGTCTTCAGACCTGTTTTTCTTTATCTTTTGTCTGTGTAAGTTGCCTCAGATTTTATGGTGGGGGGTAGGTGGGGAGGATAAAGTAGGATATAAAGTAAAAATACAAGCTGTTAGTATTTTTTACAGGTGTCTGACAGCCTGAAGATAAAGCATAACAAGGTTGCTGAGCAAGTAGCTCCCGCCCTTGACACCTTTCAGGTAATTAGGTCTACATGTCTCTGCTTGGGGGTGTCTCCGCTTATTACCTCAGTCCAAGAAGCTCAGCTGAAACTGTGGAGTGGGACAGACCTTTTGTTGAGTCACAGAGTCAGTCTGGTGAGGAACAGCTCGAGATGCCCACCGTTGATCTGTGGTCACAGCCTATGGAAGCGAGTGTCCTGGGAGGTGCCCCAGACCTGAGACCAGGTGCCCCTCCCCCAACACTTGGGTTCTCTGGGTAACACTGAGCCCTGAGTTCACATCTCGCTGGGTTTTTTATTTAACTTGCAGCCATACAGTTTGGGGAGGGGAATGATTTGGTGCCCAGGAGTTCCACTTCCCAGGACCAGGAGTGGGTGGCAAAAGACAGGTGCACAAGAAGAGTACAATTCACACCCAAAACGCCAACACCCAGCTGGTGTTTTCCCAGTGCTGGGTTTGATGACTCAGGCTCCCAGGGCTCTGAGTCCCACAGCAGCTGGGTGAGAGAACGTCCTGTCCCCAGTCCCGGAGTGGTGGGCCATAGTGTATCCCGGCTGGGACATGCAGCGCCCTGGGTGCAGAGACACGCAGAGGCCAGAGCATCCGAGCACAAGCAGATTTAATCGCTTTCTTACACGAGGCAGTGACAGCGAAGGGCACGGTGACGGTCACGCTTGGCCTCAAGGGCGGGCAGCAATGGGTGCTTGGGGCGCGACCGCAGACCCCCCAGCTCTGGTGGGGTGAGAGCAGAGCCCCGAGCCACCCAGGTCCGGCATGTGAGGCTGTAGAGCCTCCGGAAGCTTCCACCCCGAGCTCCCACCTGCTCCCTGGCTTCGTCCTTCCCACCACTCAGCCGCCATCCCTGGTGCCAGCCTGCCGTCTGGGTAGAATGGAGGGTGGGCTCCCCTCTGGGCCCACCAGTCCTTTTCCAGACCAGGTTTTCCTGCTGCCTCTTGCCTGACAGGCACAGGGAGGGTGCAGGCCTCGCAGAGGGCTGGGCATGCAGCCTCACCCAGCTAGGTGGGGACCCCAAGTGAAACCCCAGCATTGCCTCCCCTGGCATAAACTTCAGAAGTACTACTTTCCGTTGCTAAAACAAGGAAAGACCTCAGCTAGTTTCATTTCCTTGTGAAAAATCTTCAAAAAAGCAAAATCAAACCAATTCTGCACCAGCCAGCCTGTCCTAACCGAAGCCCTTGGTGCTGGACACAGGCGTCCTCCCCAGTATCACCCTCGGTTCCCCTGGGGCCCTGCTATCTTCTCAATCTGGAAACCCCAGGTCGGGTGCCCACATGGCAGTTATGAGGACTCGGCTCGGCACACTGGACCCTGCCAGCATGGCCAGGAGGCAGAGCTGGGCTGGGAGAGACTGGATGGCCAGCCTGCATGCTGCAGAAACACACTTGCCCAAGCTTTGTCACGGCTACCTGATTGGACCCCAGAATGCAGAGGGTCAAAACTGAATACGAGCTCACACAGGTTTGTACGAGGCCGTGGGGAAGCTGAGTGGGCATCTTGGGGGGTGGGGTGGGGGGGGAGCCCTGTCAGTGCTTGGGACCTGCTCTCCGGCAGGCAATGAGGGGGCATCTCCACACCCCAGCCCCTCAAAGCCACCACCACGATTCCCCCAGCCCTCCTGGAAGCGGCACTGAAAGAAGCAGGGAACTAGGAAAATGCTTGGAAACAACGGGCAGAGTCAGCAAGGGGATGAAAGCTGGTCCCGAGACCGGGGCCTAGTCCCTGGGGAGGCTGGGCGGTGGGGTCTGCAGGGCAGGGGGCTCCGCACCCCAGATGTCGTGGGCGTACTCCGTGATGGTCCGGTCACTGGAGAACTTGCCCGAGCAGGCGATGTTCCTGATGACCTTCTTGGTCCACTCCTTGGGGTTCTGCAGAGGGAGGCAGACGCTTAGTGACCTTGGTCTGTTCCCAGATGTGCTTAGCCCTGGGCAGCCTGACAGAAGGCAGGCCCTCAAAGCTCAGAGCTCACTGGGAAGGGGGCCAACCCACCAGGAAGCTTCCAGGTGAGCAGACAGGGTCTGGAGCCCGAGGGCTCCTGCCAGGGCAGAGTGCACACGATGCACAGACACCCTGCCAGGAGGGGATTCACCCCCAGACTGCATCCAGCGCCAGGAGGGCGCTCCTAGAAGGGAAGCCAGGGTACCTCCTTAAGCCCGGGGTCACCTGGCCTCCCAGGCCCCCTCCTGTCCTGTCTCAGGAGGAGACTTCAGGAGCTGTTTCCTGAGTTGAGGGGGATGGTTAGATACAAGCCCCTCGGGCCGTGTCCAAGAACCTGCTTTAACAGATCTGGGCAGTGACTACCCAGCCACACCCCCATCGCCAGTGTCCCCTCCTGCGGCCATCCCTGGCCAGGTGCACGGACTATGACACCCCATCACCTCCCCGAGCTCAGGAGCTGAGTCTTCCCAAGAGGCCCCCCTGGCTGTGCCCGCTTTCTGCAGGTCACACAGAGGCGGGACCCGGGGCCAGAAGTGGAGAGCCAGCTCCAGCATGCCCGCTCTAGAGCTGCAGGCCCTCACTCTGCTCACTGGCAACGTGTCCACTGCCCTAGAAACCATTCACCTCCCTTTAAGCACAAAGGTCTTCACTGCCCACAAGCCCCGTCTCCTGCCTTGGGCCTCATGCCCTGCATCATCCCTGCCTTCCTCACTGCACGTAGGCGATCAGACCGTGGGCCAGGGCGTGGCAGCACCTCTGGGAGGCATCACCTCTGCCCCATCCACCGGCTCCGTGGCAGCGCCCAGGCTGCAGGGGCATGCGTGCTGGTGTGGACAGCAGCCTGGGCCCAAGGGTCCTAGGTAGCCCAGGCAGATACCCAGCTGAGGCGGTCCCTGAGCAAGAGAGGAAGAAGCCCAACCTGCTCTGGGCCACTAGGTCAGCTGCAAGCTCCCGGGAGTGGCCCGAGACAGCAGGACATGGTCCCACCCTGCAACTTCCCTGCCAGGGCCCAAGAACCTCACCCGGTACAGCTGGTCCACCCGGGCCTGGCACGCCACGTACGCTTCATAATCCGCAAACACCTTGAACCTGAAATGGGAGACAGGAAGCTGGGCTGGGCGGGTGGTGAAGGGGAGGTCAGGAAAAGGGCCCCCAGGTTTGGCTGGCTGCGTCTTTGTGCTCCACGGGAAGGGGTGGCCACAGTGGCTGCGCTCTGAGCAACACTGCTGTCCTGCAGACACTACTCTAGAAAAACCTTATTATAGCCCCATGCTGTTGAAAGAAACTGTGCCCGTGGATTCCAGGAACACAGATTAAGGTCCCCCTCCACCTCCAGGGGGGCCCAGAGGACGCAGGCTCCACCACCACCTGTTCTCAGGTCTCACGAGTTGACAACTGGTGATGCAGGATTTATGACACATAAACGTGTTTTGTTTACAACTGAATCGGGATCACAATTCACAGAACCCTGTCAAGTCCCTCCTGGATCCCAGAATCAGCAGGGCTGAGCACCCAGCCCCAGGCATGCGCGGAGTTATGATCGGGTCTGACAGAAGCCAGCAGACGATATTCATTGGAATATGACAAGACTAACCCACGGGAACTGAAACGAATGAATAAAGGTCGATTCTCGGCCTTCAGCAGACCCGCATTTTACCAGGGTGGAGCAGAGGCCTATGGTCAAGGTAGATGGAACTGTCGACCTGTGACAAGTGAGCAAGGCTGTGCCCAGAGAAGCATCACCCCGTGTCAGTGCTTGTCATAAAACACCAACCACGTGGAGACTTATAGCCTCACAAGTTCATTCTACCTGAACCACTCCTGGACTCCCAGCAGTAGTTAACACCCAGGCTCCCTGTACCCCAGGCACGTCACCTCCATCCACCCACAGAGGTGACATCACCTCCATCCACCCACAGAGGTGACATCACCTCCTGCTTGTCGTGCAATCCCATCACCAGGCTCCGAGGCTTGCCAAGCATGGTCAGAGGTCCCACAAGCCTGAGTGCCTGGATGTGGCCGAGCCTCTGGCCATGGGCTGAGGTGGAGGTGAGCCTCACCGAAGCCCAGGCTTTGCCCCAAATGATGTGTGGTCTTGGGCACCCTCTGTCTGACCCAGTGGTGGGGAGGGACGTAGGTCCTATCCCACCTGTCATGGTTCAGCAGCATGTTGACAACGTCCTTAAAGCAGTCGGGCTCTCGGGGGGAGAAGAAGCCGCCGTTGATCTGGTCCACAGCCTGCCGCAGCTCGGGCAAGCGGTCGTAGTACTCGTGGGCATTGTACCTGCAGGAGACCACGGACTCGTGAGCAGGTGGGGCCGGGGCCAGCCAGGTTGGGCTGGCCGCCGAGGGCACATCACCCCCAACTCCTCCACGTGGTACAGACAGGTGGTGGCTGAAATGGTGCTCCAGGAGGGGCTGCTCAAAGGTTCCCACAGAGCCTCCACCCCCAGTCTGTGCCAGGACTTTGCAGAAGAAAATAACACGTTAAGTCGGACTTGAGAGCCATCAGGGAATCTTGGGAGAGGGAGGCATGCGGCAGACACGGGACAGGGCCCAAAGTGGGCAGTGCTTGCGGGCTGACAAGGTTCCCACCATCTGGGTTCAGCCCCTGGTGCCTGTGGCCTCCCTGGGTCTCCTGAGGGATTTCAGGCAACTAGGCCAAGCTGGGACCCCCTCAAGGTATCCATGGGTGTGGGACACTTAGAGGAGATGGAGGCCTCGAGAGGGACCCACCCTTTCCGGTCTAGGGCCTCCACATCCTCCACCCGCAGGCCGAAGATGAAGAGGTTCTCGGCCCCGGCCTCCTCGGCCATCTCCACGTTGGCCCCATCCATGGTGCCGATGGTGAGGGCCCCGTTGAGCATGAACTTCATGTTGCCCGTGCCCGAGGCCTCGGTGCCCGCGGTGGAGATCTGCTGCGACAGGTCGGCGGCGGGAATGACTGCGGGGAGCGGGGCACGGGCAAGACCCGTCAGTCAGGAGGCACACGAGCAACGGCAACGGCAAGGAGACACCGTGCGCTGCGCCCCCACCCCACACAGCTCCCCTTCCCGACCCGCAGCCCGAGGCAGCGGGTCCACGTGGAGATGCCGAGAAGCCCTGCAGTGGCAGAGGCCCTCTGTTCTAGAACCTGCAAACCAGGGCCGTACCAAAACCAGGTGGGGTATTCTTTCCCTTGTATCCTGACATCACTGCTGTCTTAGTCCATCAACCCGTAGGCTCCTTAAATGACTTCGAAAGGAATTGACTCTCACAGAAGCAGAGGACCGGGGACAGTCTTCCCGTGGCCTCATACCCAGGAGCCCCTCTGTACAGACTGGGCATGGCAGCTGAGTCACAACCCCCCAGCAGCTGGGTGGCTTCTCTCACACTCGGGTTCCTGTGAGTGTCTTGCCATGGCGGCAGGAGCGTGGCTTCCATCCTGCCTGCCTCAGCGTCCCTACTCCTGCATCCTCAGCTGGTCCTCAGGGCTGATGGATGCTGCTTCCCCGACCCAACCAACGGGCACTCAGAGTCAACCAAGTCCAGAGTCCGGCCTTGTCTTCACGGTCAGGCCCAGGTGCCAGGATGGAGACACAGGCACAGGCCCTCGGGCAGAAGGGCATGAGCAGACGGGATGGTGGACACATGACCACAGCAAGTCCAAGAGCTGGGGAGCATGGGGCCTGTCCCCAAGGTCAGTTCTAGGAAGTGCAAGAGCTAGCCTGGGAGTTCCAGGCGGCAAAGGGCATGAGACGTGTGAGAAGCTCAGTGAAGCACGAACCACAACCCAACCCCGCAGCCACAGATGGTGCAGGGCAGTGGCGGGATCCCAGGGATGATGCTGATGACCTAGCCGCACTGTAGGGGGAGGGAGTGTGAGAGCCTGCCCTCCACTGGACGCCTGGAGAGCAGCGTACAGTCCCTGGACCAGAGGGGCTGCGACTCGGGCCACGATTCCAGGCTCAGGTTTCCTAGCACTTCCTGCCAGGTCTCCAGAAGCGGCTGCCTTAGAAAGGCCAGTCCAGCTCAGGAGAGCCCTGCTCTGAGGCACGTGTGGCCACAGGCCCTTCTCTGGGTAGCAACACATACCCAGGACTCCTACGGTGGAGGGGCCCCAGCTAGACACCCCCAGAGCAGATGCAGGCCAGAATGAACAGGTGGGGACAAGCAGAAGCATCCTTGGGGCAGGGGGAGAGCGGGGGGCACGGGCCACCAAGAGCGAGCCCAGGGGCAGGAAGACCAAGCTGAGGGGCAGAGGCATGAGGAGGGGAGGGCAGGAAGTACAGAGACCAGGGCCTTGGCTACCAGTCAGGGGCGCCTCTGGCTGGGGAATGTGGTGTCAGAGCCATTAATCTGCCTGGAGGCAAGACAGACCCTGACCAGCAAGGACCGCCCGTGGCATCCGGCAGGGCAGGCTCACCTTTCTCAGCCAAGGACACCCGGTAGTTTTCCAGGAAGATCA
This sequence comes from Bison bison bison, assembly GCF_000754665.1. Lineage (NCBI taxonomy): Eukaryota > Metazoa > Chordata > Mammalia > Artiodactyla > Bovidae > Bison > Bison bison. Next base: position 4,343,514 of record NW_011494635.1, on the reverse strand, counting down.
CTTTGAGCCTGTCGCCCACAATCGGGTCATGGTTGACGATGTCGCCAATGGACGTGACCAGCTTGATGATCTTCTTAGCCATGTGGTAGCCGGGCGCTGCCTGCAACGGGGAAAGGGGCACACAGCACACACCCTGTGCTCGGGGCAGGGTCACTGTGGCCTGGTTTCGATGCGCCCAGCTGAGTGGCTCGGCTGCTGGGAGGGGGCCCCATGGGGGCTGAGGTCATGGCATCTGTGTGTCCTTCAACCTGACAGATGGGCCCACAAGGCGCGGCACCCCAGCCGCTCCCTTGGTGCCGACCAAGCACCTCTCATGACAGCCCCTTACCCACACGCACAGATCTGTCAGCCTCAAACTGGGGTTCCTGATTCTGGTTTGTTTTTCAGAAATGGAGAGAGGGAACAAGGATCCCTGAGGACTGACTACCAACCTCCAGGAAACACGGGGAACCCACGAAGGTTCTGGGAGATACCAGAGGGACATGGTCTGGGGGAGACACACAACCTGATTTCTGTAAAAAACTGCAGGGGAACAAAGGGGATGTGGAGGAAAACCTGTGGACGAGACGCAGCTGCCTGGCGCCATGTGAGAATCTCACCGGGTCCTGATTCAAACAAACGAGATTTCTAGTAAGACAGCCAGGCAAGTGGCCCTGGCTGGATGTTTAATGACGTGGAGGAATCTCGTCAAGTGTTGTGGATGTGATGGTGGTGTTGTGTGGTTTTGCAGGAAAACGTCACTGGGAAGACAACTAATGAAGCTCTTAGGGGTGAAATGTTACTGTTTGTAATCTACTTTGAGAAACTTCAGCAGAAGTCAGGCAACAGGTTTGTGGACATTCTTTGATTCTTTTTTCTCTGGATTTTCGTTTCTAAAACACATTTTAGAACTTTTCGACAGTCCCCATCTCTGAGAAATGCATATGGAAATACTGACAAATGAAACAGATGCTGTGCAGAATCTGTTTCAGGAACAGTAGGAGTCGGGGTGGGGGCGTGGCTGAGACAGAACACGGCGGGTGTGAGCTGCTGCTTGAGCTGGGGGAGCCCACAGGGTGCCTCCACCTGTGCAGCTGCTCAAGTCGGAAGAGAGAATAAGCCTGTGCCCGCTTGTGGCCCCCATGAAGCAGCCGTGCCCAGGCTCCTGGGAAAGGTGGCAGAGGGTGGGGACACGGGGCCTAGAGTCCAGAGACCTGTGGTGCGACCCGCCAACACCCCCTGGCAACACACTGGGACTCCATGATCACGTGTCCTAAAGTACATGCCACGGTAAATAAAACGCGTGAGGCCAGGCTGAGAGCAGGCACATCTCGCTGATGAAGCAGTCAGTGACTGGTGTCCACTCAGCACAAAGATGCAGGGGACATGTGGAACGCTGGCAGTCACACCGAGGAACGGTGCTTCCCCACTGGAGGCTGGCCCTGGGGACCCTACTGCCCTGGGCAGGCAGGGGCCCCATCCAGCTCCCTTCCTGTGGCCAAGCTGACGAGACACCTGAACGTCCTGGCCCAGAGGCACAGCTGGGGCCGGGACCTCCGGGCTTTGTGTGCAGGTCGGCGCCCAGCCACCTGCAGCATCCAGCCCAGATACAGGGACACTGCAGAAAAGCATGGTGGTCTGTATGTTCCCGCCCAACGCCAAGTAAGAGCATAGAGGCCGTCACCTCACCTTGCCCCCGATCATGACAGTCCTGGGCACAAAGGCCTGGGTCGGGTCCTTCTTTATTCCTGCAAGACAAACAGAAGACAGCCAAGTGAGACAACTGGAGCCAGATACGCCTGAGCCTTGTGCTTGCCACAGAGACGAGCATCCTCAGAAACCAGCCCAATGCAAGCGGTGCACCGCAGGAGCTTCTGTTTACAGAACTCTGCACTGTGTCCAGGTTGGTGCCAAAGGCTAACCAGAAGCAGATTCTTCCAGAAGGTTCACTGGAAAAGCTGCACCTTTGTGTCCAGAACAGCCTAGACAGGAGTTCCTTTGGGTCTGGTGACCAGGACTGAAGGCCCTTGCGTGTGATGGGCACTCGAAAATGGGTTGACCTTGGGACAGTGGTGATTAACCTGCACAGGGTGTCAGTGAGACCCCCGAGCCCCCTCCCTACTGGGACAGAGGGTGAGAAGCCCCCCAGAGCTTTCCTGCACAGGAACAGACAGCTCGCCTCCAGCCCCAGCAGAATGAGGTGTCCTTGCCAGGCCACTGGGTTTTCAGATTTCATCGGGGTGGTGGTGTCTACAGAGGTGCGGGGCTGCCCTGAACAGTATTCACCAGGATCGGGAATCGCCCAGGAGATTTACAGGAACTGCTAAGGGGCATGGCTGATCTTTAACATCTGACCTCAGGTTCCTGTAGTCCCTGAGTTTTGAACCTTCCTGCTTCCAGATAGTGGACAAAGTGACCTAGAGAACAAGAAAAAAAAAAAAAAAAAGCCCCAAATCCACAAGCTACATT
>NW_011494635.1:4337664-4340844 GCF_000754665.1 Bison bison bison | reverse complement strand
GGGTGGACTATGTCAGCCCCTTTCCCACAGGGAAACCTCGGAAAGGGGCCTGGACAACCTGGTGGGCAGAGGCCCACAGGCCATGATGCCTCCTGAGCCAGCCTGGAATTAGAGCCACAGAGGGGGGGACACGGCCACAGAGAGGGGACACAGCCTCAGAGAGGGGACACGGCCTCAGAGAGGGGACACAGTCACAGAGAGGGGACACAGCCTCAGAGAGGTTCACGGCCTCAGAGAGGGACACGGCCTCAGAGAGGGGACATGGCCTTGGAGAGGGGACATGGCCTCAGAGAGGGACGCTGCCACAGACAGAGGACATGGCCTCGGAGAGGGGACACGGCCTCAGAGAGGGACACGGTCACAAAGAGGGGACACGGCCTCAGACAGGGGACATGGCCTTGGAGAGGGGACACAGCCTTGGAGAGGGACACTGCCACAGACAGAGTACATGGCCTCGGAGAGGGGACATGGCCTCGGAGAGGGACACGGTCGCAGAGAGGGGACACGGCCTCAGAGAGGGAACACGGCCTCGGAGAGGGACACGACCTCAGAGAGGTTCACGACCTCAGAGAGGGACATGGCCACGGAGAGGGGACATGGCCTCGGAGAGGGAACACGGCCTCAGAGAGGGGACACAGCCTCAGAGAGGGACACTGCCACAGAGAGAGGACACGGCCTCGGAGAGAGGACACGGCCTTAGAGAGAGGACACGGCCTCGGAGAGGGAACACGGCCTCGGAGAGGTTTACAACCTCAGAGAGGGGACACGGTCACAGAGAGGGACATGGCCTCAGAGAGGGGACACGGTCACAGAGAGGTTCATGGCCACAGAGAGGGACATGGCCTCAGAGAGGCATCTGGAGCTGGGAGGCCTGCAGTGCCCTGAGCTCACGAGGCTCCGGCCAGGGCCTTGATGCAGCTCCTCCGACCCCAACACACAGCTTCGCCACAGACAAGGGAAGTGGAAGCCGCCCCCCGTAAGTCTCCAGCCTATGAGGATGGTCAACGCAGACGGGAGACCACAGCCCAAAACGCAACACCAAGGTGGGGGAAAACACAGGCCACAAGGCAGAACGGCCCCATGAGGTGCGACCCGATCACAGAAAGCACAGGGAGGAGAAACAGGCAGAGAACAGCACGGAGACAGGAGCAGCAGACAGCATGGGGCAGAAAAGAGGGGAGCGAGCCCGCCACGAGCAGAACGACGGTGGGAGAAAACCCCAACCCCACACCGCACCAGAGCCCCAGGAGGAGAAAGCCGGATCCAGGTTTCCACGTATTTCAAGGCAGTCCTTAGACAGGAGAGAAGACACCAGCCAACACGCTCAGAGGGCCTCGAGCATGGAGAGAACTGACTGGATGGCCAGCGACAGCTGAGCCGGACGAACTGGCCAAGAGAGCTGCCCCCGAGGACCACCCTCCTGACTGCGCTACCTCAGGAAAGAGCGAGGCCGAGGACATCACCCCAGCCCAGTCACCCTTCCTGGGAAAGGCCACCGACGCCGCGGACACAGAAAACCCCGGGTCGCAGGAACCAAGCAGAGGGGTGACTGGACGGCCCTCACAGCAGACTGGGACCCAAGTCAGGGCACGGTGAGGGGGCTGCCCTGGGGAGACCACAAGCACACCCCGGTGCACACACACACCGGTGGATGAGTGGGTGGGGGCGCACGCCCTGTCAGTCCCGTCAGAACGCTGCCAAGGCCCCGAGCAGGGGCAGTTCGGGGGGCAGTAGGTGGCCCTGGCCACCAGAGGGGGCGGGGAGGGAGGGCAGGCCTCTGGGAGACCCGACCCGCTGCTCAGGAGCAGGGGACTCGGGGGCACCGCTGGGGCAACGACAAAGGAAATGCAGGAAATCGCAACTGTGAAAGGAAACCCCGGCTCAAAACACAGTCTCCGGGAACTGCCGTCTCCGACCCAGGAGATGCCTGGGTCACACGCACGGGAGGGCGCTCCCCTGGGCCTTTTCTGAGCACTGGGTCAGAGCCGCTGAACCGAAACCAGCATCTGAACTGTCTCATGAGTGACCGGGTGGGGCCCTGGGGACCAAGTCTCCCTCGTGGGAACTGGGGAGCTGACATTCTCTAGAAGAGCTGTATTTGCGGTTCCTTTGTTTTCAAAATTAAGATTCACTTTACTATTTTACTATTAATATTACTATGTTACTACTGCTGCTGCTATGTTACTATGTTACAAAATTTAAAAAACCTTGTGGGTTTCCTTGAGGCTTTATTACCTCATTTATAGAACTAGAAAATGTTCATAGTGACTTTGTGGTTAGGGAGCTCTTTGATTCACATTTGCTTCAAAATTAAATGCCACTTAAACGTTACTAGTTTAAGGCGTACAGACGTAACATACTATTCCATCTTCCAAGAGTGCACTTTTAATGCCTCCCTTGCTGAGTAAAGTGTCTCCAGGTAACTGTAAACAAGTCTAATAATAACTAAATGTGAAAGAAAGGCTACACAGAGAACCTAGGACACAGCCTCCAGGGACCCCAAGGCCCCACCCCAGAGGTAGGGCGTCCCCTGGGCCTCAAGCTCCCCAACCTCTGAGCTCACATCTCACTCCTTGTAGCTGCTCTGCTGTGAATACAGGAAACCAGAAGTCGCTGCTTAAAGCGAACGTGTCACGTCAGATCAAGCGCGTGAGAAAAAGGCCTGGTCCATGGCAGGGGGTGCGGGCAGGACACTCACGGTTGTACAAGGTGACCACGTGCAGGCAGTTGAGCAGCTGCCGCTTGTACTCATGGATCCTCTTCACGTGCACGTCGAACATGGACGAGGGGTTGACCTTGACCCCGTACTGCTTCTCCAGGAAGGCGGAGAACTTGACCTTATTTTCCTGGGAGAAGAGAGGTAAGGACAGTGGGGTGTCCACAGGGCTGAGCCTGTGAGCCCGTCAGAGACACGGTAGGGAGGGGCCGCCCCAGGGAGGACACGGTCCACGTGGGCAGAAGCGGGGAAGCATGACCCTGAGAGTGGATCCGCACGAGAGCTCAGAGCTAAGCGAGAAACCAGACCAACAAGCAAACCCTGGGAGAGAAGCGAGGGTGAGAAAAGCAGAAAGAGGAGACGAGAAGACGGGCGGAGACCCTGAAGTGAACACTATTTCTGGGCCCCCAGGGCCAGGCCAGTGGCGTAGCAGAGGGTCAGTCTCGGTCTTCAGAGGCCGCCCA
>NW_011494635.1:4330066-4337494 GCF_000754665.1 Bison bison bison | reverse complement strand
CCAGCCTGCCTGGCCGTGAGGCGGCTGTGGGGGGCCTGGGGGCGCAGACAGTACCTCGAGTGGAGATGTGGGGCCTGCGTCTATTCCCACGTGCTTCCCCCGCAGACAAGCTCTCCCAGAGGACCCAGGGCCCCTCCACAGGGCCAAGTGGGGGCTGGGCTCCTGGCCCCATGCCAGGCCTACCTGCTTGACCTGGGCCACGTCCCTGATGAGTGCCTCGTCCCCGACCAGTGGCAGCAGCTTCTTCAGTTGGCTCAGGTCTGTCAGGAAACCCTCCCCGATTCTCTGCAGAACCGTGAGGGATACACAGCTTCTGCGCTCTGTGTCCCCTTTGGCCGCTCATCTCCACCACACCCCCTCCCAGGAGATCTTGTACACCGGGGCCGCTCAAGAACACGGGAACAACTCAACAATGACCCCATTCCCAGCTCACACATCTCGTCAGGACTCACAAGCTGGACCTGAAGCCCAGGACCCCCTCTGAACTCCTGCACGGACTGCCAGGGCTGCCGACCAACCGCCAGGCTGGTCACACCTGTGGGCGGCAGTGCCCACCCTCCACTGATCTAGGAGCCCCCACTCTCCATACACAAGGGGGTGGGTCGCACCCACACAGCCCCAGGTGGGCCCAGGGGCACCGGCCTCACCTCCACGATGGTTTCTGCCAGCCCCGGGTTACACAGGAGCAGCCAGCGGCGGGGCGTGATGCCGTTCGTCTTATTCTGGAACTTCTCGGGCTCCAGCTCGTAAAAGTCCTTAAAGCTAAACACACAGACCACAGGCGACTCGGCAAATGCTGGTTGGAACAAGGTGGGCAAAGGGCACAGGGCCCTCTGGAGGGCCCCGGACCCAGCCTTGCTGTCTGTCTCCCCAGGAGCCCAACCACCCCGGCAGGTGGCTGGAGCCTGGCCTCCTCCCACTGGTCCTGACAGCGGGCCGCAGACAGACAGTGGGGATAAAACGGTACATCACACACAGCCTCAGGCCAGCCCTGAGGATGAAGGCCACTGGGCGCTCACGGCAGGTGTCCCACTCGAGGACTGGGATGAGGACTGAAAGACGGAATTCTGAGATCCCGTCCCATGGAGAGGGGCTGGAGCAGGGAACCTGCCCTCGGAATCCCTCGTTCGTCTCGGGGATGAGCCCCAGCCCTGACCTCAGCCCTGACCTCCCCCCGTCTGGCCCGGGGCCCCTCATCCCCAGGCAGGTGCTCCAGGAGCAGATCTTCTGCCTGGAGAGACGGAGAACACTGACAGCCGGAGGGGCTCCTAGTGACAAGAGGGCTCACCCCCAGCATCGTCCATCGAGCCAGAGGCTCACCCTCCCACCACTGAGCTCTGGGTGGTTACCAGCCTCAGCCACTGTGCTGCAGGTGGCAGGGATGGGGTGGGAGCCGAAGGGCGCCCCCCACTCACACTGACTGCCTCACGATCTCCGAGTGGATCCTTGCCACGCCGTTCACGGCGTGGGACCCAATGACACACAGGTGCGCCATGTTGATCCGCTTGCAGTCCCCTTCCTCGATCACCGACATCCTCCTCAGGCGGTCCACGTCTCCAGGGAACAGGGCAGCCACATGCTACAAGGACAGAGCAGTGAGCAGGAGGGCGGGGGCTGCTCCCCCAGGCAGGCTAGAACCCAGGCTGGCTAGCCCTGAGCACAGGGCTGCCTGGGCCCAGGGAGCCGTGGGCTCAGCCCGTGGACTTGGTGGAGCTGAGCAGGTGCCGTGTGACCCACAGGAAGAGATGAAGATGCTGCGCCCGGTGGCCCAGGCAGGATATAACCACAGTCTAGCAGTGAGAACAGCCACTCTTTCACCAAAAGATCAAAAGGAGGAAAATCATCACACCTGAACCCTAAGTCCCCCCGTTCCTGTACCAGCATCCTCTCTATGCGTGACAGAGAAAAGACACAGGTGACTTTTCCCCATCACCCAAACGCTGCAGTGATGTCTCAGGACAAAGGCCTCTGGCATGCCAGGAACAGACACTTACATCTGAACCTCCTCAGATATGGGAAAAAGGGCTCCCCCTAACCCCGAAAGCAGGGCTCCAAGTGTGGGGACCAGCCACCATCTCTGCCAAGGGCTAGCACCCAGGCACCAAGTCCTCTGTGAGCAGAGGCTATTCTGTTCAAGAAGCACCTGTTTCAGGCCTGACAGTCCGATATGGAGTGGAGAAGAGGGCTCAGGGGAGCAGGCGCGGCCCTCCTCCCCCCATCACAACAGGATGGGCGGGCCCTGCAGGTGCACCCCCGCTGCCCCGCCATGCTCACGTCCAGGTGCCTCTGATTGATGGCGTAGATGATGTCCAGGTGCCGCGGCAGCAATTTCTCAAACATGGACACTGGCCAGCGCTCCAAGGCCTCAGGCAGCACCGTGTGGTTGGTATATGCACAAGTCTTCTTTGTGATTTCCCAGGCCTGTGAAAATCCATAAACCCCACAGTGTTCAGAGAAGACCAGTTCGCAACACTCCAGAACACCCCACAATGAACAGAGAAGACCAGCTCACAACACTCCAGAAACCCTACAGTGTTCAGAGGAAGACCAGCTCGCAACACTCCAGACAGCCCACAATGAACAGAGAAGACCAGTTCACAACACTCCAGAAACCCCACAATGAACAGAGAAGACCAGCTCACAACACTCCAGAAACCCCACAGCGTTCAGAGACCAGCTCGCAACACTCCAGAACACCCCACAATGAACAGAGAAGACCAGCTAGCAACACTCCAGAACACCCCACAATGAACAGAGAAGACCAGCTCCCAACACTCCAGAACACCCCACAATGAACAGAGAAGACCAGCTCACAACACTCCAGAAACCCCACAGTGTTCAGAAACCAGCTCACAACACTCCAGAACACCCCACAAAGCTCAGAGAAGACTAGCTCACAACGTTCCAGGACACCCCACAGTGAATAGAGAAGACCAGCTGCCAGACGCCAAGCTGAGGGCCACGTGTAGGGTCAGAGGCAGGTGCTCAGATGCCACCAGGAAGGGCCCTGCCAGCTGCATGTCTCTGCTCTGGGGCCTGGAGCTTCCCAGACCCATGGTGAGTGCTTTGCCCCTTACTCTCCTGATGTGACCCAGCACATACACCAAACCGATTCACTCTCCTGTCGTGACCCAGGACATACACGGAACCAAGCACCTCTTTGCTACCTGGGAATCGCCCGTTTCCTCTGCAAACCCGACAGAGCTCCAGGCAGCTTTATTTCCACCAAACTGACTTCACACCCGTGGTCCACGGACAGCTGGTGAAGAGCGCGGCCCCGCCCTCTGCTGGCCAGAGGTGAACTGCACCGGCTCAGCCCCACCCACAGGTGCACCCCAAACCAGAAAGGGGCTCTGGCACTAAAAAAGGGGGTAAAATGGCTTTATATGTTGATTTAATTTAGTGATATCAAGAAAACCCCTCTAAAGAGTCTAGGACCAAAATAAGTGAGGTGAGGAGAACAAGCCTATAAATAAACGATGTATTTCTGTAAGCTGAACACCTCTGGGTCTTTGGCCACAGTTCCAAGATGACAGAGCATACATGAGAAGCTCCGACAAGTGTCAGAATCCTTTTCTTGTCCAGAAAACCGCTCTTCTCTGGCCTTTGCCCTGCTGACTGTACTCAGCACTCTGCCCTCGGGAGAAACCCCAGAGCTGCTCCTGTACATCCTCCTTCCCCCGGCCCTGTCTTCCCAGCGACAGCGTCCCTCTCTTCCCGAGGCCCCCAGGGAGGCCCCGCTCCGTGTCCCAGGACCAGCCCAGTCCTCGGCCCTGCAGCAGGGCGGGGCACAGAGCTCACCTTGTCCCAGTCCACCTTCTCCACGTCCACCAGGATCCGCATGAGCTCGGGGATGGCGAGCGCTGGGTGGGTGTCGTTCAGCTGGATGGCCACCTGCGTTGACACAGGGTGACCCCTTCAGTCCTCTCGACCGGTCGTGCAGAACTGGGGTCCTCAGCTGCCTGCCCACGGAGCCTGGTCACGGGGCCGGCCGCGGGCAGTGGACGGCGCGGCACGGGTTCTGGGTCCCAGTGTGGAGCACGGGCCGAGGAGCAGGGAGCAGGTCACCTCGGAACGCTGCTCCCGCCTGGCAGACGCGGGTGGCTGGCCTCTCCACTGAGCCTGCAACCTGGCTGCTCTGCCCAACAGGGACCTTCACAGCATCGCAGGCCCGGTCCTCGGAGGACATGGAGACCCAGGCTGCGGAGCCGCTGCCCACCAAGCCCGGCCCAGCCCGCTGTGGCCGGAAGGAGGAGGCCCCGCCCGGAAACGGCCGGCTTCGCCTCCCAGCTCAGCCCCTCTGCAAGCGCACCTTGTCTGGGAACGTCTCGAAGGAGGTCCTGACGGGGTCGCGGCAGCCGAACTTGGACGACTTGAAGCGCCGTATGATGTCCTGCAGGGTGGCAGCCACCACAAAGTACTCCTGCTTCAGCCGCAGCTCCTTCCCCTCGAAGAACTGCAGACACGCCCAGAGGACAAGTCTGGGCTCAGCCTTGGCCTTGGGCCCTGGGGCCCCCAACCCAGGGAGGGGCCCCCAACCCAGGGAGGGGCCAGGCTGGGGTCCAGCCCAGATCTGGGGCCAAGGTCAGGTGACCCTCAGACAGGGAAGGAGTGCAGCCAGGAGGGGGTCACAGCGCCCTGTGACGGGCCAAGGCCAGGAACACAACCTCTGGGGTGCAGGCGTCCGGAGGCCTCACGCCTGAAGCGGGAGACTCTGCTTGCAATCTTGTGGGGTAGGATGGGGAATGGGGGGCATTTTCCTGTGAGCCCTTCAGCCCAGAGTCTTGTGCTGCGGTGTGCACATATTTCGCTGGTAAAATAGAAACCACACCCACCGAGCTGGCCCTGAGGGCTCGTCTGCTAAGAATCTGGGGGCTGTGGAGCACGTGGCTGAGACCTCCATCTCACATGTAGGGAAACGCCTACAAAGCTTTTCAAACCACAATCGTGTGGGTCTCAAGGCGTCACTACAGGATAGGCACTGCCGGGCCCACCCGACAAGTGCACCCCCCGATTCTCAGGGAGCCACACCAGGTGCCGAAGAGCAGACTCCAGCGGCAGGTGAGGTGAGGGCTCTGTGGCCATCTTTACGGGGAGGACTGGAGGTGTGAGGCCGGGGGCTCCTGGGCCCCGTCGGGGATGCCGTGTCTGTCCTCACTCTCAGGAGGTCAGCTGAGACCAGTGTGAGGTGCAGGGGGGCCCTGATGGAGCCCAGCTTCCTGCACTGAGAGGCAGCACAGATGAGAGTCCCGTTTCCCCCTGGTACGGCAGCAGCTGCTCACGTTGTCGTTGGGATACAGGACCCTGGAGATGTTCTCGGCCAGGTTCCGGTCCAGGACCGCCTCGATGTAGCCGCCCACGTTGACTGAGGGCAGAGAGCGGGGTGAGGACCCTCAAGCCTGTCAGGCTCGCAAGCGCCCTGATGGGTCTGAGGACAAGCACTCCCGAGCAGAAGGTGCCCCACGGTTGCTCTGCTGCCCAGCCCCTCCCAGCCCCAGGCCCTGGCTCTTTCTGGAGGACGTGGGATCCCAGGGAAGCCTAAGGCTCACGGGAAACCTGCCCTCAGCCCTCCCGCGCTGGGGAGCCCTGTGGGCTGTGAGTGCAGCTGGGGTCAGTCTGGGATCAGGCCCCAGGTGGGGACAGGAGGGGACGCACAGTCGTGGAGCTTGAAGTCATTGGGCGCCTTGGCGGACCACAGCCTCATGGTGTTGACGGTGTCGTTCTTGTAGCCTGGCACCGGGGTGTCGTACGGCATGGCCAGCACCACCTGCCAAGGCAAAGCGTGGTCCCCAACCTGGGCCGTACCCCCCGAGGCTGGGGTGGCTCCCTCACAGAAGCAGCCTCCCGCTGGTGGCTGCCACCCAGCCTCCTCTGGCTTCTCTCCTCCCTCCTCGAACAACACCAACCGCTCTCCAGGCCTCCTTAAGCTCCTACCTTCCACACCAGTGTCCATGGTCACCTGGCCCTGGGCAGCCCCTCCTCCCGCATCCTTGGCCTCCGCCCTCCACACCTGCCCTCTCGTCCCTCAACTCTGCGTGGGCAACTTTGATTTCGAGACTCGCTTAGCCTCGCCCCGCACACAGCCGCTATTTCTGACCATGCTCCATGTCTGTGGAGGCTCCTTCTATGGCCTTGACCTCGAACTTCAGCAAACCAAAGCAGCCTGTGTGCTCCCTGCTCCCCATCCCCGTGTACCCGGAAGCATCAGAGTGCTCTAGCCAACAGAGGCGCCCCCACCTCGGGTCCTCGCTGCCCTCGGGCCCTCCTGTGGGGCTGCTCACACTGAGGTCCACTTCCGAGGGTGGCTTCAGGGTGTGAAGGCAGCTCCCAGAGCCACAAAGGACTGGGTGGGGGGCTATACCCCAGTCTCATCCTTCCCTTCCATCTCCCCACAACCCTGTCCCTGACCCTGGCCTCAACCAGCCCTGCGAAGCATCTGCAAACCGCTCCGGCCCTCTCCACGGCCCGGCCCCATGGGAAGGCCCTCATCACATCCCACTGGGGTCTCCAGGCCTTTGTTCACTCGCACACACCTAGAAGACCAGACCCCTTCCCCACTTTTTAAAATTAAATACAACTTATTCTGGCATCTTGGGCTGCCGGCCTGCCTGGCCTGAGTCCCAGTTCAGACTTGAATCTGGACAGCCCACAAGAACAGCTGTGGCTCACGGGTTGCCCTATTTTTCCTCATCTGCCCAGATCACTGGACAGCGGACTCTTTCTTACTCACTGCAAACTATCCCCCCACCGCCGTCCCCTACAAAGCCCTCCTCTGACCCTCCCGCCATCTCTGAGCTGGGGGGACTCTGCGTGTGTGCCCGTCGGGGCCAGCACCGTGCTCCTCCAGCACCTGGTGTTCCTGCTCTGGTCCCCCTACCAGGGCCCAGCTGGGTGGGGATGCTCCATTCTGCGACATCTGCCCAGGGCTCCCTGCCCAGGGTACTGATGGCTCCAAATAATCAGTGAGCCACACCGGGAGACCCTACTGAGAGCCAGGGCTACACAGTGAGTGAGCGCTGGACCCTGGGATGCAGAGCTGTTCTCACCACCCACCCCCCCAGTACCCTGTCCCTCCAGGCACCAACCTGCTCACCACAAAACACCCTGAGACACAGCTCCTGTTTAACTACAGATGTAGCTTCATGGTTGGGGTCTGAACCGTCCCGACCAAGTGTGTGGGGAGTCAGCTCCCACAGGGAAGCCCCAAGGGAAGCCCCTGACATGAGGCAAGTTGAGGGTCCCTGTGCTCAGCCCCCCTCCCCAGGAAGCGCCTGTGGTACCTGCGTGTCCAGCCAGCGCACGCCTTCGGGGCTGTGCTCCACGCGCCCATAGAAGTGCACGGGCAGCATGTACTCCGGCCGCGCCTTCTCCCAGGGGTTCCCATAGCGCAGCCAGTCGTCGGCCTCCTCCACCTGAAGGGGCGGCAGG
>NW_011494635.1:4321653-4328755 GCF_000754665.1 Bison bison bison | reverse complement strand
AGAGGGGTGGTGGTCCTGGGCATCAATGGGCCCCGCCCCCCACCCACACCACCACGCCACCAGATGATGAGCCCCAGCATGGAAACACAACTGCAGTTGATTTACAAGGTAAAGATTCCCAATTCTGGTCAAGGCTCTCGATTTAAAAGTGAACGCTTTGAACTATTAGGGCTTCCCTGGTAGCTCAGCTGGTAAAGAATCAGCCTGCAATGCAGGAGACCCTGGTTCAATCCCTGGGTCGGGAAGATCCACTGGAGAAGAGATAGGCTACCCACTCCAGTATTTTTGGGCTTCCCTTGTGGCTTAGCTGGTAAAGAATCTGCCCGCAATGCGGGAACCTGGGTTTGATCCCTGGGTTGGGAAGATCCCCTGGAGAAGGGAAAGGCTACCCACTCCACTATTCCGGCCTGGAGAATTAATTCTATGGACTGTATAGTCCATGGGGTTGTAAAGAGTCGGACATGACTAAGCAATGTTCACTTTCACTTTTGGACTATTAAAAAAATTCATATAAAATGCAGAAAAACAGATCAAAATAAAAAGACATTAAGAATGCTTTGAATTCAGCAGTAAAAGGGAGAAGTCCTGAGGCGCACTGATGAACCTCGAGATGTCACTCGGAGTCCACACACCACTCCATCTACATGACGTGACCGGGACAATCAGGGCACGAAAGAAAGACGGCTCTGGCTACACCACACGTCCAGGACAACCAAGTCACAGAGACAGAAAGGAGGCAAGTCCCAAGAAGGAGCATTTGGGCTGTGGTTTGGGGACAGTGTGTGGCTGAGGTTACTGCTTCCTGAGTCCCTCTCTCAGGACTCTACAGAAGACGAGCCCCTTCTGCCTGGGGCAGGCAGACACTCATCACAGAACTGGTCCTGCCTTTGACTTCCTGGTGGCAGGAAGGTGTTCCTTCCCTGTATGTCAGTGAGATTCCAACGTCAGAGCCTGGTCCCCTCTGTGGAGCAGGACCACGGGCTGTCTGCAGAAGCAGCATCTTCCCAAATACAAGAGGCCCAGCTGGGCTCTGGCCTGAGCCCGCCAGACGTCCTGTCGCCACACAGAAGCCATGTGCAATGAGAACACATGGGTGACAGGCCCTGCTGGCTGAGGGGATGGCACGCAGATCACGGAGCACCCGGGGCCCTCAGCACCGCCCACCCCCGTCCCCTCCGCTCTGCCAAGGGCTGGAACGCAGCCTCCCTGGAGGAGCAGAAAGTCCAGAAGCAGACCTGACAACGCCTGGTGACTTTCTTGTGTGCCCGAGGGCTGCAAGTGGGCAAAGGAAGAAAACCACACCCACCTGCCAGCCATTGACAATCTTCTGGTTGAAAATCCCAAACTCATAGCGGATCCCGTAGCCGTACGCCGCCAGGCCCAGGGTGGCCATCGAGTCAAGGAAGCAGGCTGGAAGTACAAACACAGGGACAGTCAGCAGATCCGAGGCCTCTGAGCCCAGGCCTGGACACCGAGGCAAGCAGACACCCCGTGTTGGGGGGAAGCCCCCAGGGTGGCAGGCAGTAGCTCCGTGGGGACCTGTTGGCCTCAGGTCTCGTGAAAAGGAAAGGCTAAGGCTGCTGGGCCACCACTGAGGCTCTTTCGCCTAAGAGCCTACGGCCAAGACAGCATCAACATGGGGACTACTTGGGGGCGTGGGAAGGGGGACGAACACAAAGGACACGGCCAGACTCGGCCCATCTCCACACACCGTCCCCGCCCTCAAGTGGGGTGCACAGGGCCTTTCCCCGGATGCGGGGCAGACCCAGCCCAGGGTGAAGATCTGTGGGATGTTTCATCTGCCAGAAACATGCTGCACTTATAACGTCTGCAGAATTTAACTTGAATTTAATTTAATTTAATTTAATTTAACTTGAATTCTGAAAGCATAAACACACACACACGCACACAGCAATGTTAGGGCATTTGCTCCCTTCACAGGAGGACGCCTCTCAGAAGGGGCAGGCGGGGCCATCGCATGGTACTATAAACTCTGAGGCCCCACACACTCCAGGGAGGCACAGAATCGATCCTCTCTGCTCCAGAAGCTCCGGGCCCAAGAGCCCAGCAGGACACAGCGTGATCCAGTTTCACTGGGGCTGCTGCTTCCGCTTCTGAGTTCTTAACCCAGCTCCTTCGCCCCATAAAGGCCGGCAAAAATAATTAAAACAGGCGGGGGAAAAAATACCCCAAACTAAAAAACACCAAACTGAGGCTGCTCTCCAATTGGGTGAGAAAGGAGCGACAGCTCCGAGAGGAAGAGCTCTGCCTCTTCGGGGCAGTCAGCTCACTGCAGTAAGGCAGGAGCAGGTGCTTTAAGTTGGGCTATGTTCGTAAATGTGTGTGTGATTCTATCCCTGTTCTCCTCCCAATCAGGAAGGTGGTAGGTATGTCGGAAACCTCTCTCTGCACCAGGTCCCAGGACTGGCAAATCTGGTCTCCATAATTATGAAGCGCCCCTTGTATGAAAGAGAATAGTATAAGTTGATTTTTTTCTTCCTACTGGTGGCAAAGATTTCGACCTGGAGGATACACTGTCCCATCCACTCTGAGATACAAATCTGCCCTGACAGGCCAGCGCTGGGAGCACGGCTGACCTTGGCCTCTCCATATGCAAGTGAGCACACTGACCAAGTGCCGTGTCAGGAAAGGCCTGTCCTGGACGGGGGCCGGGGTTACCTGCCAGCCTCCCCAAGCCTCCATTCCCCAGGCCAGCGTCCTCTTCTATTTCCTCCAGTTCTTCCAAGTCCAGCCCCAACTGTGAACAGAAACAGAGGTAACATTTTAATAGTACTTCATATTTTCCCTCAAGTAATAGGTGGAAAGATATTTAAATCCTGTGAGCTTGTAGCAATCAGAGGTTAGAGGCTGCTTTCTTTTAGACTTGAGAACCCAACATTAAAATTTGGTGTTACGATGTGGGGAGAAGGGAATGCTCCTATCCTGCTGGTGGGAATATAAATTGGTACAGCCACTGGGAGAGTAGTATGGAGGTTTCTCAAAAAATTAAAAAGAGAACTACCATATGATCTTGCAATCCTACTCCTAGGCATATATCAGTCAGAAGAAAACTCTAACTGGAAAAGACATGTGCACCCCGATGTTTGTTGCAGCACCTTCACAACAGCCAAGATGTAGAAACAACAACCTAAATGTCCATGGAAAGATAAATGATAAAGAAGGTGTGGAATATTACTCACCCATAAAAAAGAACGAAATAGTGCCATTTGCAGCAACACGGATGCAACTAGAGATTATCATAGCAAACAAAATAAGCCAGACAAAGATAATTACTATGTGATATTACTTGTATGTGGAAACCAAAAAACAGTGCAAATAAACTTATTTGTAAAATAGGAACTCTGGCCACTTGATGCAAAGAGCTGACTCACTGGAAAAGACCCTGATGCTGGGAAAGCCTGAAGGCAGGAGGAGAAAGGGGACAACAGACGATGAGATGGTTGGATGGCATCACCAACTCAATGGACATGAGTTTGTGCAAACTCTGGGAGACAGTGAAGGATAGAGGAGTCTGGCAAGCTGTGCAGCTTGGCCAAAGAAAAAGAAAAGAGATATCTAGTGAAATATTTACACGTGAACTATTAAGACATTTGATATTGGCTCTTAAATAACTTGGGAGTGGTGGGGCTATACAGGAAATAAGACCAGCCATGACTTGGGCTTGAAGACTAAGGAGGCCAGGTGATGATGGTGTGTGAAGACATTCATCACAGCAGACAATTTCCATGTATGTTTTAACTTCCCTGTAATTTTAAGTGCGTCCTTGATGGCACACTCAGGAGAGAGTGGCTTCTTATGAATTTCTAGTTTTTAGCGGAACCCGCTCTGGAACTGGAGCCTGGGGTGAGGCAGCAGTGGGATGTTTTTTTCTTTTTTTAAACATTTTTTCAAAAGTCTTTATTGAACATGTTACAATATTGCTTCTGTTTTATGGTTTTTTGGCCGTGAGGCATGTGGGCTCTTAGCTCCCGGTACCTCCTGTTTTGGAAGGTCAAGTGTTAACCTGTGGACCACCAGGGAAGTCTCGCATGTTTTATTTTCACACTGCACTTTAACTGCGGAGCCTGGGGAGGAGGCCGTCCAGCCCTGCACCATCGACAGTCCAGCTCACAGCCTCTGGTACCCACGTCCTGCCTGAAAGGCAGGCACTGCTAACATGTGCCTGAGATTCTCAAGTTCCGTCATCATGGAAACCTTCCCAACACAAGCTTAACTAAAAGCTAAACAGCAAGTGAAATAGCATTTTAGGGGGAAAAAATGTACAATGTTTAAAAAGACACATGCCTCTCTGTATTTGCTATTGCTTGTATTAGTCGTTCAGTCACGTCCCATTCTTTGCAACTCCATAGACTATAGCCCACCAGGCCCCTCTGTCCACAGAAGCTCTAATACTTTGGCCACCTGCTGCAAAGAGTCAACTCATTGGAAAAGACCCTGATGCTGGGAAAGATTGAGGGCAGGAGGAAAAGGGGACGACAGAGGATGAGATGATTGGATGCCATCACCGACTCAATGAACGTGAGTTTGAGTGAGCTCCGGGAGTTGGTGATGGACACGGAAGCCTGGCGTGCTGCCGCCCATGGAGTCGCAAAGAGTCGTTAATAACTCCGTGACTGAATGACAACAATTCCGAGTAGGAGAGAAGGGCAATTTTACAAGCAGGTGCAGGACAAGTGTCTTTAGGGTGGGAGAGGGGAGCTGGAGGTGGGCCATCAGCTTAATAAAGTAAAGAGAAATGGAACTATATCAGGATTTCTGCCACGTGGGGTGGGCATGTGACACGCAGTGGTCGAGAAGCTTCGAGTTTCGGCATCACAACCTGCCCCCATCCCTGCCATCCGGGCATTAGCTCCCATCCAGTCCTCACTTTCTCTCCTTGAGAAGGCGCGTCACCCACCACCCATCCCCCCCACGCCCGAGCGGTCAGTCCCAGATGGCAGCACTCGCCTCCGCAGGGCTGAATTAAGGCTCGGTGCCCACAGGAGACCACCCCAGCAGCCCGGTCCCAAGGACCACACCTGATAGATGGCTTCATCGCAGGCATTCTGGAGGCCCAGGTTCACCATCGTGTTCTGTAGGGTGCGGCCCATGTAGAATTCCAGGGACAGATAGTAGATGCGCTGAGGGAGCAAAAGGAGGCATCTGAAACAGCTGGTTCCGCCCCATGTACGTTCAGATCCCAGTGCAGAGCGGACCTTCTGAGAGGCTGCACTCAGCCAACACTGTGCTTACCCGTACCCCTAAAATGGGCTCCCTCCCTTCAGCCTTGGCCAACCTCACCTTTCCAGGGGCTGCCCCCCAGGGAGGGTCCTTCAAAAGCAGACTCTGTGCACTGCCCTTCTGGAGTCCCCAAGGGGACAAAAAGGAACCCCCCCTGAGGGCAGGGAGGTGGGGCAGGGCGGTGGTGGGGAATCGACCCCCAGGCCAGAAGGAGCCCTGTCGGCACTTGGCAGGGGTGAGCCAGCCCTGCAGGGTAAACAGCTCCTGACACCTGCACTGGGCACTCAGTGCCAACAGCACGGTCAACACAATGGGACAGACGGATGGACACATCTGCCTATTTCCATCTGCTGCCTATTTGCTGGCTTTGGGGGACTAAGAGATAAACTTCTGTATAAAAGAAGAGACGACCACCAACACTCGCTAGGGATCATGCAGAATTCCAACGCTTCCCACGCCTGGGGCTCTCTGCCCCCTGCAACCACCCAATGGGCCATGGAAGGCAGTGGCAGAGTCGAGATCCAGCCCACAGAGTCCTGCTCCTACACGGGACCTCCATGCTGCTTCCAGCCATCCAGAGTAAGGCCTTGGGGGGACTTCCCTGGTGGTCCAGTGGTTAAGGCTCCACGCTCCCAATGCAGGGGGCCTGGGTTTGATCCCTGGTGGGAACCAGACCTGACAGGCCACAACTAAAGATCCTGAATGCCACCACTAAGACCCAGTGAGCCAAATAAAGAAATGTATTTTTTAAAAATATAATTTAAGAAAACTTTCCATACATATCAAATCTACAAATCGAAAGAACATGTATGCATACCAAAAAAAAGTACAGATTTCAGTCTCAGATAGCCTTTCTTCCACATTTTTTTTATCATATGAATGCCTGGCTTCAAAATTCCCATCCCTGTTTCAGTGTCGTTTAAGTCACAGACTCATCACAGTGTT
This sequence comes from Bison bison bison, assembly GCF_000754665.1. Lineage (NCBI taxonomy): Eukaryota > Metazoa > Chordata > Mammalia > Artiodactyla > Bovidae > Bison > Bison bison. The sequence goes on along the minus strand of NW_011494635.1, from coordinate 4,322,569 downwards.
ACAAGCTTCTCTCCACCCACCACGGCTGTCACTGCTGCTCACGGCCCATTGCCTCTTCCTGACCTTTCATCATCCTGGATGGTATTTACCCTACACTTGAGCTGATTTATTAGTTTATGGGGTTCCCACGGGGCTTGGTAACCAACGGGCAAACACACCGAGATGACAGTGCCTAGCTGTCTGAGCGAGTGAACATCTTGTGAACATTCCCTTCTCCCAGGCACACACAAGGGGCATTTTCCCCCACCGGCCTCCTTCTGGGGTTCTCCCGAGAGGTTTTATAAGTTGGCAGGTCAGGGATATGGTTGAGATGTTTTCTTTTTGCCTGCAACTATTCATACAAGTATGTATTTTAAAAGTTGTAGTTTGATCTTTCCAACTTTTTACTAGCACCAGGAAAATAGCTTGATTATCTCTTTTCCTAAGAGATGGGTGCTGAGGCATAAAATGTTGTAATCAGCCTTAAAATCTTTGACTCTCTTTCACTTTCCTCCCAAGTTGAACACAGGTGTCCAGGGTTCAGCAGTGTACTCAGTTCTGCACAGAGGCCCGGGAGAGTCTCCTATGGCTCCCTGCACAAGATGACAGCAGGGACAGCCATGGCACTGGGGACCCCCAAGCACTGTCCCCACTCAGAAGGGACCGAGCAGGGTCAGCCCTGTGCCAGGCACCTCTGTAGGCCCCGCCTGGCCAGAGCTCTGGTCTCAGGGTCTGTGCCTTGTTTTCTGCTGCTGTTTTTGCCTGTGTGGGGAGTACTTTTATAACTTCACCACACATGTTGATTTTGCTTTCCCCAGTTTCCTTAAGATAGTTTGGTGTGAAGCCATCAAAACTGAAAGTTCTTGAGAAGCTGGCCGATGACATTTGAATGATACAGACTGGGTCCCATCCTGGCTCCTTCCCGGCAGATGGGGTG
>NW_011494635.1:4315463-4321553 GCF_000754665.1 Bison bison bison | reverse complement strand
TGGGGTGACCTGGTCCCTTTATGTCCCTGAGAGCACCATGTCCACCCTGGACTCAGCAATGCTGGGCCCCTCACCAGGCCAGATTTTTGGGGAGGGGTGTGGAACCTGTAGAACAGGGTGGTAATTCTGGAAAATACAAACAAAAACAGCTGAGGGCACAGGCATGGTCCAAGAAAAAGCCTGGGGGCTCACCTGCAAAGGGCCAATACTTGCTGGCCCCAAACTCTGCTGCTGTGGGCCCACAGCCCGCCAGGCCCAGCCCAGTGTCCCGGCACCATCTTTGTAACTCTGGACAGGGCCTCCCAGCTCAGGGGTTCTGACTGAGGACCAGATACTCATCTCCTGGAGCCTGAGAACAGCAGGGCCCCCTTAACCTTGCCACACACCTCTAGGGGGCCATCTCCAGGGCTGAACTAGGTCACTGAACCTTTTGGCTGGGTTCCTTCTTTGCAATATGGCTGTAACAAGTGTTATATGGCCTAGAGGCAGCCTTGATTTTTTTTTCTCAATTGAGTTTATTTATTACATGCAGAGCCCACCCCAACAGATAACATCACAGAAAACCATCAACAAAGCTCTTTGACAAAAACAGATGAAAACATGATCAATGAAAATATTATACAGCATATTAATCTCCTAAAGAGTCTTAGAGGGCTTCCCTGGTGGCTCAGATGGTAAAGTATCTGCCTGCAATGCGGGAAACCTAGGTTCGATCCCTGGGTTGGGAAGAGCCCCTGGAGAAGGAAATGGCAATCCACTCCAGTACTCTCGCCTGGAGAATCCCATGGATGGAGTAGCCTGGTAGGCTACAGTCCATGGGGTTGCAAAGAGTCAGACACGACGGAGCGACTTCACAAAGAGTCTCAGGAGTTAATGAACTCTATGAACATGGAGTTTAATATAAATAGATACAGCCTCATTTGTCAATCTCTCTATAGAACTGAGATTACTAATAATAGAACTGGGCTTTCTGAGACCTCCATTTACTCTCCCTCTCCTAAAAGTGTGTTTAGAGCCCTTGTTTAACAGCAAGGTCTGAACGCTCTGCAGGAAGAGGAAACAAAGAACTTTCTCAACACTCAGGGCAATGAAGCTGAGTGCAGACTGGGGCAATCCACTTCCCCGCCACCAAGAACCGGATTCTATCTGTGCCAGGAACATGCAGCCGCACAGTCTCCTGTCATCTTAACTCACCAGCTGCCCTCCCAGCACAGAGAGGCTCCTGCCAGACAGAACTGGCCCTGACATGACACAGGGACACTGATCACTGACCCAATACAGAGGTCAGCTCTGGTGGGCCCCCCCAGCCTCTCCAAAGCCACGGAGGCCCCCTTGTGTCTGTTATCCCACTGCAAGACGAGAGCTGCTATGGAGGGGGGATGGCCCCCACTGGCCAGAGAGCTGAGGCTCACTCCTGTCCTAAGCACGTCTCCACGTCCATGCCACTGCGTCCAAGGGGCTTTTTGGAGAAAATGGCTTTCTATATAAAACCACAACTCTGCTCACATGAAGAGGAAGGGTGGTATCTACCACACGTCTTAGGGCCTAACCTACAAAGTCACACTCAGCTTGTTCCTTTGGAGTCAAATCCCAAGGAATCTTGGTTTCCCCTAATTGGCAGGCTGTATCTCAATGAAGACCACAAACTTCTTTTTTTTTTTTTTTACTTTAGGTACTATTACCTAGGATTAGAACGCAGGTATGTTTGTTCAAAGTAAATCTGCGAAATGTAAAATAGGATAAAATTACAGCGTTTGAGAACCTGCAGGGATCTTAGAGATCATTTAGTTTTGCAGGGAACAGATTCACTTTGCGCTCCATGACGTCAATTTTATAGTCCTGGGCCGTCTACCTCACATGCTGCTAAGCCCTACCTATGAAGTGTCCTCTTGACCCATCCCAGAGCCAGACAGTCATGGAGGCCTCCTTGTCACTGACTGATAGCCAGAGCCTGATCAATTTATATTAAGTGATCTGGACCATGTCAAGCTCCACCTGTGACTCAGTGTTATGACTCAGTGCTGTGCACAGAGCTGTGTGTGCCTGCTAAGTCGCTTCAGTCGTGTCCGACTCTTTGCGACCCTATGGCTCCTCTGTCCATAGGATTCTCCAGGCATGAATACTGGAGTGGGTTGAAATGCCCTCCTCCAGGGAATCTTCCTGACCCAGGAATCAAACCCATGTCTCTTATGTCTCCTGCACTAGCAGGCAGGTTCTTTACCACTAGCGACACCTGGGAAGCCCGGTAAACAGAGCTACTTTCACCTTGAAGTGATGTTTCAAGGCTGAGAAAAGACACTCAGCTAAAACTGAAATTATATGTAATTCCCATTCCAGAAGATCTAGCGAAACCTTTCTGTCATCCAATCACCTTTCTAAATTTCTGTATTCATTTCTCCTGCCCTTTCGCCATATTCTAAGAACCCCCTTCTCTACAAGGTAGAAAAAGCTAACCATCTATTGCCTGCTATTTACCTGCTTCGTTTCTTAAAATGTATGGGATTCCATATGGGCTAGAGCCTGCTCTGCTTAATGAGGGGGTGGGGGTAGGGTGGGGAAGGAGGTACATCTGAAAAGATGTATAAAGTCCTCTCAGTCTTCTTACTTGTATTTCTTATCAGTGGGACAACCAACAAAGCCGAGTAAGATCTTCAGGTGACAACACTGTGATGGTGTGAACACCCCAAGTTTTTTCTAAGTGCTCTGCTAGTATAAGGGAGTCTCCCTGATTTTTTTCCAATCACATATTTGAGTTTGTAGAGGGAAAGTGTTGGTTATCAAGTCTAAAACTTACTTTCAAATGGTTCACAGAAAAAAAAATTGTATTTATAAAGAGAGAAGGATATAACAAACAAGTTAAAAATGGGGAATTCGGATAAAGAACATATGGGAATTCTTACATCATTCTTGCAACTTTTGAAAGTCTGGAATCATGCAAAATAAACATTTAAAAAATCATCAAGGATTTCTCTGGCTGTCCAGTGATGAAGACTCTGCCTTCCCAATGTAGGGCACAAATGTTTGATCCCTGGTGGGGGGGGACTAACATCCCATATGTCATGTGATGCAGACAAAAAATAAAATTTAAAAAATCATCTACAAAGGGCTGGGATACAGAAGTGAGATGGGTTACAAAATTTCATAAAGATACAAAGGGCCTGCCATCTACAGCAGCTTGGATAAGTCAGGGCTCCTCAGAGAAAGAGAATCTCCAGGACATACACACAGATTTATTTAAGGAGCTGGGTCACGTAATCACAGAGGTTCAAGACCAAAATCTGGAGAGGTGAGGCATGGAGGAGTGGCATCTGGACTCCAAATGGGGTGTCCGTCTTTGCTCTGTTTAGGCTTTCAACTGAATAGAGGCCCACCTACGTTACAGAAGACACTACTTTCCTCAAAATCCACTGACTAAACATTACTCTCATGTTTAGTCAGAAAACACCTTCAAACAAACATCCACATTAATATTGGACCAAATATCTGGGCTCCATAGCCCAGCCAAGCTGACACAGAAAATGAACCATCACAGCCTAAAGGAGCAGAGGTTAGGCTGTCTTCTATGAGAAACTGGCACACACGCAGAGTTTCCCCATCTCATAGACAGTGGCTTCACCCAACCTTCCACTCGGCAAGCTGTCAGGGTAATCAGCAACACGAACCAGCTGCCCCTCCCCAGCTTCTGGCCACAGAAAGTAATTCTGAGCTCTCTGCTATCAGGGAGGCTTGTCCACAGGATACAAGATCAAGTTCACACAGATGAGTGCAAACCCATCAGAACACCACAGCCACAACCAGAACCACAGAGTGCAAACACAGCAAACACGTCAGAACCGCTGCCTGGGTCAAAAAGATCCCGGTGCTGGTCCCACTCCTGCCTTATTAGAACAGAAGTTCAGAAGTGGGGGTTGTGGGCAGCCAAGGGTATAAAACACTGCTCCAAATTATCTTCCTTCAATACCAAATCCAGTAAAACCATAAGACTGACTGTATTATTTATGATTATCTTACTAGAAATATTTAAGATAGGAGCTTGGGCCCAGTGGTAGAGCTTCTTTTCTTAGTCTACCATGATGGTTCTGCCAAGAGCTCATGGAGAAGAGCCATGGTAAACTGACCAGTCCATCCACTGCAGGGGTGCCATGGGGCCAGCCGTCCACCTTGTACAACGTCTGCTCTAGAGATCCACAGAAGCAATCTCTCACCTGCCATTCTAGAATCTCCAGTAGAGACTGAGGACTCCCATAACTGCACATGACCTGCCATGTGCTCTGTTGCCAGAACTTAGGTTGGCATTTTGTGTCCTGACTTTACACCTAAACTTAATCCACTTTCCTACCCTTACTGTCTTTTGCCCCAACTTTCTCTTTGAGGTTTTCTATGAAGTTGAGCCTTTTGTATTGATTGTATCTTTTTTAAAAAAAATTATTTACTTGTTATTCTTGGCTGTGCGGGGTCTTTTTTGTTGTGGTGCTCGGGCTTCTCACTGCAGAGCACATTGCTCTGCGCATTGCAGAGGTTCTCACTGCTTCTCTTGTAGAGCACAGGCTTTACGGGCCTTGGGCTTCAGCAGTTGCTGCACACGAGCTCAGCAGCTGTGGTACATGGGCTTAGCTGCTCAGAGGCATGTGAAATCTTCCTAGACCAGGGATCAAATCTGTGTCCCTTGCACTGGCAGGCAAATCCTTAACCACTGGACTGCCAGCGAAGCCCATGTCATGTCTTCCTCAAGCATTCTCAAATTCTTTTTGGACTGAATGTCAATGTAAAATGGAAACATTTTACCAGCAAACACAAAACTATGATGTTTTAGAAAGGAAAGGGACTCAGAAATGGATTACCTAGCTTGACCTTCCTCATTTTAAAGATGAAAAAAACGAAGAAAGAAATCTACCCCAGCCCAAGGTGGAACAATCTGAGTGGTAAAGCCAGGTCTTGAGGGGCTTGGATCTGTGTGAGCCATCCCTTACCACCCAGCTCCTCTCCGTTCTCGAGTCTGGAGTGGAGTCCTGACCTCCCCATCTCCTCAGTCTCCTGGAGCCGCTTTAGAATTAAGCGCTGAGTCCTGCCAAGTGCAGACCTCTTAATTTTAGCCAGATATTTTGACTTGCTGCCTTGCCAGGCAGCTTACTTGAAAACTCTTCCTCTGAGCACTGAGCTTCAATTGTTTCTACTATTACCAAAAATAGAATGCTTGAAAGAGTTACGAAACAATAGGTGCAGCATGGCACTGCACTATTTTGTGTAATAAAAACAAGTGTCTCTACCTGCCCAGAAAAAGAGATGCGGAACACAAGACGTCTGTAGCATTTACATTGTTATCACTAGGTGGCGAGACTACAGTTAATGTATCCTTTTGGCTTATCTGTGTTTTCAAATTTTTGTCTCCAATAACCACAAGGACCTGGATAACTGTTTTTAAGTAAATAAAAATATTAAATAAAAGCAGTCTGATTATTGTTTAGATCGTCAGGCTGCCAAAGTCTGAAGTAATGGTACAGATCCTTGAGGCGGTGCTTAGGGTGGGGGTGTGGCTCTGCAGGATTATTTCTGGGAGCCCTCACACCTTCCCTCATGCTCTGATCCTCCCAGCATCAGAGGTGTTGCAGTGACAAGCTACATCTCTGCCTGCACACTCAAGGGCATTTCCCTGCAGCTGAACCAGAATGTACCACAGCACCGTAGGGACCCGTTAAGAGTCTTTATTCTATGTTTAGATCCAAAAAAGACTGGTGATGGGCTCAGGGATTGCAGAAATAACCTTTCCTGAACAGGATTAAATTCCTCTAACAAAACAGGGTTTCTTGTCCTTTCCAACACGGTTTCTTGTCCTCTCCAACAGGGCTCCCTAACCTCCGAGATCTAATGCCTGAGGGTCTGAGGTGGAGCTAATGTAATAATAATAGAAACAAAGTGCACAAATGTAATGTGCTTGAATCATCCAGAAACCATCCCCTCCCACCCCACCAGGGGCCCTGGAGAAACTGTCTTCCATGAAACCAGACCCTGGTCCCTAAAAGGTTGGTGACCCCTGCTTTACAAGCAAACATGTAACTTTTGCAGGAAAAGGAAATGATGAGCCTATTTTCA
>NW_011494635.1:4312899-4315363 GCF_000754665.1 Bison bison bison | reverse complement strand
TGAAAATAGGCTCATCATTTCCTTTTCCTGCAAAAGTTACATGTTTGCTTGTAAAGCAGGGGTCACCAACCTTTTAGGGACCAGGGTCTGGTTTCATGGAAGACAGTTTCTCCAGGGCCCCTGGTGGGGTGGGAGGGGATGGTTTCTGGATGATTCAAGCACATTACATTTGTGCACTTTGTTTCTATTATTATTACATTAGCTCCACCTCAGACCCTCAGGCATTAGATCTCGGAGGTTAGGGAGCCCTGTTGGAGAGGACAAGAAACCGTGTTGGAAAGGACAAGAAACCCTGTTTTGTTAGAGGAATTTAATCCTGTTCAGGAAAGGTTATTTCTGCAATCCCTGAGCCCATCACCAGTCTTTTTTGGATCTAAACATAGAATAAAGACTCTAAGGGGTCCCTTGGGTGCTGTGGTACATTCTGGTTCAGCTGCAGGGAAATGCCCTTGAGTGTGCAGGCAGAAATGTAGCTTGTCACCTGCTGTATGAATAACAATGATATTTCAAAGTGGAGCTCTGCCACCAGCAGGGAATTCTGGGGGAGCCCTGCCTCTTGGCCAGCTTCCTTGGCAAAGTCGACCCAAGCCCTTGTTGAAATAACCTGTTTTAGCCATTTGGTGTGACTTCACTGTCTTGCATACTAAACACCAAGAGGCTGGTTAGTATTCTAACAAATCTGTCTTTTTTACCACTACTCTTTTAGAAAAAGGAGTGCCCCAGAAAAAGCTTGGAAAAGCAACTGATCTCAGACTTAGCAATTATAAACATTTCTTAACACCCTACAAAAACACTATCAACAAAGCAACTGCCCAGTGCCCAGGTGTCTACTGCAAATCAAACTTTGCAAACTGGTGTCAGGTCTACAGCTGTGTCTTTCCCTCATCAGTTTTCACTCTACATTAGTATAAAACAAAGGGGACAATGCTCCATGGTTGAGAAGCAAGAAACAAAACCAAAAAAACAAACAAAACTGGCAGCAGGGGCCTGGCCAAGCCTATGACATATGCATCAGACTGAAAACTATCAATGATACTGAAGAATCATATTTACTCGGAAAGTTGTTGAAAAACTACAAGTGTTACAAATGTTGAATGAAACAGAAGAGCCACAAAACTGTACACTCAACATGCTTTGAAAGGTGTGCATATATATTCAAGAACAGGAGAGGATGCAGAAAGACATACACCTGGATTCTTAACACAGTTAGTAATGGATGTGATGAACAAGTTCTCTCTTGTGCACCTTGTACTCATCTACCATAAACCTATGCTTGTATAAAATGTAAAAAGAATCAACAGTTCCTTACTGTCTGCCAACCTTCAGCTAAGAGAAGTTCTCCAGAGCAGGTGTGCGCTCCTGGAAGGCAGGGCCCATCCCTGAGGGCCTCAGTCTCAGAGGCTTCCCGGTGACTCCAGCTCCACCACCGGACAGCAGGCCCCCCGCTCGGCTTCAGGCGCTCAGCGTGTGGTGTGCAGGTGTAGACGAAGCTGTGTGCAGGGCCGCCTCACCCGGGTGTACGTGTGTGTACAGGGCCACCTCACCCGGGTGTGCATGTGTGTGCAGGGCCACCTCACCCGGGTGTGCATGTGTGTGCAGGGCCGCCTCGTGCCTGTGTGTGCAGGGCCTCCTCAGCCCCCGGGTGTGCCTGTGTGTGCAGGGCCGCCTCACCTGTGCGTGTGTGTGTGTGTGTGTGTGTGTCTTCACCCCAGCGGTCACTCCTTACCCAGAGTCTCTTCTCACCACGGATCTCTCCTCACCCAGGGGTCCCCTCTTACCCAGGGCAAGGGGTGGGGGCGGTATCCCCCCATCTCAAGGGTGGTCCATCCCTCCTCACTGGGGTCTCTCCTCACCCGGGGTGGGAGCGGTCTCTTCTCACCAGAGGTCCTTCTCCACCCTGTGAGTCTCTCACCATCCCAGGGATCTCTCCTTACCCAGGGGTCTCTCCTCACCTGGGGGTGCGGGTTTTCTCCCCATCTCAGGGGGGGTTCCCTCCTCACCTGGGGGGTCTCTCCTCACCCCGGAGGTCCCTCCTCACCGAGGTCTCTCTCCACCCGGGACAGACATAAAGACAGAGATTCGCTCAGTCATGCCCGACTCTCTGCGACCCCGCGTACCCCAGCCCGCCAGGCTCGTGTGTCCATGGGATTCTCCAGGCAGGAACACTGGACTGGGTTGCCATGCCCTTCTCCAGAAGGTCTTCCCCACCCGGGGACCGAGCCCGCATCTCCCGCATTGCAGGCGGACGCTTCCCTGTCCAAGCCACCGGGCAGCCGTCTTCCCCCGGGCGCCCTCTTCCCCGGCGCGCCTCACCTTGGGGTCCCGCTCGTAGTAGCGCTGCTGCGTGCGGATCCAGCGGCCCACCAGGTGGTCCCGCACGGTGTGCGCCAGCGCCAGGTAGTAGTCGCGGCGCGTGGCGACATTGCGGTCCTTGACGAGCGTGAAGTGCAGGTGCCGGTTGAAG
>NW_011494635.1:4312141-4312799 GCF_000754665.1 Bison bison bison | reverse complement strand
AAACAGGGTTTCTTGTCCTTTCCAACACGGTTTCTTGTCCTCTCCAACAGGGCTCCCTAACCTCCGAGATCTAATGCCTGAGGGTCTGAGGTGGAGCTAATGTAATAATAATAGAAACAAAGTGCACAAATGTAATGTGCTTGAATCATCCAGAAACCATCCCCTCCCACCCCACCAGGGGCCCTGGAGAAACTGTCTTCCATGAAACCAGACCCTGGTCCCTAAAAGGTTGGTGACCCCTGCTTTACAAGCAAACATGTAACTTTTGCAGGAAAAGGAAATGATGAGCCTATTTTCAACATGGATCAGACAGACAGAAGCAGTTAAATTCAAAGTTTCCACTTTCAAAGGACCTTCTTATCCAGGAGAGGCAAACAACCTTCCATTTACAGGCTGTGTGGTTTCCTTAAAAGAGGAATGTTTATGCCTATGGCCACCCTAGCCATCAGTGAGGATCAGCAAACCTGTTTTGTTATAGGAATTTAATCCTGTTCAGGAAAGGTTATTTCTGCAATCCCTGAGCCCATCACCAGTCTTTTTTGGATCTAAACATAGAATAAAGACTCTAAGGGGTCCCTTGGGTGCTGTGGTACATTCTGGTTCAGCTGCAGGGAAATGCCCTTGAGTGTGCAGGCAGAAATGTACCACAGCACCCAAG
>NW_011494635.1:4311068-4312041 GCF_000754665.1 Bison bison bison | reverse complement strand
GGGGCGGGGCCGGGGCGCCGGAGGGGCGGAGTACCTACGCCTGAGTGAGGAGTACTGTTGAGTTTTTCCACGCGCAAAGCTGAGGGTGAGGTCCTGGGCTTGCGGCCCATTCCTCCCAGCATCTCTCTCCTGTCCACGCCCCTAGACGGCGTCTCCACCTGCTCCTTACCCTCTCCAAAGCCTCTCAGCTAGTTCCTACCTGAAGGTCCTGGGCTGGGACCCCCTCACTCACTCTCTGCTGCTGTGCCCCAGGGCCATCTTCCCGTCCCTGGCTTGTCTTGCTCCCGCAGCTCCTCCTCGATCCTATCTTAGCCTCTGTGATTTCTGCATCAACGGGAGTCCTGACAGGTAGGTGGAACGTGAAAAAACTGGTAGCATTCACTAAAGCTAAACAAACACCTACCTCTGACCCAGCAATACTACTCCAAAGAAAATACCCAACAGAAATGAATGCTTAAGCCGACCAAAAGGCACGTACAGAAATGCCCGTAACATTCAAATATTCGAAACAGTCCCAAACTGGAAACTACGCAAATGCCCACCAGTGCTCGGCTGCTAAATAAATTGTGGCATATTCCCACGGTTGCATAGCCCAGAGCCATGAAAACGATGGCCCACATCCAACAGCATAGAGGAACAATGCTGCGTGAGAGAAGGCAGCACTTCAGGACTCCACTCACATGAGGGTGTAGGACTGGCCAGTCTCTAGGCCTGCAGATCTAAGGCTGGTGCTGAGCCTTAGGGGTGGACACAGCTAAGTGAAGGGTGAAGGGTGTCTCCATGGCCTCTGGAAAGCTCTTAATCGCACGTGGTGTGCGATCTCCTTATGGCACACATAGGAGTCACCCGGTGTGGGTGTAGTGGTGTAGTCCTGGGGCAGGGCCAGGGCGGGGGTCACGTATGCAGCCCAGGGCCTTCCACCATCTTTCTCTTCACCTCATCCTGTTTCCTCGCCCTCCCTGCACACCCAACA
>NW_011494635.1:4309639-4310824 GCF_000754665.1 Bison bison bison | reverse complement strand
AACAGGGCTCCAGATCCTTCTCTAGGCCAGTGCCTTCCTTCCTGCCTATTTCCAAATCAGGTGCCGATAACATCAGGCCTGGTGGATGCACCTTCTCTCCTGAGCTCTCGAGGACTCTCTCTCTCTAGAGCTGGTCCTCCAAAAGGAAGTCTGGTGCCTCTAGCCATTTATTCCCAGTGTTTCTAGTCTCTTTATACTGAAAGAGAAACTCCCCAGGTCAGTAGGTGCCCAATATGCTACTGGAGATCAGTGGAGAAATAACTCCAGAAAGAGTGAAGGGATGGAGCCAAAGCAAAAACAATACCCAGTTGTGGATGTGACTGGTGATAGAAGCAAGGTCCAATGCTGTAAGAGCAATATTGCATAGGAACCTGGAATGTCAGGTCCATGAATCAAGGCAAATTGGAAGTGGTCAAACAAGAGATGGCAAGAGTGAATGTTGACATTCTAGGAATCAGTGAACTGAAATGGACTGGAATGGGTGGATTTAACTCAGATGACCATTATATCTACTACTGTGGGCAGGAATCCCTCAGAAGAAATGGAGTGGCCATCATGATCAACAAAAGAGTCCGAAATGCAATACTTGCATGCAATCTCAAAAATGACAGAATGATCTCTGGTCGTTTCCAAGGCAAACCATTCAATATCACAGTGATCCAAGTCTATGCCCCAACCAGTAACGCTGAAGAAGCTGAAGTTGAATGGTTCTATGAAGACCTACAAGACCTGTTAGAACTAACACCCAAAAAAGATGTCCTTTTCATTATAGGGGACTGGAATGCAAAAGTAGGAAGTCAAGAAACACCTGGAGTAACAGGCAAATTTGGCCTTGGAATACGGAGTGAAGCAGGGCAAAGACTGATAGAGTATTGCCAAGAAAATGCACTGGTCATAACAAACACCCTCTTCCAACAACACAAGAGAAGACTCTATACATGGACATCACCAGATGGTCAATACCGAAATCAGATTGATTATATATTCTTTGCAGACAAAGATGGAGAAGCTCTATACAGTCAGCAAAAACAAGACCAGGAGCTGACTGTGGCTCAGACCATGAACCCCTTATTGCCAAATTCAGACTTAAATTGAAGAAAGTAGGGAAAACCACTAGACCATTCAGGTATGACCTAAATCAAATCCCTTATGATTGTACAGTGGAAGTGAGAAATAGATTTAAGG
>NW_011494635.1:4298811-4308610 GCF_000754665.1 Bison bison bison | reverse complement strand
TTTATTTAACTTCTATGCAGAGTACATCATGAGAAACGCTGGACTGGAAGAAACACAAGCTGGAATCAAGACTGCTGGGAGAAATATCAATAACCTCAGATATGCAGATGATACCACCCTTATGGCAGAAGGTGAAGAGGAACTAAAAAGCCTCTTGATGAAAGTGAAAGTGGAGAGTGAAAAAGTTGGCTTAAAGCTCAACATTCAGAAAATGAAGATCATGGCATCCGGTCCCACCACTTCATGGGAAATAGATGGGGAAACAGTGGAAACATTGTCAGACTTTATTTTTCTGGGCTCCAAAATCACTACAGATGGTGACTGCAGCCATGAAATTAAAAGACGCTTACTCCTTGGAAGGAAAGTTATGACCAACCTAGATAGCATATTCAAAAGCAGAGACATTACTTTGCCAACAGAGGTTCGTCTAGTCAAGGCTATGGTTTTTCCTGTGGTCATGTATGGATGTGAGAGTTGGATTGTGAAGAAGGCTGAGCGCCGAAGAATTGATGCTTTTGAACTGTGGTGTTGGAGAAGACTCTTGAGAGTCCCTTGGACTGCAAGGAGATCCAACCAGTCCCTTCTGAAGGAGATCAGCCCTGGGATTTCTTTGGAAGGAATGATGCTAAAGCTGAAACTCCAGTACCTTGGCCACCTCGTGTGAAGAGTTGACTCACTGGAAAAGACTCTGATGCTGGGAGGGATTGGGGGCAGGAGGAGAAGGGGACGACAGAGGATCAGATGGCTGGATGGCATCACTGACTCAATGGACGTAAGTCTGGGTGAACTCCAGGAGTTGGTGATGGACAGGGAGGCCTGGCGTGCTGCGATTCATGGGGTCGCAAAGAGTCGGACACGACTGAGCGACTGATCTGATCTGATCTGATCTATCCATCCTCAGCTACACCTTTGGGTCCTCTTGCCAGGATTCCCATGGTAGTTTCCTCATGGACTCCCCTGCCTCCCAGATACTCCCCAGAACTATCCCCCCAACAAGGCGGACTGGCCAGTCCCTCAACAGAAGGTTGAGCTCAGCACAGCTTCTGCAAACCACGACCCTGGCCAGGTGAGCTTGCTAAACCAGTCTCAATCCCTCCCTAGCAGGTCCAGGCTGACCTGGGGGAGTTGAGGTGACAGGTGAGGGCAGGCCCCCCTGTAGCTAATGGGCAGGCATTCTAAGGTGACCAGGCCGAAGGGGAAGCGGTCAGAGCCAGGGTCAGTGAGAGAGCTGGGGGTGGAGAGAGAGAAGCAGTGCCAGAATGGTGAAGCTTGGGAGCTGCCTGTGGGGCTGTGAGAGGCGGTGAAGGACACACAGCCGACATCCGCAGGCTTCCTGGTCTGGTTCTCGCCCTCCACAGCCCTCGCCCTTGGGGAGCCTCTTCCTGGCGGGGCAGATTTGCTGTGAAGGCTGCCGGCCTGGCTTCAAGCTGCATTTCAGGGCACTGCCTCTGCCTGCCCTCGGCCCGGGCTGGCCCACCACCTGTTTTGGTCTGGCCCTCAAGTTAGGAACACTTTCTACATTTTTAAATGATTGAAACGAATCAAAAGAAAGATAATTTTCATGACATATGAAAATTAGGTGAAATCCAAACTTCACTGTCTACAAATAAAGTGACACTCATTCCTCTGCATTTCATCTAGGCTGCTACATGTCCACGACAGAGCTGAGCATCGTGACTGATGTCAGCTGTGGGCCCTGAATCTGCCCTTTATAGAGGGTGCTGCCCCTGGCCTAGAACATGTGCTCCTCCGAGAGCGCCCCATGTCCCCAGCATGGCCTCCCATGCTAGGCTCCGTGATTATACTCCAAATAGAGCAAATCCCTGTGGTTCTATCTGCCGCATGCAGGCAAGGGTGCACTGAGTGGGAGAGGTGGCTGGCCTGGGCTGGATTCCTGAAGCCTGTTTAAAATTCACTAGGTCACATCAGGGAGATACACATAAAAACCCCAGGAGGCCCCAGGACTCACCTGTTACAATGCTCAACATGAAAATTACCAATAGCATGGAGAGACGGAAGCATGCAGCTCAAGGGAGAGTAACCTTTAGAGCCACAGAGTAACCTTTAGAGCCACACTGGAAACGGTGTGACTGCTGCTGCTAAGTCACTTCAGTCGTGTCCCACTCTGTGCAACCCCATAGATGGCAGCTCACAAGGCTCCCCTGGGATTCTCCAGGCAAGAACACTGGGGTGGGTTGCCATTTCCTTCTCCAATGCATGAAAGTGAAAAGTGAAAGTGAAGTTGCTCAGTCGTGTCTGACTCTTCGCAACCCCATGGACTGCAGCCTACCAGGCTCCTCCGTCCATGGGATTTTCCAGGCAAGAGTACTGGAGTGGGGTGCCGGCAGGTTCTTATAAAATCGTCAGATAGACACTTAGCATGTGGCCCGACCATTCCACTTTTAGGTATTCATCCAAGAGAAATAAAAAATGTATGTCTATAAAAAATGCAAGGAGGTTCACAGGAGCCTTATCACTACTACCCCAAAGTGGAAATAGCGTATGTGACTATCAATAGGAAAGTGAAGAGACAATGTGTAGGATATTGAAATAGTGGAATATTAACTCAACCGTAAAAAGGAATGAATCGACACCAGTGAGTCTTACAAACATGATGCCAAACAGAAGCCGAGACATAAAAGAGCACAAACTGCACCATTTCATTTACACAAAGTTCCAGAATTGGCAAAAGGAATGTGTTGGGATGTAATTCAGAACAGTCCGCCAGGGGCCAAGTGTAGGGGGATTGTCTGGGGACTTTCTGGGGTGACAGACTAAGGTAGGCTACAGGTTGTATTTGTCAAAATTGTTTGAACTCTATACTTAAGACCGGTACATTTTACTACAGGAGAATACCTCAATAAAGATATTCTTCCAAAAAAAAAAAAAATTCCCTAGGTCAGCAGTAAAAGCTAGAAAGCTTAAGTACCAAAAACAGGCTATGTCAAACAGGCAGCTTTTGAAAATCCAGGCCTCTAGGAAGCGATACTGAGTTTCTCCTGAGATCCATTCAGTGAAGAGAAATTCCAGCTGAGGTTCTGAGTGAGAAGAGTCCACCCAACAGGGAAGCGAAGGAAGGTTTCTTGCTGAAACCTTATTTGCTTTGCTAACCCTTTAGCCCTGCTGTTTGCTTTGGGTGGAGTCCTACCAGGCACTCTTACTGGGAAACAAGAGAATCCTTGGTTCCACAAGGAAATCTGGGGGGAGGGGAGGTAAAGTCAGTGTCTCTCTTCTCTGGATTTTCAATTCTCTTGCTTTCTTTTAGGCAATCTTTTATGACTCAGGAGGGCAGCTGAGTGCCCTTCCCCATGAGTCTAGCCCCTGCATGACCCAGGGCTTCACCAGGAAGGAGCTGACCTGACCTCTCACCTCAAGTGGGAGGGGATCCTCTCAGCCTGAGGGGAGACCATGAGGAGACTGAAAAAAGTCTAGGGGTTGCCTTTTCAGATAATTGCTAGTTCCCTGTGCTGCCTAGAAGCTTTTTTCTGTTTAGTGTTTATTTTTGCTTTTATGACCTTTGCTTTTGGAGTCAGATAAAAAAAAAATCATTGCCAAGACTGACATCAGTGAGTTTCTACCTGTTTTCTTCTAGGAGTTTTACGGTTTCAGGTCTCAAGTTCAAGTCTTTAATCCAGTTTGAGTTAATTTTTGTGTGTAGTGTAAGTTTGTGGTTCAGTTTCTTTTTTTTTTTTTTGGCTCTCCAGTTTTTCCAGCACCATTTATTGAAAGGACTGTCCATTTTCCATTGTATATTCTTGACTCTTTAGTTGAAAATTAATTGGCCACATATGCATGTGTTTATTTTTGGACTTGTTATTCTGGTCCCTTGATCTATGTATCTGTTTTTATGCCCATCCCACAACATTTTGATCATTATGTTATTGTTATTATAGCTCAGGATACCTCCAGCTTTGTTCTTTTTTCTCAAGATAGCTTTGGCTATTCAGAGTCTTTTGTGTCTCCATACAAAGTTTAGGACTCTTCTATTTCTGTGAAAAATACCATTGGAATTTTGATAGGGATTGCAGTGAATCTTTAGATTGCTTTGGGTAGTATGAACATTTTAACAATATTAATTCTTCCAATCCATAAACATGAAATACCTTTCCATTTACTTGTGTCTTCTTCAAGTTCTTTCATCAATGTCTTACAATTTCCAGTGTACAAGATTTTGAAAAGCTTCCACACAGCAAAGGAAACCATCAACAACAAAATGCAACCTACTGAATGGAAGAAAATACTTGCAAATCACTCGCATATCTGGTAATATTAAAAATATATAAATAACTCATACAACTCAATAGCAAAGCAAAAACAGAAACAAAAATGAAACAAACAACTTGATTAAAAAATGGGCAGAGAATCTGAATAAACGATTCCCAAGGAAGACATGCAGATGGCCAAGTGCGTGAGAAGAAAAGTGTTGGTGAGGATGTGAAGAAAGGGAAAACCTGAGTACTGTTGCTGGGAATGTGCAGCCACTATAGGAAACAGTATGGAATTTCCTTAAAAAATAAAAATAGAGCTACTGTTTGAGCCAGCAATTCCACTCCTGAGTATTCATCTAGAAAAACAAAAACACTAATTCAAAGATATATGCACCTCTATGTTTATTGCAGCATTATTCACAATAGCCAAGATATGGAAACAGCCTAAGTGTCCACTGATGGATGAATGGATAAAGATGTTTATATGTATACAATGGAATACTACTCAGGAAGAAAAAAGAAGATATCTTCTTGCCACTTGCGACCACACGGATGGACCTAGAGGATGTTATGCTAAGTGAAATAACTCAGACAGAGAACGATAAGTACTGCATGAATTCACTAACATGTGAAATCTAAACAACAAAGCAAACTAACAAAAAAACCCAATCTCATAGATACAGATTTGGTGGCTTCCAGAGGTAGGGGATTGAGGGTGGGTGAGATGGGTGAAGAGGTGCAAACTTCTGGACTTCCCCGGTGGTTAAGAGTCCACCTTCCAATGCTGCGGGCTGCACAAGCTCCCACATGCTGCAAGGCAACCAAACCCACGAGTCTAAACTAGAGAGAAGCCTGCAGGCTGCAATGAAGACCTGATACAGCCATAAATAAAGAAATTTTAAAAGTCCTGAGAATGTAACACACAGTAGGACTATAGGTACTAATATTGCATTGTGTATTTGAAAGTGGCTAAGAGAGTAGATCTTGGCTCTTCCCAGGTTCATGCATGTGTGCAAAGTCACTATAGTTGTGTCCAACTCTCTGTGACCCCATGGACTGTGGCCCACCAGGTTCCTCTGTCCTTAGGATTCTCCAGGCAAGAATACTGGAGTGGGTTGCCATTCCCTTCTCCCCCAAGTAGCTCAGTGGTAAAGAATCTGCCTGCCAGTACAGGAGACACAAAGATTCAGGTTCCATCCCTGTCAGAAAGAGCCCCTGGAGGAGGGCATGACAACCCACTCCAGTATTCTTGCCTGGAGAATCCCACGGACAGAGAAGCCTGGTGGGCTACTGTCCACAGGGTTGCAAAGAGTTGGACACGACTGAGTAACTGAGCATGCACCCACGCAAGAGAGTAGATCTTAAAGTTGTCATCACAAGAAAAAAAGGATAAGTTTTTAAAAAGATTTATTAATTTATCTTTTGGCTGTGGTGGGTCTTTGTCTTTGTGGAGGGCTTTCTCTAGCTGCAGAGAGCACGCCTACTCTTTTGTCATCATGTGGGGGCTTCTCCGTGTGGTGGCTTCTCTTGTTGCTGAACACAGGCGCTAAGCTTGCAGGCTTTAGTAGCTGCAGCTCACCAGCTTAGTTGCTCTGGGGCATGTGGGATCTTCCTGGACCAGGGACTGAACCCGTGTCCCCTGAATTGCAAGGCAGATTCTTAACCACTGGACCACCAGGGAAACCCCAGGGTAAAATCTTGTAACTATGTGAGGTGGTGGATGGTAACTAGAGATGTGGTGATCATTTTGCAATATATTCAAGTATTGAATCATTCCTTGTACTGCCGTTCTACGGCTGTTTAGTCTCTTAGTCGTGTCCTACTCTATGTGATCTGTAGTCCGTCAGACTCCTCTGTCCATGGGATTCTCCGGGCAAGAATACTGGAGTGAGTGCCATTTCCTTCTCCAGGGGGTCTTCCTGACTCAGGGATCAAACCCAGGTCTCCTGCATTGTGGGCAAATTCTTTACTATCTGAGCCACTGGGGAAGCCCATGTTGTACACACTGAACTAATACAGTGTTATATGTCTATTAAATTAAAAGTAAGTAAACTTAGAGAAATCAATTTTTTTTTTTAATGCCTAGGAGCTGAAAGGAGAAGGAAATGGCAACCCACTCCAGTGTTCTTGCCTGGAGAATCCCAGGGACGGGGGAGCCCGGTGGGCTGCCGTCTCTGGGGTGGCACAGAGTCGGATACGACTGAAGCGACTTAGCAGCAGCAGCAGCAGCAGCAGTGACTATATATGGAGAAGGCAATGGCACCCCACTCCAGTATTCTTGCCAGTAAAATTCCATGGATAGAGGAGCCTGGTGGGCTGCAATCCATGGGGTCGCTAACAGTCAGACACGACTTCACTTTCACGCGTTGGAGAAGGAAATGGCAACCCTCTACAGTGTTCTTGCTTGAAGAATCCCAGGGATGGGGGAGCCTGGTGGGCTGCCGTCTATGGGGTTGCACAGAGTCGGACACGACGGAAGCGAGTTAGCAGCAGCAGCAGCAGGAGCTGAAAAAGGAAGAAAGGACCTTGTGCTTTCAGACTGGAACAAAATGATAAGATGTGGTTAAGCACAAAGGGAACTTTCTAGGGGAAATGTGCTGTTCTAGGTAGCTGCCTTCCCAGAGTTCCAGTCTTCATTTTTCAAACTGCTTTATTTTGGCGCAGTGGTAAAGAACTATCCTGCCAATGCAGGAGACGTGAGAGACTAAAATTCTATCCCTGGGTCGGGAAGGTCCCCTGGAGAAGGAAATGGCAACTCACTCCAGTATTCTTGCCTGGAAAATTCCATGGACAGAGGAGCCTGGTGGGCTATAGTCCATGGGGTCACAAAGAGTTGTACATGACTGAGCAACTGGGCACTCAGCACGCTGAACTATTGAGATCTTATATATGGTATATTATACCATTTTATAATTATATTCCATAAGTTACCCCCTTAAAGAGCCTGATTCAGTAGTGTTTAACAGCGTTTAATATTTTAGAGTCATGCAACCATCACCATCACCATAATCTAAATTTAGAACCTTCTCATCAACCCCGCAAAACCCTGTACCCCCCAGTTAGGAGCTACTCCCAGTTCTCCCCACCCCCACCCAGAGCCCTAGGCAACCCCCAGTCTGCTTGCCGTCTCTGTGGATTTGCTTATTCTGGACGTTTTGTGTAAACAGAATCATGCAATATGTGATCTCTTGTGTCTAGCTTCTTTCACTTGGCCTCATGTTTTCAAGCTTCATCCATGTTATAGATTATGCCATTTTTACTGCCAAATAATATTCCAAATGCATGAAGAGTCACTTAAAATAATTACTTGAAATCTCTTCTCTAAAGGGAAGAGAAAGCTGAAAACCCTGGTTTACATTCCCCTCTCCCCTTGTTGCTGTAGAACAAGTATCTGCAGGCCCTGAACTCCAGCATTTTCCTGTGCAAACCCATTCAATCTGGAGCTGCTTTCCAGTGGGTCTGGAGAACCATCAGCTACATATGCTGATCACCTCACGTCCTGGAAGGTATGTTTGGAGCCATCCCACTGCCTGTGTTCTGTGCCACAAACGCACCACTCTGGCGCCCTCCTGACCTTCAAAGAGGCTTCCGGAGAGGGTGCCGAACTGGAGATGTCTGCTTCTTAGCCACATCCACCCGGGGCAGACACTGAGGTTTACAGGCTGCACTCAGGCTCTTAAAGAGAAGCTTGTATCCACTAGTCAATAATGCGGCAAAGCAAGACATCTGGACTATCAAAGTGACAGAGGCAGTCAAGCCTGGAGCTGCTTTTTTTCTTTTTTTTTAAAATGTGATTCTTTAGAAATATTTTTTATTTCGCAGAGCTGGGTCGTCACTGCTGTGTGCAGGCTTTCTCTAACTGTGGAATGGGGGCCATCTCCACTTGTGGTGTACGGGCCTCTTATTGTCGTGGCCCCTCTCGTTGTGGTGCAGACTCGGTAGTTGCAGAGCAAGGGCTCAGCAGTTGTGGCTCACATGCTTATTTCCTCCACTGCATGTGGAATCTTCCCAGACCAGGGATTGAACCCGAGTCCCCTGCATTGGCAAGTGGATTCTTAACCATTGGCCCACGAAGGAAGTCCTGGAGCTAATTTTTAAAAATTTCTTTTGATTATTTTTCTAAATAGTCCATGCTCATGAGTATTGTAATGACTGATTCTCCAGCAAGGAAACCCACTTTTGATAAATAGCTACATTCAAGGCCTGATGTGATGAAAAATTCATCTGGAGACACTCTTAACTTGGGAGGCACACCAGTTTGGGGTTTGGAAGCCTGTGGACCTGGGTGCAAGGGACCCCCTTCATCTCCTGTCACTGACCTTCAGCTCAGACATCCCGGCCTCTGAGCTACATGATGGACTGCTGACTTCATGCCTGACACCCAGTAAGCCCTCCATCAACACAGGCCATGGTTGTTATTATAGCTCAGAACTGAGGGACGCAGCATGTGGTTTGCTTATCTGGCCACACACTCAACATAATTTTCAAGGTGAATCCAAGGAAGTGGGAAGTATGAAGCAGCCAGGGAGGCAACCGATGCTGACCTCTCACCCCCCAGCAGGGAGGCCTTTTCGGGTACTTGAATGCTGGCCCTTGAATCAAGAGCCATCTTCTTTCAGGACATCTTTCCCCATTACCAGCTTCTCTATGAGTCTGAATTCTGGCCTCTGGAGCCACGCAGGCAGGGCCAGGCTCTGATAAACCTTTCAAGTTGTTTTATTTACTTTTTTTAGACTGTGCCATTTGGCTTGCCGGCTCCTAGTTCCCTACCCAGGGATTGAACTTGCACCCTGGGCAATGAAAGCATGGAGTCCCAACCCTTACAGTATTGAAGACAGGGCTGTTGGACCCCTGCCCATCTAAAGCTTCTTTCCAGGACTGTGATGCCATGATTTATAGAACAAAATATATGTCTGGTCTTTGTCCTGTTCCTGGCTCATAGGTGCCCAAACTCTGGGGAGTTTGTAAACATAAGAGCAGCGGGAGCATCTTTTGTTGTATTTGGTCTCTTATCCTCAGTCCTGTTAGCCCCTTCAATCATACTTGAACTTGGGTTAATGAGGTGATTTTTGGCAAGCCTCCAGGTAACCACTGGGGTGGTGGCTGGTTGCTGGGGCAACCAACCAAGTGATTAGAGTGCTCAGGGAGTCTGCCTCTTTTAGGCCCAACCTCTGCGGTGGCGATGGGGGCTGGAAATCAGTGACTTAGTCAACCAAACCTATATAATTAGGCCTCCATAAAAATCTGCAGAGTACTGGGTTCGGAGAGCTCCCAGGGTGATAAGGTGCCAGGAGGGTGGTATGCCCGGGGAGTGTGGGTGCTCCACACCCTCCCCTATGCTCTCCCCTCCTGTCCCTTCCATCTGCCTGTTGGTTTGTATCCTGTGTGATGAACTGGCAATAAGGAGTAAACTGTTCTCCTGAATTCTGTGAGCCTCTCTAGCGAACTACAGAATCTGAGGGGGGGCGTTGCAGGGACGTCTGACTTAGAGCTGGTCGATCGGAAGCACAGGTCCGATCCCAAGTACCTGGACTTGAGAAGGGCCTCTGGAGGGCGGGCGATCGTGTAGGACTGAACCCTTAGCTGCGAGG
>NW_011494635.1:4294052-4298711 GCF_000754665.1 Bison bison bison | reverse complement strand
GCGAGGTCTGGCGCTGTCTCCATCTCTGGGTGGATGGTGTCAGATGGAGTTGAATTGCAGGACACCCAGCTGGGCTCAGAGAACTGTCTGGTGGGAAAAGGCCCACCCATCTGGTTTCAGCGTGAGGCACTGACAGCAGATTGAGGGGAGAGTGGAGGGGTAGAAAACAGAGTTTTCTCTATGAGGATGAACCCTCTTCACAGTTCATGGTCTCCAAACAAGGCATTTAAAAACAGCTTTACCAGAAATTGCACACCCAAGTGTGGCTTCTCACAGTGCTTACCTTGGGAGATGTGGTATTTATACTACTGACCTGTGATGACTCTGGACACTTTCTGAAAATTCCTTTAGGGAATCACCTCATGACTTTATTGCCACCCTTGATTTTATCCCCAAAATGGTATTATCCATTTGCTTTCCAATGATTATGAAATTGTTCTAAAAATCAAATCCACCCCGAAACAATGATTTGTTTTCCTTGAGAGTATTCCAAAGCATGGGCAGGGATACTGAAAGTAATATAAAAATGAAAACTGTATCTTAAAAAAAAACTGTTTTGTTAACTTTTAAAACTCTCTCAGTGGGGGACCCTTTCTAATGATGACACAAAACCCAGAATTCAACAAGCAAGATAAATTGTACAAAAACTGTCATAAATTAGACAAATTTAGGGAATTCCCTGGTGGTCCAGTGGTTAAGACTTGGTGCTTTCACTGCCAGGGCCTGGGTTCAATCCCTGGTCAAGGAACTAAGACCCCATAAGCCGTGCAGTATAGCCACAAAAAGAGAGAGAGAGAAATTGGATTCATCTGAATACATTAAAATAGTAAAATTGTGTATTGAAAAAGTACTGTAAAGTAAAAATGTAGTAATATTGATAAAATGGGGGAAATTTGCAGCATATTCTGTCAC
This sequence comes from Bison bison bison, assembly GCF_000754665.1. NCBI lineage: Eukaryota > Metazoa > Chordata > Mammalia > Artiodactyla > Bovidae > Bison > Bison bison. Next base: position 4,297,799 of record NW_011494635.1, on the reverse strand, counting down.
AATAGCTAATTTCCTTGATATATAAAAGTTTCCTAAAAATCAGCAAGAAAATGACCATAATCTGATAGACAAATTGTCAAGGGACATGAACAGATGTTTCACAGAAAAGGAAATACTCCTAGACATGCACATACAAGATGAATGAGATCGGTGCCTAGTGAAATCATCAGTTATCATTTTTACCTGTTAGAATGGCAGAGCAAACAGCCTAGCCAGCGCTGTGTTGGTGAGAGCTCAGGAAGCTGGCACCTGACTGCCAGTGGAGTTGTAGGGAAATTTGGCAGAATAGTCACAATTTAAAACGTTCTTGCCCTGCAGAGGAAAGCAAACCATCCACAAAACAAAACGGCAGCCTACTGAAGGGAAGGAAGTATTTACAAATCATATATCTGATAAGGGGCTAATATCCAAATTATATAAAGAATTCATACAGCTCAATAGCAAAAAAACAAGCAATCTGATTAAAAATGGGCAGAGGATCCGAATAGACATTTTGCCAAAGAAGAGATACAGACACCCAACCGACACAGAAAAAGATGCTCAATATCACTCACCATCATGAAAATGCAAATCAAAACTACAATGAGATATCATCTCACACTTGTCAGAAAGGCTATCATCAAAAGCCAAGAGTTAAGTACTGGCGAGGATGTGGAGAAGGGGAACTTTTGGGCCCTGTTGGTGGGAATATAAATTGGTGCATTCACCATGGAAAATAATATGAAGTTTCCTTTTAAGGAAAATAGAACTACCATATGATGCAGAAATTCCACTTTGGGGACTATATCCAAAGGAAATGAAATCATTAATTAGAAAAGATACATGCACCCTGACATTCATAGCAGCATTATTTACAATAGTCAAGATATGAAAGCAACCTAGATGTCCATCAACAGATGAATGGATAAAGATGTGGTTTATGTATGTAATGGAATATGACTCAGCCATAAGAAAGAATTAAATCTTGCCATTTTCAACATGGATGAACCTAAAGAACATCATGCTAAGTGAAATAAGTCAGATAGAGAAAGACAAGTACTGTAAAATCACACAAAATGAAGGTCGCTCAGCTGTGTCTGACTCTTTGCGACCCCATGGACTACACAGTCCCTGGAATTCTTCAGGCCAGAATACTGGAGTGGGTAGCCTTTCCCTTCTCCAGGAGATCTTCCCAACGCAGGGATCGAATCCAGGTCTCCCACATTACAGGCCAATTCTTTACCAGCTGAGCCCCAAAGGAAGCCCAAGAATACTGGAGTGGGTAGCCTATCCCTTCTCCAGGGGATCTTCCTGACCCAGGAATCGAACCAGGGTCTCCTGCATTACAGGCAGATTCTTTACCAACTGAGGTATCACACACGTGGAATCTAAAAAACAGAAGTCATCAAAACAGACATCAGACTGCTGGTTTCCAGAGGTCAGGAGTAGTGGGGAGCATGAAATAGATCAGAAGGTAGATTTCCAGTTATAAAAGCCCTGGGGATGTAGTATACAGAACGGTGACCATAGTTAACAATACCGCATTGCTTGTTTGAAAGCTAAGAAGAAAGCTGAGCGCTGAACAATTGATGCTTTTGAAACTTGGTGTTGGAGAAGACTCTTGAGAGCTCCTTGGACTGCATCTTTGCAGTTGTGTCTCCTGATCCAACCAGTACATCCTAAAGGAGACCAGTCCTGGGTGTTCATTGGAAGGACTGATGCTGAGGCTGAAACCCCAGTACTTTGGGCACCTCATGCAAAGAGTTGACTCATTGGAAAAGACCCTGATGCTGGGAGGGATTGGGGGCAGGAGGAGAAGGGGACGACAGAGGATGAGATGGCTGGATGGCATCACTGACTCGATGGACGTGAGTCTGGGTGAACTCCGGGAGTTGGTGATGGACAGGGAGGCCTGGCGTGCTGCGATTCATGGGGTCACAGAGTCGGACACGACTGAGCGACTGAACTGAACTGAAGAGGGTAGGTATCACAATAAAAAGTATTCTGTAACTGTGTATGGTGACTGCTATGTTAACTAGACTTATGTATGCTATGTATGTTAACTAGACTTACTGTGATCATCCCACAACATATACATTATGTTGTAGAGGGAAGCTAATCCAGTTATACATCAACTGAACCTCAATTAGGAAAAGAACAGCTCAAGACTGTCTTGGCTGGGGAACCCATTCCTACGTGAGGTGGGGAAAGAGCAGTAGGCAAGCCCTAGGAAGCATTTTGAGTGAAGTCCTTCCCAGAGCTCTTCTAGGGGTTCTCAGAACTATCTTCTGGAGAGTGTAGCTTCTTAAGGACTTGGCTCCCAACAGGGCCCTGATCTTCATGGGTGCTTGTCACTCAAGCAGTTCTCTGGATTGGCAAGGCTGCCCCTTCAAACAGTCCATTTCTCTCTCTCAAGACTTGTCCTGGCTCTTCAGGAGGGTGGAGAAGATAGATTCCCAACTCCACACAACAGCCTCTCAGAACCCGACCCTAGAGGGCAACCCCTCAGTGAGCCACCTAAGACCACAGAGCTCAAGGCATATTTCCTATTTTCTCGATGTTTAACCCTGTGAGGATGAAGGAGAAGTAAGTGGAATGATTCTGAGCACTCAGAGGGTACATTTCATGTTAGGGAGAGATTCATTTTTTTTTTCTAATTTCTGTCAATCCAAGCCTCTCCACCACCATTCAATTTAAGCAGCAATTTATCTCTTAAACTCCTTATTAAAATACGCTTCTGAGAAGCACCCTAAAACGAAGCACATTCGCATGTTGCTGCCGTTGGGTCTGCAGTGTCAGGCTTGTTCACGCATGTGTGCAGGAGTGCAAGCTGGATGCCGTGGGGTCTTGTCATGCAGATGGGGTGGCTATTCTGAGTGAGCGCGGGAAGGTGGGCGTGGGACCAGTGGGGCAGGACACGTGGGTGGGAACCTCTTACCTGTGTGCATCACCCACGACGTGCTGGGATGTGCATTGTGTGGCTATTTTTGAAAAAGCAAGAGCCTGCTTTATTATCACAAAGACAGTGAATGACTTGCATAGTCTGCTCAGCTCAAAAACGTTCCATGACTTATTTGGGACTCTCTTGGGAGACGGCCAGTTGTTTACTTTTTCAGACCTGAGATCACCGACCTATAAATGGACCAAATCAATTTTCACTTTGGCCTTCGTGCATTTTTGATCCCTGGCCTCCGGAGTCCGCACAGTAGCTAAGCTGCTATCGTGGAAGGAAGGGGCTGGGAGGCCTGCCAAGGTGGGGGTGCAGGATGGGGGGAGCAGGTTTTCATTTCCTTGTCAAGCAGATCCTCAGGCTTCAGTCCTGAGGTGGCTTTTTGTCTGGGGAAAGCATCTCCCCACTGTCTTTTCCTGCCGTGCCCAGACACAGACCTCTGTCCCCCACCTCAAGGTTGACACTTCGGTGAACCCACTGGGCAGAGGGCAGTTGGCTCCGGTTTTCAGCGTCTGTGTTCTGATGGCCTGCCCCCAGCCCTCTGGAGTTGGGGATGTGGTGACCCCCCACCTAGTCAGGCCCCCCGGGGAAGGATGCAGACTCCCCGTATCTGTCCTGCAGGCTCAAGTCTTCTCAGGTTTCACACCTGTCTCTCTCTCCTGGTCCTTCCCACTCAGAGGTCAGGGCTCCGTCCCTGTATGCCTGACAAGTGGGCTTATGCAGCAGTCACGCCACTCTGGACCCTTGCAGCCCTAGGAGGGGTTGGTCTGGTCTTTGTCCGGGCTGTGACCCCCTTCTCCTGGTCCTTGATTAAAACC
>NW_011494635.1:4290408-4293952 GCF_000754665.1 Bison bison bison | reverse complement strand
TCCTGGTCCTTGATTAAAACCAGATCCTCACTAGACACACTGCAGCTGGAGGTCAGTACCCGCTCCAGACCACTCGGCCCTGGAAGTGATGAGCCCACAGATGTCACAGTCCAGAGGGTGCTCTGCTCTGCTGGACCCCAGAAAAGCCTGGACCTCCACAGGCCTACCCCGGACAGGGGACACCAGGAGTGCCCAGCGGGGCCTGTGTGTGTCCTGCTGCTGCTGTCTCCCCAAGAGGCACTGACAGGACTTTAATCCTGCCATTATGCACCAACCACGGGGGCAGGTTTTTGTTTCAACTTTGGTGAACGGGAACATCAGGTGCCCAATGTGGGCGCTGGGGGTGGAGGGACAGAGCTGATGCTCACCAAGAAGAATCAGAGGAGCTGAAACCCTGGAAAACCCTTTATTTCAAGTGGAACACATGAGGTTCAGCTTATTTCGAGAACTGTACATTCACCACAGGAGCAGCTGTGGGCCTGGGGCCCACAGAGCCCTGTGCCCGGCTCGGCCAGCACCCCGTGAGCCCATGGGGGCTGGGCCGCCAGAGGGTGGATCCAGGGCTGTGGCCGGGTGGACATTGCTTGGAGGCCAACGGCTCAGGCAGCGATACATCCAGTGGGCTCAGCACAGAGCTTCTGTGTGAGCACTCGGCACCACACAGACGTCACTCACACACACGCGTGCGGCTCAGGACACAGATTCTGTGCGAGCGCTTGGCACCACACAGATGTCACACACAGACACACACTCTTCACAGCAGTGCACACTCACATTCAGACACACATACACATACGGCTCAGGACACAGCTTCTGCGTGAGCGCTTGGCACCACACAGACACACACACACTCTTCACAGTGCACACTCACATTCAGACACACACACACGACTCAGGACACAGCTTCTGCATGAGCACTTGGCACCACACAGACACACACACACACGGCTCAGGACACAGCTTCTGCGTGAGTGCTTGGCACCACACAGACACACACACACTCTTCACAGCAGCGCACACTCACATTCAGGACCCTCGAGGAGCCCGGGCAGGTGGGCCATGGAGAGGCATCCCCTTCAGCCCCCCTGCCCCATGCTCAGTGCCAACCCAGCAGCTGAGCCTGAGCCCCCTGAGGACGCGGCTTCTGGATGACGTCACAGTCCACACCCCGGGGGATGCCAGGCCCACTGGCCGGGGGGGACGCCCGCTGGAGAGCAGCACAGAACAAGACTCCTGTCAAAGGATGCATGTCACAGCCACCCCAGGCCTGAGACGGGACAGTGTGGATGGCAGCGGGGCCGCCCTGGCCTCAGCCTGCGCCCCCTGCCCCGTCTGGACACCGTCCACCTGGAGCCAAAGCCTGGGCTGCGTTCCAGTGCACCCAGGGGCTGGTGTGTGCGGCCATGGGGAGGAGGGTCCCGGCTGGCGCCGTGGCCCCCATACCGCAAGTCAGGGGTCCCAAAGGGGCCTGCTCTCGCAGAGCCTGTGCTTCTGTGGGAATGGCCGGCAACTCAGTGGCTACGAGGCGGGGCTCTTGTGTCGGCTCAGGGAATCGATGTAATGAAAAGTGGCGCCCAGAGCCCAGCTGGTCTCCACGTTGTCGATCTTCCGGGTCAGCTTGAAGAGACAAGCAGGGAGAGGAGCACGTGTGTGGGGAAGACGGGCACGTGCTCTTGAGGGGCAGGGAGGGGGCACCCCAGGGTCCCTACCTTCAGCACTTTGTCCCCCGGGAAGCCGAGCTCCTGGAGCAGCAAGCTGACGTAGGTGAGGTCCAGGCACAGGAAGGGGCTGGGTGGCGGCCGGGTCTCTGCCGTCCGGCACACTGAGGGGGACACGGCTCCTGGGTGTGGGCACGGGCCCAGGCTTCCTAGTTCCACCCATGCAGGGCACCACCCCCTAGGCCCTATGCCACCCAGGGCCTCCCTGCTGGTCAGAGCCCAGGACCAGCAGGGACTTGAGGTCAACCCAGGGTCTACTACCCACCCTGGCTCTGTCTCCACCCGGTGACCCCAGCCACCTCTCCTGGATGTGGACCCCAGCCTCCTGAGGACTGGAAACACCCTCAAAGCTGATGAGAGAGAGCAACCCACCCCTCTTAGCGAGGACAGACAAACCACCCATAGCCTCTGCTCAGAGCCTTCTCCCGCTGGTGTCCAGGAGACAAACCCAGAAGTGAGGAGAATGATGGAAAAGAAGCCTTTCTGGGGGCAGGGAGAGGGGAAGGAGGTCGTTCGATGGAGAAATACAGAGTTAACTCCTTGGACCTGCAACTGGGAAAGGGACTCAGGGTGGAACTGCTACAAGCGGCCTGCACAGCTGCCAGTGGGGAGTGAGGAGGGAAGGGTGGGCAACCCACACCCGGCCACACCCTAGGGGGACGGATCTTGGTCCCCCTCTCTGGGCTCTGCTGTGCAGGGGTCCCTGGCAACTGTGAATCTGCTGGGACACTTTGGGGGCTTGAGGTTACCCTAGCCAAAGAGAGTCAGAAAAAGTGAAATCAGGGGAGTCCACGCCTCACACCCCAGGACTAAAACCCTTGCCCCTACCGCTCAGGCCACACAAGGCGTGGTGGGCTGGGGTCCAGCTGGCTCGGTGGCCCCTCACACGCTCACACCCCTGAAGGCTTGTCTGGGCGACAGGCAGGAGCTGAAGAGAAATTCCGGGGCCAGGGCCTGCCTCGAGCCCGGGATGGTGTCCTGCCTCCAGGCCACTCACCATACTTGGCCGCTATCTCAAAGTCTTCAACGACAAGGCTGCCTCCCTTCTCCGCATCTGTGGATGAGACCAAGTGCCCCGTTGGCACCAGGGCTGCAGAGCAGAGACAGCACTGAGGCCCTGGGGCCCACGCACCCGAGGGGAGAGGTCCAGAGGTGGACGGCTGCATGTCTGGGCATCAGAGAGTAAGGATGAGGTGCCCTGGCTCCGCTGGAAGGGCAGCTGCTAGGATGCCCCAGAGAGAGGGACCTGGGCCCAGGTGAGGGGTCACCTTCCCCCATTCCAGCCTTGTCCTGCTGGCCGTCATCCACGGAAGACCCAGCAGCATAGCCAACCTGCTGGCCTCTGTTTCTCCAGGGCGATTTTCTATGCACACTAATGTTTCATCCTCGCCATCAATAACATTCTGACACCCTTAATCTATCTTATCAAAAGACATTTCCAGTCCTGACCCAGTGAAGTGACCTCATGACCCTCTCGAGATTTTCTAGCGGGTCTGACGAGCACCGGTCCCAGACTCCCAATGCCGTCTTCTGCCCTGATGGCACTCGCAGGTCAGGAAGGGGTCAGGGTGACACATATAAGCTCCTGAGGGTGGTCTGAGGACTGGGTGCCAGCCTGGGTGCCAGCAGCTGAGGGTCTGAGAATCACAACAGGTGAGAGGAGAATGAACCAACAGCCAGGAAGCCTTCCTGCACTAAGCAGCTCAGAGAACTGAATTATTTATAAAAGGGGCCTAGTACTCTCTACTCAGGACAGGTCCCTGCCCTCCCACCACCCTGATGTGACTGGCGGGTCCTCTGCCAGAGGTCCCACACTCCAGGCCCCC
>NW_011494635.1:4286218-4290308 GCF_000754665.1 Bison bison bison | reverse complement strand
CCACATAGCAAACCCGGCCCCACCCTTACCTATGAGGCCCACATTTGCGGCAAGGTCGTAATAGTAGGAAAAGGCATAGAATTCCACATCCTTCACTTCCTCTGTCCTGTGCACTTTGTTTCGGAGGATCTCAGACACTCGGCGGGCGCACAGCTGGTAGAGGCTCCCCGCTGGGGCGAAGGGAAAGCAGACTCAGCAGTCAGGGGGCTCTGGGCGCCTGACCACATGGCCCAAGGTGGCCAGGACCTGGGGGTGCTCACCAGCAACCTTTCAGGGGCCACGCACTGTGGGCAGGTCAAGGGGAGAAATTGCGAGCACAAAGGTGGCCGGAGGGTGGCCCTGATCCTGAAGGCCAGCAGCCTCAGGCTGGGCTCCTGGTACTGCCCTGACACAGCCCAGTGGGTCCACCCCACGCTCGCCCTGCCTGCCCTGGGCTCAGCTTGAGTGTGCAGCATCTCACCCATCTCACCAGCCATCTGGGTGGGGCCTGCACCCCCTCCTGTCAGAGAGGAGGGGGCTGGGCCTCAGAGGCAGCTTGCCAAGCTCATGAGACTGGTCATGACACTTGCTCAGAAGTGCGACAAACACAGACTGAGTTAGTGGATGTGGATGGCCCACAGCCCATGCCCAGACCCATTTCTGATCTTGTCCCAGCCCTGCTCCACATCTGACGGCAGCGCTGTCCAGCTTCCCAGTGGCCCCCGAAGCCTCCCCGTCGCCCTTTGGGTCTCATTTCCCTGCCTTCTCCCTGCTCTGACCCTCAGACCTCCTCCTCCTCCTGTCCCCCTGCCCTCTCCCTGCTCTGACCCTCACACTGCCTCCTCCTTGCTCCTTAAATGCAGCAGCCAGCTCAGGGCCTTTGGTGAGCTGTCCCCTCAGCTTGGAGCTCATTGCCCAGTTCGTCATGTCTCGTCTCTTCCCTGCTTGTCCTTAAACCACGAACCCCCTTCCCAGTCCCCTCCTGTTTATTGCCGGATAATAAAAAATAGAATTTCCTCTCCGTCCTTGGTCCTTGACGCAGCTTGTAAAGACTTGTAAGGCTCTGAGTGGTGAGGGTGAGAGGGGTGTCCTGTTATTCTCAATAAGCCCTAATTTTGTGCTAATGAGGTGACTCCCAGTGGGACCCTCAAGGGCTTCAGGATGGGGGCTGGTGGTTAGAGGATTGGGATGTTCAGTGCCCCCTGGAGGGCATGGGCAGAGGGCTGGGGACTGAGTCAGTCACCACCGGCCACTGAGTTGATTAGTCCCTCTGCAAGAAGCCTTGTAAAACACCTTCAGAAAGGGGCTCAGAGAACTTCTGGGTTGGAGACGTGTGTGTGGGGGGGAGTACCCTGGGGGGCTCCAGGTGCACCACCCCCCACACGCCTGCCTTGTGCCTCTCTCCCATCTGTTTCCCAGCTGTCCTTTAGAAGGAACCAGAGACAGGAACGTGTTTCCCAGAGTTCTGTGATCCCTCCCAGTAAATTACTGGATTTGAGGACGGGGTTGTGGGAACCCCTGACTTTTAACAGGTTGGTCAGAGGAACGGGGGCCCAGCACTTGCAAGGGGTGTCAAGGAGGGGGGCTCAGGGTCTCTGCCCTGACTCTGTAAGTCAGTGTTAGAACTGAGCTGAATCACAGGATACCCACTGGTGGCAGAAAGCTGGGTGGTAAGGGGAATACCCCACATTTGAGGTCAGAAGTGCTGTCTGTGGAAACAGTCCCATCAGTGGCATGTCCAGGTTGGACACGGTATCTCAGTAACCCTTTCAGAAGAAACTCAGAGCACAGAGCAATGGGCGCTGTGGTGAGACAGGCCGGGGGCTCCTTGGCCTCTCCCGTCCTTGCTGGAGCACGGGCCAGGGTGGCATGGTCCACAGCCGGGCCTGGCTGTCAGCTTGAGGCCGGGGGATGTCCAGGCCCTTCCTCACTGGGGCCTGCTGGGAAACCTGGCCTCTGGAGGAGCATCTGGCAGCAGACAGGGAGGCCCGTGCAGGGAGCCCGCGGGAGGCAGGAGCTCCAGAGCTGAGTCTTATCTCACAGGCTAGTACAGGCCAGTCTGTGAAGGAGGCTGGACAGGCTCCCTGCTTCTCTCAGGTGCTGAGGGGTAAGGGGCTGCCATCGACCCTCCCAAGCCACCCGCCTCCATGCCATACCTGCCTCCTGTCCTGCAATCCTGTACGTCACTTCAGCATGCTCCCACTCTCCTCTGAAACCAGCAGACAGACAGGGGCTGACCAGCTCCTGTCCATCCTCAGCTGAAAGAAGAGAGGAGGTGAAGAGCACTGGCTGCAGCGGAGCCAAGACGAGTCCCATGGAGGGCGGCCCATGGCACTGAGGGCCTCAGAGGGTCAAGGGAACACGCTTCCTTCCTACCGTGAGGATGAACCTCTGGGAGCACTCCAGGTCAGCGGCAGGAGGGCAGAAACCCCAGCAAAGCCACTCCCAGCTCACCGCCAAGAAGGGGCTTCGAGGTTCCAGGTGATGGAGCGGGGGGTGGGGCCAGGAGCCATGGCGGGTGCCTGCTCACCAGGAGCCTGTGCCACTGGGCCCATGACCGGCAGAGGAAGGGTGGTGGCTGGCCTCCAGGGCCCCAGCCCTCAGGGACACACCTGCTGGCCTCCCACTGAGCACGCCCCCATCCTTGGCTGATTCTGGTCTGAGCCCTCCTGCACCAGCGGAACGGCCCCCACGGGACCCCAGGGACCCCAGCAGGGGTGCCACTGCCTGTGAAGGCAGGTGATAAAAAAGACTGCTGTCTGCACCTGCTCAGTCCGGTGTGTGGTCTGCTGAGGGACGACAGCTCACAAGGCAGGAGCTGCCATCACGCTTTGGGGAGAAACATGGTCCCCTGCTGCTCTGAAGGGGGGTGGTGCAGGAGGGACAGGACCCTGAGGCTGGTGCAGACGGGCAAGCGGGTGCCTGCCGTCCTCCGCTGACTAACGGATGTTTTCTAGACCAGAACAAGGCTGCAGGTGTTTGTGAGACACGGACAGGGTTTGGGTTTGCAACAAAGGGGACACTGTTAGAAGTTTAAACGGCAGGATCTGAAATAAAGGAGCTGAAGCGGGACGTGTGTGGAAGAGGATTCCAGGGGAAAACGTGTAGGCTTGTGCACATCTGACCAAGGCCTCTGGGGGGACAGGCTGAGGTGGCCTCAGAGCAGGGCCCTGGCCCGCCTTGGGTACACGGTTCCCTAAATATCCCAGGAGCTCAAGTGCCTGCTGGCAATGTCTGGCTTGTCTGAGCCAAGTGCGTCAGGATGGGATGACATGGAGAGGGCCTGGGAGCAGACACAGGCTTTGTCCCCAAACGCCACACCTGGAGGAAGGTCAAGCCCGTTCCAAGTTCCCTCCATGCAGGAGAATGCAGGGCATGTTCTCAGGAGCCGCCCCATGGTAAATCCTTATAAACAAGCCGATGCTGATGGTGTGTGTTTCTTAGGTTCCTAAGACACTCTCTCTTAGTGATTCAGACACCACTTCACTAGCCATCTTTCCTTAAAAAGTAACTGGGGAGGTCCTCAGGGGCCCCCAACAAGGTCTACGGGCACACTCTCAGAGGCTCCCAAATCCTGTTGGCCAGAAGGGCTCTGGACACTGCACCCCACTCACCAGGCTTCCCCTCCTCGCCTCCCAGGACCGCCAGTCTCGCCGACATCAAGCCAAGCCCCAGGTAGCTGTGGAGAGAGTGCCCTGGTGAGGAGAGGCCGCCCGGAGGCCCAGGTGTTGCCTTGCACACGTCCAGTGGGTGTGTCCACTGGACCCAAGGGGGTGGCTTGTACAGCTGGGGCTGGGAGGAGCAGCGGCCTCCTGCTTCTCCCAGGAGCGCCTCAGCTGAACAAGCCAAGACCCTTCCTCGGCGGAGCTCAACCAGGAGCTGTGGACACTGAGGAGAGTGACAGGCAGGCCTCCACCTTCACAGTGCGGACAGGCCTTGTGGAAAGAAGCTACTCAAGGTGTCAGTGGCAAGAAGATGACCCAGAAAACCCCTGCACAATCCACAGGCTCTTCCCCACTTCCCCAAAAGCGTCTTCCGAAGCAGAACAGAATACATACAAAAGAAGAAATACTGCAGCAGAATTTTAAAAGGAGGAAAAGGGAAGGAGGGG
>NW_011494635.1:4275594-4286090 GCF_000754665.1 Bison bison bison | reverse complement strand
GGGGACTGAGTCTGTGGACAGCGCTCTGGTCACTCCCCGGGGGAGGCCTGCAGTGGTAAGCTGAGCCCCTGTCCACTCTTAGTCCTGAGGACGCACCTGTAGGAGTAGAGCCTGTAGGTCCTGTTAAACACCTGGAGGGACGTGAGGAAGCTGGGCGGTGAGGTTTGAAGGGTGCCCTGGGAAGAACACAGGATTAGCACTCCTTTCCTGCTGGCCTTTCTAGAAAACCGGCCTCTACCTCCCTCAATTCATTTGAAAGAACAGGGATATGCACAGATGTATTCAATTAGCTTTTCATCAACTCACAAGCCATGAAACAGCTTAGACCAAGCAATGAAGCACTTGGATTTTTCCTTTTTTGGGGGGGTTGGGGGCAGGGGTGCACTGCATGGTACGTGGGATCTCAGCTCCCTGACCAGGGATGGAACCCTCATCCCCTGCAGTGGAAGCATGGAGTCTTAACCACTGGACTGCTAGGGAAGTCCCGTGTCTCCCCTCTTTTTGAGTAATATTTATCCATTCTGAGAAGTATGGCCCAACCAGAACAGTTCTGAATATACTTAAGGCTCTTCCATTAAAACTAAAAAAAAAAATTAAAACGTGGTGGATGAGGAAAGTACTTTTTAAAAACACCATGCGATGCGATCTTAACTGGAGATGTGTCCATCCTAAAAAGGACTGTGACCCTGTCCCATGTGAGTCAGACTGATGGCCCCTCCCTGGAAGCCCTTGGGGGGCAGGGAGGAACCCATCCCATGCTCCCTGCCCAAAGGGCTCCAGGTAGTATCTGCTAATAGTTTATCACCCCAGAAAAGAGCAAATTCCTAGGTTTTCTAGGCAGAGTTAAAATCAAACTAAGCAGGATTCACTGTGTGTGATGACCCTCAGGAGGGAGGTTGAGCTCACGGGCCTCCAGGGGGCTGCGGCTCCCCAACAGGGCAGGTGGCCTTGGGGGTGGGGGCTGGTTACCTCGAGTCTTGGGAGGAAGGTGATCTGGGTCGACCCCCCACCTAGGTCCAGCATGCCCACGCTGCCCCTCCCGGGGGTCTTCAGGCTGCCTGCAGCACCGGAAGTAAAATCCACATGGCAATGACAGTTAATAAACAGAATAGCAAAAAAAAGGGGGGGGGTGGAGGTCAGAAGCTAGGCCCTTCCACGGAAAGAAGAACAAGACAACAGAGGCTGCAGCCACTTAAAAATCTCCACATGTTTGGGGGAGTGCACGAAGAGCAGCTGCCTGGCGGGGCCTTCATCTGAGCTTTCACCTGGGCTCCGGACCTCCCCCGTTGCACGGCTCTCCACTCCCGGGTGGCAGAGCCTGTAGGCAACTTCCGTCTCGTCCAGTGTCAGAGATTCTGGGCTTGTCCATAATTACAACAGAGGGACAAAAACCCACATCCGGAGAGTCATCTGAGAAAAATGACTCCTGATTCCAAGGACCTATGTTCCTGGTCCCTGGTCTTCCTCCAGCGGGACTTCAATTATAAGGCAATCAGCACTTGCCTCATGTTCAACATTGACTGGGGTGACTCAGGGCTTCTCTCAGGAATGAGGATGGTGCTGCTGCAGGCCACAACCACCCCTAGTACCTGCATCCACAATCTCGGGGCCCGCCACATGCTGGGGTCAGTAACACTGCAAAACCCTGGGGGGTTATTTTAAAGAGCAGAAATGAGGCTCCTGCTCTCAAGACCAAGGTCTGTGAACAGTGGGCTCTGTGATAAAGGGAACCCACCTGTTAAGAAGTTCACGGTGATCCACGCAGAAACACCTGCAGGACAGGGTCACAAAGGGCATCTGAATCACCTGAGAAGCTGTAATTACAGCACCGGGGGCTCATGGCGACTTTCGGATTTCAGGGGCACGAGGAGACCACTTCCCCACTACTCTCAGCCTCTGGATCGGCTACAGGAACGGGCGTCACTCAGAGCCAACAGCGGCTTCTGGCAGACTGCTCTAGAAGATACCACACTAAAAGCCGGAATGCTTGGCCAAATGTCCCATCCTACGCTCCCACTCTTTTTCGACTGCCTCTTTTCAGAAGGGGCGGGATGAGAACCAAATGTTCTTTCCTTCCACCCACACAAACTCTTAAGGTCACTTTTAGAGTCGAGGCTGGTAAGGAACCTTATTAAGCGATGCTCTTGGAATTAACGCAACAGCAATGTACTCACACAGCAACTGGGGATTCTCTCTAAATGTTCTTAGAAGAGAGCATTTGTTTTCAGGACTGTGATCTGTGCCAGGCTGGCAGCCAGTCACGAGGAGAATCTAACACTGGCCCCAAGAAGGAGGCTCTGAGACAGTCAGACTGTGGGCGGTGGGTGGGGCAGGGCTGTCACTTCGGTGTCTGTGCCTCCAGGCAGGGAAAGCTCCAGTGAGATGCTGACAGCAGTGCTGCATGCAGCCTGCCTTGAGGGATGGCCTCGCGGCACTTTCGATAATTACCCTCGTCAGTCCCGTTCATGATGGAAACACAGTCATCCCCTACGAGGAATGGCGATGCCTCAAACACTTCTTTCACCTAAATGTAAAGAGAGACGCGTCTTTAACCTTAAGAATCTAAACTCCTAGTCCCCAGTCACTGCCCTGCGTTAGGACAGGACAGGAAGGGCGGGAAGCCCCATGGGGCAGATCCCAGCTCTGGGCCCCCACGCAGACTGGTGGGCACATGCCCAGGGGATGGCCTGGCACAGGGAGGCGGAGGCTGGGAGCAGCTGGCTCCTTCTCCATGTTTTAGCCATGATAGATACACAGAAACCTCAGTACGTCTGCACTTGTGTCCCACAATCTGACTTGAGCGTATGAAGGTAGTTTCTATAAAGGGACCTTGACAGGCCTGCAACAACGTCATTTAGCAGCTGGCAGGTGCAGAAACAGCTCGGAGCAGGACCATTTTGCTGAGAACACTTTCCCTGATTCCTGATGGTTAAGACTCCTACAAGCACCTGCCAAAGACAGGCTCCAGGGCCACCTTCAGGAGGTGTAGCGCCTGGGCACAGGCCAATGGCCTGAGCTGTCCCATCTGAGCATCAGACCGAGAGAGGGACCTGTGCTTCCTGCGAGGGTGACCAGCTTGAGCCGAAATTTCAAGAATTCAGGTCCTACTGCCTCAGACACACAGCAAGTCCTTGGATGGAAGGAAGCCCTTCAAATGTATTATTTTTCACACAAATTTGGTCTTTTTATAAAATAGGTTCATTCTAGAAAACATGAATGGCTTTAAACATCTTGAGGAAGAAAGCATCGTTCATCCACAAGCCCTCCACCTAAGATGACACTGCGAACATGTTGACATGTTTCCTTCCTGTGAGACCTTCTCCAGGGGCCTGCTCGGACGTGGACGGATGCTCCACGGTCTCAGTTATCATCAGCCAACCCTTGGGGGAAATGGAGGCACTCACCTTCCTCAGCAACTTCTGAGCCTTTTCTCCTGGCAACAGGCGCAGACCAGCTGTGGCCTTGAGGACCAAGGGGGTGGCCTTCCAGAAGTCGAAGGGGATGTCCTGTTTGGCCACGTCCAGTAGCTCCTGGATCCCCGGGGCGCTCTGTGGACATGGTGGGTAAAGCAGGGTTGGTCCACTCGCAGCGTGGTCACTGTTGCTCCCCACCCTTTAGGCTTTATACATCTGTAAATGTATTTTTTTCCTGATCTTACAAATTGGCAGAAACAGTGACTCAAGTGGTGCTGCCGGGGGCATGGGGCGGACCTGTGGCAGTGGAGTGGACCAGGGTCCTACACGCCCGGCCACCTCGGGCAGTGTCAGGTGAGCTGCAAGGCCTCGGCACACCATGAGAGAATTCTAGGGTCCCTTATGGCCCTAAAACCCACGAAGAGCAACACCAGAGATTCACCTGCACCTGCTGGTATGCTGAGCGCCACACACTGGACCAGGGCGTGTGTGTGTGTGTGTGTGACTGGACCAGGGACCGTTGTGCATGTGTGTGTGGTTGTGTATATATGTGTTTATGTATGGTGTGTGTGGCTGTATATATGATGTGGTGTATGTATGGTGTTATGTGTGTGTATGTATACATGTGTGGCATGTGTATGTGGTGTGTGTATACACGTGTGGGGTGGTGTGTGGTTGTATGTATATGTATATATGTATGGTGTGTGTGGCTGTATATATGGTGTGATGTAATGTGGTGTCGTTGTGTGCATGTATGTATACATGTGTGGTGTGTGTATGTGGTGTGTGTATACATGTGTGGGGTAGATTGTGGTTATGTGTATGTGTATATATGTATGGTGTGTGTGGCTGCATATATGGTGTGATATATGTGTGGTGTTGTGTGCGTGTATGTATACATGTGTGGTGTGTGTATGTGGTGTGTTTATACACATATGGGGTAGACTGTGGTTATGTGTATATATGTATGGTGTGTGTGGCTGCATATATGGTGTGATATATGTGTGGTGTCATTGTGTGCGTGTATGTATACATGTGTGGTGTGTGTATATGGGGTGTGTGTATGTGATATGTATGTGGTTGTGTACACATGTGCAGTGTACATGGTGTGGTGTATATATGGGGGGGCCTCCCATGGGTACCAGTGTCCTCCATAGACTCCCTACACTGTGCAGCAACCCAGGCCAGCACAGCAGAGATGCTGCCCTGGGAGGACCACACTGCATCCGAGAGGAAGGGAGTCACTTTAATAAGGCTACAGAAGACAAACTTGATGAGCCAACAGACATGAGAGAAAACTGTTACCTTTTCAACGTCATCAGCATAAGCAGAAAGACCTGGCTTCAGTGCTTTGAAGGTTTCATGGGTCAAGGTGGGAGTTTCTAAGGGAAAATCATATTTTATACAAGGCACAAGTATGAACATAAACACAAATACAGGAATCTCTACAACTATGACGAGCCACACTTTTAAGGCAGACATCTGAAAACAGACCCAGTCTGGCTAAATGAGGAATATCATACTTAATGTTTTGGCTAGAACTTTTCCTCTTAAAAAAAATGAACCTTATTTATTTACTTAGGCCACACTATGAGGCATGTGGGATCTTAGTTTCCCAAACAGGGATTGAACCCTTGTCCCCTGCATTGGAAGCATGGAATCCAATGCATGCTTAACCACCAGACAGCCAGGGAATCCCCCAAATCAACTTTTCTGACGTATAATTTACATACAAAAAGCCTATCCATTTAAAGTGGTTAAAGTTTAACACAGGTAATTCTTGCTGATTCAACAAGCAGAGGAGCAGGGCAAATGATTTTAAACTAGAAATGTAAAATAATTTTCTTGATTCTAGCATGGACACATTACAGGTTCTAAAGAATATTTCATTCTTCTTTTTAAAAAATTCAGTGTCTTAAATTATTCGGGGCCTTGGCTCACATGCTTACACCAGGGGAGAGTATTCCCAGGCACGCTGAGGCAGAGCAATGTTATCAAAATACAGACACGAGGAAAGGTCAGGGACAAAATTTTTCTAAGGACATCTCTCCAAAGAAGCTACACCGGAACATGGCTACTAAAGGGTTATCTGCTGACAGGTGTTGCCTTAAACTTAGCTTCAAATCAATTCTGGAGGTAGGCAAAGTCCAGCATATAAACATTTAACTATTGTTAACAAGTATAAAAATAAAGCAGATGAAAAGTGGAAAAATGTGCCACAAGAGCCTTGGAGGGGCCTCCTGAAGGCACCCGGTGCCTCCAGCTCAGCTAAACACACAGAAGGGTCAGCACAGAAGCAGAGAAGAGGGACCCCCAGATGTGGGAACTGACTCCCCAAGGGGTGGGGGGGGGGACTGGGCAGCAATGGGGGTCTCTCCGTGGGAGAAGCCAAGGGATGAAGATGCCCAGTTCCACCCTCACCCCTCCCCAGCCCCCACCTGGGAAGCAGGCCCATGGGCAATGGCCAGTTCCCCTTTCACTGAAGCCATGGCCATCGGGCACCCTGTAGCTGCCTGGCCCCAGTGGGCAGCTCCGTGTCATTGCTCATGTACCTGACTCTCCTGAACTTGCGGCTCCCACTGGCCTGAACCTGGGGCTACCAGCTGCCTTGAACTCATCCCATGTGACTTCTGGCCTAAGTCATGGTCCCAGGCACCCAACCCGCCAGAGACGCCGGGAGGGGACAGGACACCCCCATACCCTCTGAGATCTCAGCTGCCCTTAGCTGGTCACCAGACGCCAGTGTGAGTGAGGACATCGGGGACTCCTGAGAACCAGCCCTGTCGACAAGCTCCCTGGGGAGTCCCAGGCAGGAGGTCCTGTCCACCCCGAGGGCCGTGCTCTGCAGTGAGATGGAGGGCAGGGGGTGTGGTCGGGGCTTCCTGCTCAGTACCTCCAGGCTGCCGGCTGAACTGGAAGACGTGCACACGGGTACCAGTGCTGCCCGCGTCAAACATGATGCCGTAGGCGACCTCAGGTCCGTGGGCGGCCGGCCCCGGGGGACTGAGGGCCTGCTGGCCCCTCCGGGCCCCCGTGGCCGCCTCGGGGATGCCGAGAAAGGCCTGGGTGGCGGAGGCCCAGTGCCACTTGATGTAGGCGACGTAGATGAACAGGCACACGAACAGCCCCAGCAGGTACGCCACCTTCGTCATCCTCAGGTTCCCATTGTTTGGTATTTTTCTCATTTCCTCGTGTGTGGAAGATGGTACTAGAGCAGCTGGTGGGAGGGAGAGGGGCAGGAAAAACACGCTAGGCCCTGTGGTTCCAGGGCCAGTGGGACATTCCTGTGTTCAGGGACAAAATCTGTTCAACCACATTTCTTTCCACAGGGACTTCCCTCGTGGTCCAGTGGCTAAGACTCTGTGCTTCCAATGTGGGGGGCCCAGGTTTGATCCCTGGTCAGGGAACTAGATCCCACATGCTGCAACTAAGACCTGGTGCAGCCAAATAAATAATAATCAATAAATATTAATAACCGTCCTGCAGATTTGCATTTTTCCTGTGGAATCAGAAGCTTCATTTGCTTCTCAGAATGATTCTGGAAGGTGGAATCCCCATGGAAGAGGAGAGGAACTGAGATATGTAGACACTAGATAACCTGTCCAAGACCGTTGGTCATGCTGGTGCTGACCAGGGCCACAGGCCCCAGCCCCATGGTGCCCTCCAGGGGCTGGTCCAGGAAGATGGCTGTGGACTTGGTTCTGTTTTAAAAGCCAAGTGTACACAGTGTCCCTAGACCTTTCATGTAGGGAACAGACATATATCCAGTTCATTCTCCCCAGTCTCACTTTTCCTCCCACGTTGGTAATTTCCTTTCCAAAGGTTTAAACTCTGGTCCCTTGGGGACTACAGAACCATAAAAGATCAGAGAAACAGCTCGTTCTGGGAGTTTCATAGCAGATACCCGCTTTCATTCACACGCACATTCCTGCTTGGAAGGAAATCACGCCCATGTGCTTTCAAAGCCCCTGACAAAATAAATTGATTTGGCCCCATTATTTTTGGTTCAGCACACCTCAAAATGGAGGCCTTTGCTCAGTGGAGGCACCAGGCGGGAACCAGAGGCTCAGAGGATCAAAAGGGAGGCGCCTGGTTGTCTAGGCTGCCCCTGTCCTCAAGGATGTCCACCATCTCTCTACCTTCACTGCCAGCTGTGGGAGGTAGAGTGGACACCCCAGGAGAGGGAAGACAGCAGTGCTGGCTGGGTGGGAAGCAGGATGTGTGCCCGTGGGCAAGCCCCTGGTCAGGGTGCTGGTCTCACCTGTAAGTGGTGGGGCTCGGTGCTCAGGACACAAAAGACAGTTGGGGAGGAGGACCGGAGAACAGCATGACTGCGCTGGCCGGGGAGGGCGGGGGAGGCCAGGCCTGGACAGCAGGAGGCAGTCTTGGGTGGACTCATGACACCCCCAGGCTGTCTGGGGGAGGACAGACAGAACAGTAGGGGATCCAGTCCTTCAGCCACACCTGGATGGCTGCGGCCCCTGGAGCATGGCCCAAACCTTAGGGGCCCCTGTGCCCCTGTCGGGGGGCGGCTGCCCGGAGGCCTGGGGATGGACGGGAGACAGCATACCCCCTCCCTGAGCTTCTGCAGCTGGGTTCCGGGCTCCTCGGTGCTCTCCCCTCCCACTCTCGAGCAAGCTGCGGTTCCTTTGTGCTTCCCTGCCCTCTGGTGAGAAGAGGCCTCCCTGCAAACAGGCACCAGCCCACTCATCCTGATTTCCCGACCACAACACAAGGCCAGAAACCAGCAGCTGCTCAGCCAACACCTGCAGGTGAAGAAGGCTAGCTGACGCAGCAATTCACCGGGAGGCATGGAGGATGCTTCAGGACCCAGGTGATGGCCATCTGAGATTGGGAATGTTTGGGCAGGAGATGGCAGTGACCAGGTTTCCCACATGTGGAGTTTGAAATGATGGCAGGACTTCAGTTGGACACAGAACTGAGCCTTGTGAGAGATGCCAGGTTTGCAGTTGGTGCTTGAACAGCCATCCCCGGGCAGCCAGCTCCACTCAGGAACAGGCCCTTTCAGAGGCTTCCTGTTTTTAGGTTACAGTAACCCAAAGTTTCCTATGGCTAAGTGATCTCTGAAAAAAAGTACTTATAGAGAAAGCTCTAAAGCAGCTATTTCCAAGGATGGTTAGCAAGGACACAAAAGCAAAACTAACATCTTACAACTCTGAAAGTGTTTTATAGAATCCTTTTACATAATCAGTTTTTTTTTCTTTTTAAAAGATAAGAAGGGACTTATTAGAATGCAATTTGTGAAGCTTATAAGCTGGAGGGTGAGAAATGCCATACCCTGAGAACTTACTGGGCTACAGTTTCTAATCAGAGGAAAAGTGGGAAGGCGGAGAACTTCCTGGTCTGTCTTGAGTAGATGTGCTTCCATCATCAGTTCCTCCTTCAGGTTGGGCAGGGGAGCTGTCCTGTCCCTACATGGTCAGGCTAGGTCCAGAAATTATTGTTTTTCTCTGTGTGCAGAGAGCATGTCCTAGGGATAATTAACTCACTGAGCTCACTGTTTTATTGTTTATGAGCAAATTTTACTGTTTTATTGTTTATGAGCAAATTTCATCATGTCCTATGTTAGTATGAGAGCCATAATACACATAATCAGATTAACAGGTAGAATATTACATTTTGAGGCAAAGGCTGCTCTTAATTTGTCTACCCATTTAAAAAACACCACTTTAAACACGCTATGAATATATCTTGTTACCAGAGCCCACAGTGCAGGCACCTATATACCACATGATGACTGACTTCCACACAACAGGACCAATGCCCAGGGATGTCTGTAAACGGACTTGCCTGGGATCACACGGTTGGCACACGGCAAAGCCGAGGAGTTTCAGGCTTCTGAATCCAAATCAAACGTGCTTCATTCATCACTTCCCTGTCCCTGTGAATACAAGACTACTTCAGACAACCAGAAAACACGTGAAATTACATACACATAATCATTAAAGTTACAGGGGGCCTCCCATGTGGCCCATTGGTAAAGAATCCACCTGCCAATGCCCTGAGACGGGATTCGATGATCTCTGGGTGGGGAAGATCCTCTGGAGGAGGAAATGGTAACCTACTCCAATGTTCTTGCCTGGAAAAATCCCAGGGACAGAGGAGCCTGGTGGGTTGCAGGCCATGGGGTCGCAAAGGGTCAGACATGACTGAGCACAATCATTGAAGTTACACACCAAGTTCAGGGTGGCATAAACAGCAGTCAAACAGAACATAACTCTGAGGGGGGCCTGAGCCAGGAACAGCCATGTCCCCGAGGCCTGAGCCTAAAAGCCAGTTTCATTCCTTGGGGTAAGGGGCTTGTCCAGAGGTAAGACAGCCGCAGGAGGGGCGGGTCACATTTCGGTGACACTACCAACACCTCAGAGGATCACCAAAGAAAATAATTTTCGTTCAGTTTTGCTCTTTAAAGGAGAGTCTAGAATAACAGCTGTTAAGGCAAGGCGGTGGGGAATGAGGACTTGCTGGTGGTGTGGCAGGATCTAACTGCACAAAGGCAAACAGAGGTTTGGCTGAGCTAACCTGGCTCCCAGTTGGCTACGGGACTGGGGTGGGGCTGCATCCCCCTGTCCTGGGTCAGAGAGGAGAGTTTTGGTGTGAAGCAGCGGCAGTGATGTCCCGCCCCATCCCCCGGGCAAGCTTTCTAGGAGCTGGGGACAGGCAGGTCGGAAAACGAGCTTTATCCGATTTAGATCTGTAGGCCAGTTTCTCCAAGGGTAAAGTCCCCCCAAAGGACCGTGCGTGCAAATGACTGCCGCAGATACTGAAAACCTATCCAAAAATTAAAGCGCATAACCAAACACGAATCCTCCTTGTAGGTGTCAATGGGCTTTCCTCCCCTGCTGATCAGGCCCCTGTCGGGTCTTCTGCGCCCGGGCTGGGAGCGGGTCGGCGACGCCGGCTTAATTAATGAAGCGGCAGGCTCCGGGCTCCCCGGGGTGGACACCCGGGCGGTCTTGTCCACCCCCGTGCCAGAACACAGATTGCGCCCCCCAGACATCAGCAGAGCTCAGGGTGCCAGTGACCCTGAGGCCACCTCCAGGCGCTGCCGCCCGGAGACGG
>NW_011494635.1:4267142-4274745 GCF_000754665.1 Bison bison bison | reverse complement strand
GGCTTTCCAGCATCTCTTACTGTGGATGTGCACATGTGACAGACGGCACCGGGCCAATGGGGTGTCAATGCGCCCCTTGCAGCCCTGGCCCTGGGAGAACCTTGGTGGTTCCTGAATCCCGGGGTCTTCCTGAGTTTGCTGTGAGACATGGGCAGTTGAGAGTGAGTGGGTGCTGACAGGTGGGGATGTAGGGACAAAAGTACTAAGGCCAGGCCTGGGCAGGGGGCCGCGTTTGCTCACTGCCAGCATCTGGTGGGACACTGGCCTCATTTACCAGGTTGTGTGGCTGAACACCAACGCTGTTTGATCAGCTCCACCTTGGGTTCACAGTGCTACCACTTCCCTGTTCTGGGTGACTGAACTTTAGCCCGCTCACAAGGAATGAACGCCAGCCAGATACGTTCCCATCGTTTTGCCAGGCCTTCAACTGCTGTGAACACTGGAAGACCGCCTTTTGTGTAGATGGTTAAAGGTCACTGAGACCCACCTCTCCCCACAGTCAGATTCTATTTTTAGCTTTGGTCCCTTTCAGTTCCCCTGTACCCATTCGGCAGCAAAGAGTGCAGTTTTGAATGCCTGTGTATGTCACCCACAATAAACTTCATCATTGCTCTATAAAATTGCTGCTTTCTCTTTCAGTCTCGTGGTTCCTTCTCAGGTCAGAAAATACTATTCACTGTCTCAGCCACCCAACACAGGCCAAGCCAGGAAATCTGGTTGTTCAGGCAACACTTAATCAGCACTGTCCCTTGTTCCACCAGTTTGCTGTCGTGATTAATGCTACAGGATCCCCAGGACTATCTCTGTGTACATGTGTGGGTATATCTGTGGGGAAAATACCCAGAAGAGAAATTGCAATGGTAGAGGATGTGTCTTTTGCCTTTTTTATCCTTTTAAATATTGGATCCATATGGCTAAATTGGGCTTCCCAGGTGGTGCTAGTGGTAAACAACCTGCTTGCCAGTGCAGGAGACTAAGAGATATAGGTTCACTCCCTGGGTGGGAAAGATCCTCTGGAGGAGGGCACGGCAACCCACTCTAGTATTCTTGCCTGGAGAATCTCATAGACAGAGGAGCCTGGCTGTCTCTGGTCCATAGGGTCTTAAAGAGTTGGACATGACTGAAGGGAGTTAGCACTGCTGCATGTCTGAATTACTCATTACACATTGTACTAATTGGCCTGCCCACGGTAGTATATGGGAGCACGGTTTCCCCGTCTTTTCACTACTGGAGTTTCAAACTTTTGGATCTTTGCAGTCCAGTTGTACACCATTCTTTCTCACATACAACCATACAAATCTGCCTGCAATGAGGGAGACCTGGGTTCGATCCTGGGGTTGGGAAGATCCCCTAGAGAAGGGAAAGGCTACCCATTCCAGTATTCTGGCCTGGAGAATTCCAGGTTGCAGAGTCGGGCACGACTGAGCGACCTGCACTTTCACAACCATTCAGTTTTTCAAAAAGCATTAAAAGTATATATATTATTTATTTATTTTTGGCTGTGCTGGGTCTTCATTGCTGTGTGTGGGCTTTCTCTAGTTGCGGTCAGCGGGGGCTGCTCTTTGCTGTGGTTCTTGGGTTTTTCATAGCAATGATTTCTCTTGTTCCAGAGCACAGGCTCTAGGTGCTCCGGCTTCAGTAGTTGCGGCTCTCAGGCCTAGTTGCCCCAGGGTGTGTGAAATCTCAGACCAGGGATCCAACTGGTGTCCCCTGCATTGGAGAGCAGATTCTTATCCATTGTGCCACCAGGGCAGTCCAGCCATACAGTTTTAATTTACATTTATTTTAATATTTTGAAATTGTTGATCGTGGAACTGTGATAGCCCTGCTTCTGTCGAACTCACAAAATTTTCACCATGTTTCATAGGATTTCTAGCATTAATCTGTTTTACTGACATGGGCTTTGCATATGCTGTTTACTGCTTGGAAAGCTCTTTTCCCAGGTCTTTCTTTAGTAAAAGGCTATGATCTGAATGCTGAGCACCAAAGAATTGATGCTTTTGAACTGTGGTGTTGGAGAAGGCTCTAGAGAGTCCCTTGGACAGCAAGGAGATCCAACCAGTCCATCCTAAAGGAAATCAGTCCTGAATATTCATTGGAAGGACTGATGCTGAAACTGAAATTCCAATACTCTGGCCACCTGATGTGAAGAACTGACTCATTTGAAAAGAGCCTGCTGCTGGGAAGGATCGAAGGCAAGAGGAGAAGGGGACGACAGAGGATGAGATGGTTGGATCGAATCACTGACTCGGTGGAAATGAGTCTGAGTAAACTCTGGGAATTGGTGATGGACAGGGACACGACTGAGTATCTGAACTGAACTGAACTGAATGGTCTGAATGTGTGCATCTCCCCAAGTTCATACATTCAAATCCTAGCCTCGAAATGATGGTGTCAGGAGGGGAGGTGTCTGGAAGGTGGATGGTACTAGTGCCCTCCTAAAAGAGACTCTGCAGGCAATCCGTCACCCCTTCTGCCACGTGATTTCAGTGAGAAGCCAGCCCTCACCAGCCCTCATCAGACCATGACTCTTGTTTTATATTTTTAAATTTCTCTCAGCTTATTTCTTTCTGTCTACTTTTTGTGGTGTATTCTGTTTTTTGTCTTCCGATTAATTATCTCAATTTTCAGCCTTTTTAAAAAAACTGATTTGTTTGCCTGCGCAAGCTCTAGTTGCGGCCATGGGATCTTTAGTTCGGACATGCACATTCTTAGTTGTGGCATGTTCCCCGGCCAGGGAAGGAAGCCAGGCCCCTGTTTTGGGGTCCCACAGTCTTAGCCACTGGACCACCATGCAAGTCCCAACATACCGAAGTTTAATAAACATATTTTTTCTTTTTGAACTTTTTACTTAATGTTTTCAATTAGCAATACATCGTGATGTCGCAAAATTGAAAACATACAAAATAAAACATACAGTGGTAGTGTTTCGAGACATGCTGTTTCCCTTCCTGGAGGTGACCACAGCTGACACTCGCTTGTATCTCTAGAGGAGTTTAGTACATACATATGCATTTCTGCATCTGCATGGGCTGGTTTCTAATATATTTTTCAATTGTAATAAAGTGGCTCATCCTCAACCTTATTTGTTCCATTACTTCTGAATTCACACTTCTGGGAACGTGCTTGGTGTCTGTTTGTTAAGGGGACGCCAGGTGGCAGTATTCTACTGAGAGATGGAGGCCAAGGACCAAAGGGAAGGGGCTTGTCATGCCAAAAATTAAATAGTGATTTCATGTGGTTTTGTTTTGCAAAATGGGCCTCTTCAGCCCTCTAGCAGTGAGTGCTGTGTAAGTGTGCAGGTAAATGCTCGCCCAGGTTTGACAAATTAAAGGGGACTTAGTTGAGTTTAAAAACTGTGGCAAAGTGGAGCTATAGGATCTGACATGGGACTCAGTTATGTTTAGTTTATTGAGAAAAAGTGTTTTTAATTTATTTTTTAATTGGGGGAAAATTGCTTTACAATTTTGTGTTGGTTCTACCGCACAACAATGCAAATCAATCATAATTTTATATATATCCAACAGATGCTGAACTAGAGCTGGATTTTCCAGCCCCATGCCAAGCTGAGAATGCAGAGACAAGTCTAAGTTCAGGCTCTCAGAGTGTCTGTTCTGGAGGGAGACGCTGAAGGGTAGCCTCAAGGGATGAGCAAAGGGAGGGTGCTGATTGGTAGAATGAGAGGAACAAAATGAATTTGAAGGAAGGAGAGGAATCTGCTTAGAAGAAAGACAGAAATATATATATGTATCCTTTCCTTCTTGAGCTTCTCTCCCCTCCCCGCATCGCACCCCTCTAGGTCATCACAGAGCACCAGGCTGGGCTCCCTGAAACACAGTTTTAAAGCTGCTCCCAGTTCAGACTCCCTGATCCGCCTTCACATGTCTATATTTGCCTCTTCCCTCAGACTGTGAGCTTCCAGCAACTTAAACCCACAAACAAATGTTATCTGTGGGGTTGAAGTGACAACAGAAACCCTCTTCCTTCTCCATGCTTCCCTTCACTTTAGAAGATGGATTAACTCCTTCCTCAGGTGAGCCCCCACTGCAGGCCCACAGCCACCCGATTCTCTCCTCTCCTGGATACCACACCTTACCGGTTTCTCCTTCCTTCTCCTGATCTTCTGGGCATGAGTATATATTTCCTAAATTGAAACCTCTCCCCCAGCAAAAGAGTGCATTCAGTATTCCTTGTTCTGTATGCATTTTCCATTGAATAATACGCCCTGGAGATAATTACTGATCAATAAATACAAAGAGAAAATTTTTTTTTTACGGTTTTAAAAGATTTTGTTTTAATGTGGACCGTTTTTAACCTCTTTATTAAATTCATTACGCTATTGCTTCTGTTTCTTATGTTTTGGTTTTTTGGCCCCTGAGGCATGTGGGATCTTAGCTCACTGACCAGGGATTGAATCCACACCCCCTGCATTGGAAGGCAAAGTCTTAACCAGAGGACCTCCAGGGAAGTCCCCCAAAAGAATATTTTTCAAGCTTTAAAAAAAATTGAGCTATAGTGTGTCACAGCTGCTGGACAACCCAAATCTTAAGTGTGGGCTTGATTTTTTGCAAATGTTCACACCAGTAACACCACCAGTCCCTCATGATGAGAGCAGGCTCAGTTCCCAGGAGGCCCCTTGCTCCCCTTCCCAGTAACCACAATGGTGACTTGCAGAGACCAGATCAGTCCCTTTGGTGGCTGCATGGTGTCCTGACACATGGTTGTGATATGCTTAGCCACATGCCTCTGGTCTTTGCGGTTAGACAAGATGGTCCCCTCACAGACCTTGGACACATTACCTCTTGTCTTTGCACTTTTACAAGCCCAAGCTCATCTCACAAAAAACACATAAAAGTAATTTGAACAGAGCTTTTCGATCTTGCTACTTCCTCCTGCTATTTCTGTCTTTCTTCTAAACAGGTTCCTCTCCTTCCTTCGAATTTATTTTGTTCCTCTCATTCTACCAATCAGCACCCTCCCTTTGCTCATCCCTTGAGGCTACCCTTCAGCGTCTCCCTCCAGAACAGACACCCTAAGAGCCTGAACCTGGACTCGTCTCTGCATTCCCAGCTTGGCACAGAGGCTGGAAAATCCAGCTCTAGTTCAGCATCTGTTGGATAAACAAATTTGTGTGCCAGTATCTTAGACCTTATGAGGGTTACAAATACCAGAGCCTGCAAGGATGAAACCTCCATCTGCTAAACAGTCAGGCCACAAAACTATCCGTAATAGGCGATGGAGCAGACTCTGATGGCTTAGTTTAATAGTTATAATTAGTCTCTCCCCCAGGCTTCTGCTAAGATGCTCTCCTGGGTAGCCACAGTGCATGCATCACAATCAGAAACCGAACACCGATGCGACTTAGAACCCACACACCAAGGTTTAACAACTGTACTGTGTGTTAGTGGCCACGCTCACCTCTGGCTGGAGACCCCCAGGCCCCAAGGCTTTGTCTGGCCAGAACCCTCACACTTCTTTGCCCTTCCCTCTGATTCTTTGACCCTGGTCTCCCCCCTCAGCCCAGGCTGACCCTTGAAAGGCTCTTAGAAAAGAGCCCTTGTGCCCTTGCTCCTTGTCACTGCCCACCCTGTGTGCAGGGCATCCACTGGCTATATCTGCTTCAGCTCCAGCCTTCACTCAGCCAGGAGTCCTTTGCTTCACAGCATACTCCCAGATTCACTCCATCTTCGTTTGGCTCCCCTAGAAGAAGAGCTTGAGGCAGAAGGGAGCTGGGGTGTTTATCCATCATCTCCCATCAGCCATTGGTCAAGTGTTAATTCCCTTGGATGTCTGGCCTGCTATATGTGAAAACCCTGGAAAGGGTTATTATTATTATCATTATTTTTGGCTGCCCTGGGTCTTCGTAGTGATGCGTGGGGTCTTCTTGCTGCTGAGCCCTGGCTTTCTCTAGTTGCAGCGAGTGGGGGCTACTCTCTAGTTGTGGTACAAGGCTGTCCCGTTGCAGGGGCTTCTCTTGTGTTTGTGGGCTCAGTGGTTGTGATGCACTGGCTTTGTTGTCCGGCAGTGAGTAGAATCTTCCTGGACCAGGGATCGAACACGCATCCCTTGCATTGGGCAGGTTGATTCTTAACCACTGGACCATCAGGGAAGTCCCGAGTAAATTATTTCTAAACATGCTCTCAGTTTGTTTCTTCTGCTGTTTCCTTATGACTAGATTCAGATTAGGGCATCGGATGTGGTGATATCCCTTTTCGATGCATCTGGTCGGAAGGCACGAGATATTGGTCTCTGCGGTTGCTGGTGTTGTTCAGGCCCATCACTTGGTCAGGGTGCTGTCTGCCTGGTTTTTCCACCATCCAGTGACTGTATTTCCTTGTGAAATTAATAAATATCTAGTGGGGAAATACTTTGAGACTGTAAAGATCCCTATACCCCTCCAACTTCTACCCATATCATTATCTATTGATAATTTTTCCTGAAAAAATTGGGACTCATTTTCTCTTTTGACGGTATGAGGGTTGATGAGATGATTCAGAAAGCTCTGTGTTCTCTGAAAAAGTATACAGACGAGTGTTGGCCTGTTCTGGAGTGGTACATAAAAACATCCAGTTCAGCCAGGCTCGATCTACCCTGTTAACAAAAAATGACATCTTGTCTCCAGTGGCTTAAAACCAGCTCATATTTTGGAATCTGCACTCTACCTTTTTAGATCTGGAGGGTGCATTTATGATTTGGTGAATTTTTTTTAAAGAATACTAAGGTTGTCCTCTATATTATGTATTAAAATGCAAATAGCAAAAATTGGCTGACTCCAGTGGGAAAAGAAAGACAATGCCAAAGAATGCTCAAACTACAGTACAACTGCACTCATCTCACACACGAGTAAAGTAATGCTCAAAATTCTCCAAGCCAGGTTTCAGCAATACATGACCCGTGAACTTCCAGATGTTCAAGAAGGTTTTAGAAAAGGCAGAGGAACCAGAGATCAAATTGCCAACATCAGCTGGACCATCGAAGAAGCAAGAGAATTCCAGAAAAACATCTATTTCTGCTTTATTGACTATACCAAAGCCTTTGACTGCATGGATCACAATAAACTGGAAAATTCTGAGAGATGGGAATACCAGACCACCTGACCTGCCTCTTGAGAAATCTGTATGCAGGTCAGGAAGCAACACTTAGAACTGGACATGGAACAACAGACTGGTTCCAAATAGGAAAAGGAGTACGTCAAGGCTGTATATTGTCACCCTGCTTATTTAACTTCTATGCAGAGTACATCATGAGAAACGCTGGGCTGGAAGAAGCACAAGCTGGAATCAAGATTCCTGGGAGAAATATCAATAACCTCAGATATGCAGATGACATCACCCTTATGGCAGAAAGTGAAGAGGAACTAAAAAGCCTCTTGATGAAAGTGAAAGAGGAGAGTGCAAAAGTTGGCTTAAAGCTCAACATTCAGAAAACTAAGATCATGGCATTCGGTCCCATCACTTCATGGCAAATAGATGGGGAAGCAGTGGAAACAGTGGCTGACTTTATTTTGGGGGCTCCAAAATCACTGCAGATGGTGACTGCAGCCATGAAATTAAAAGACGCTTACTCCTTGGAAGGAAAGTTATGACCAACCTAGACAACATAT
>NW_011494635.1:4245764-4266902 GCF_000754665.1 Bison bison bison | reverse complement strand
AACAAAGGTCCATCTAGTCAAGGCTATGGTTTTTCCAGTAGTCATGTATGAATGTGAGAGTTGGGCTATAAAGAAAGCTGAGCGCCGAAGAATTGATGCTTTTGAACTGTGGTGTTGGAGAAGACTCTTGAGAGTCCCTTGGACTGCAAGGAGATCCAACCAGTCCATCCTAAAGGAGATCAGCCCTGGGATTTCTTTGGAAGGACTGATGTTGAAGCTGAAACTCCAGTACTTTGACCACCTGATGTGAAGAGCTGACTCATTTGAAAAGACCCTGATGCTGGGAAAGATTGAGGGCAGGAGGAGAAGGGGATGACAGAGGATGAGATGGTTGGATCCCGTTACCGACTCAACAGACATGGGCTTGGGTGAACTCCAGGAGTTGGTGATGGACAGGGAGGCCTGGCGTGCTGCAGTTCATGGGGTCGTAAAGAGTCAGACACGACTGAGCAACTGAACTGAACTGAATGGGAAAAGGGGCTTCCTTGGTGGTGCTAGTGGTAAAGAACCTGCCTGCTAATGCAGGTTCGATTCTTGGGTCAGGAAGATCCCCTGGAGGAGGGCATGGCAACCCACTCTAATATTCTTGCCTGGAGAATCCCCATGGACAGAGGAGCCTGGTGGGCTACAGTCCATAGGGTAGCAAAGAGTCGGACATGATTGAGCGACTTCACTTTCACTTTTCACTTTCATGCATTGGAGAAGGAAATGGCAACCCACTCCAGTGTTCTTGCCTGGAGAATCCCAGGGACGGTGGGGCCTGGTGGGCTGCCGTCTCTGGGGTCGCCCAGAGTTGGACACGACTGAAGCAACTTAGCAGCAGCAGCATGGGATGGGGATGGGGGTGAGCTGGAGGTGGGGCTGGGTTGATGGAGAACTTTTTAAAAATTAATTTTTATTGGAGTAGCATTGCTTTACAATGTTGTGTTAGTTTCTGCTGTATAGCAAACTCAATCAGTCATACATGTATACCCTCCCTTTTGGATTTCCTTTCCATTCAGGTCACCACAGTGCATTAAGTAGAGTTCCCTGTGCTATAATGTATGTTCTCATTAGGTAACTATTTTATACGTGCGTATGTGTCAATCCCAGTCTCCCAACTGCTCCTGTCCTTTCCCCCTTGATATCCATACATTTGTTCTGTACGTCTGTGTCTCTATTTCTGCTTTCAAATAAGATTATACCGTTTATCTAGATTCCACACGTACGCATTAATATATGATATTTGTTTTTCTCTTTCTGACTTTGTGTGAAGTCCACATCACTACAAATAATCTAATTTCATTTCTTTGTATGGCTAATATTCTATTGTATATATATGTACCACACCATCTTTATCCATTCCTCTATTGATGAACATTCAGGCTGCTTCCATGTCCTGGCTATTGAAAATAGTGCTGCTATAGACACTGGCGACTTCACTTTCACTTTTCACTTTCATGCATTGGAGAAGGAAATGGCAACCCACTCCAGTGTTCTTGCCTGGAGAATCCCAGGGACAGGGGATCCTGGTGGGCTGCCATCTATGGGGTCACACAGAGTCAGACACGACTGAAGTGACTTAGCATAGACACTGGGGGGCATGTAGCTTTTTGAGTTACCGATTTCAGTGAACTTTTTAAGGTGATAGAAGGTAGTGCGTCTTCATGGAGCAATTCAGAATGGGGCACCTTGGAGTCGAGAGTGACATTACATATGTTTTACCTAAAAATGCCACATCCCATCGTTCATTGCAGCACCATTTATGATAGCTAGAACATGGAAGCAACCTAGATATCCATCGACAGATGAATGAATAAGGAAGTTGTGGTACATTACACAATGAAATATTACTCAGCCATAAACAGGAATGCATTTGAGTCAGTTCTAATGAGGTGGATGAACCTAGAACCTATTATACAGAGTGAAGTAAGTCAGAAAGAAAAAGATAAATATCATATTCTAATGCATATATATGGAATCTAGAAAAAATGGTACTGAAGAATTTATTTACAGGGCAACAATGGAGAAATAGACATAGAGAACAGACTTATGGACATGGGGAAGGGGAGGAAAGGGTGAGATGTATGGAGAGAGTAACATGGAAACTTACATTACCATATGTAAAATAGACAGCCAACAGGAATTTGCTGTATGGCTCAGAGAACTCAACAGGGGCTCTGTATCAACCTAGAGGGGTGGGATGGGAAGGGAGATAGGAAGGAGGTTCAAAAGGGAGGGCATATATGTATACCTATGGCTGATTCATGTTGAGACAGAAAACAACAGAATTTTGTAAAGCAATTATCCTTCGATGAAAAATAAATAAAAACCCACATACAAACACACACAATGGTGTACTAGAATCTATACATTCCAGTTGTTATTTTTAAAATAATATAAATGTAATAAAAATATAGAGCACACACAAAAAAGATCAAGTTTGTACATTCTGAAATAAAATTTACGGTTTTAGTTTAAAATAAAAGAAAATGCCCACAAATACATGTGGACTGCAGGTTAATGACAAACACGCTGAAGTGCTCAGTGGAAGGATGAGGATGTCAGCAGCTTAGATGCCAATTCAGATGGATTGATCGCTGGACGGGGAATAAATTTGTGGTGAGGCAGAAGTAGCCAT
The DNA here is from genome assembly GCF_000754665.1 of Bison bison bison. Taxonomy (NCBI): domain Eukaryota; kingdom Metazoa; phylum Chordata; class Mammalia; order Artiodactyla; family Bovidae; genus Bison; species Bison bison. The sequence goes on along the minus strand of NW_011494635.1, from coordinate 4,264,282 downwards.
TTTGACAACTGGGGAATGTATGTGGTGGCTAAATGGCAGTTCACTTTGAACTTTACATGTATTTGAAATTTTTCATAATAAAATGTTAGGGAAAAATGGGTTACCAAAAAGTGATAATGTTTTAGTTGTTTGCATTTAACAAATATTGTAGATGCCTTTAACATACCAAAATAAAGTGCAGTGGAATTGTGCCCTTTACAAGGTGACTGTTGAATTCTTGGAAAATTGGAATTTATAGTGTGAAGATGTGGTCTCATAATGGGACACATATTAACAGAAGTATGAAGGACTTTTTAACTTTTAAAGTCCGATGGTGTAAGTCAGAATAATACTTTGTTTTGTAAAAAACTGAGGCATCTACACAAGCTCTGTCCAAAGTCTGAATTTGCTGGGGCCCGAGATGCCGTGTTCGTTGTTTCCCCGCCCCCAACACAGCCCAGTTGGTACCCACGAGATCCCTGACTTGCCCCCCACAGGCCCCTGGTTCTCTACTGTGCCTGTGAATAACAAAGCTTTAACATTTACTAAGCGGGAGGTGACAGGTCCTTGCCATCTCTTTCTATTCATGGCTTCAATTCATAATTAGTCCCCTGAAGAATGAGCCAATCTGTTTCTTGGAGGGAAGGACCATGAGCCAAGCCAATTAGCATCTTGGTTCCGGCTGCCTTGGGAATTTAATTTAGTCTCATGGCCCATTTAAGTTCTCCAAATATTGTTGTCTCCCCAAGATTGAAGTCATGATAGTTAAATGAGCAAAGACCCTGGGGACCCATATGCTGAGGATACCCCGCAAGGCAGGCTGGCCGGGGCACGGGGCCGGCGGCTTTTGTCCAGCCCACATGCCCAATCCATTCTTCTCCCAGGACTCGGCAGCTGGCCCCAGGCAGTGCAGACCCTAACCACCCGTGGAGGGAGTGGCGGCTGCCCCCAAATAGTTGCACACTTGAGTGGATCTTTTGTGTGCTCAGAAGACATTCCAACTGCCCGTTACCAGTTTGCCTGTGCACAAAAGGGGGTGGCCGCTGGACAGGGCAGTCTGTCTGTGCAGCGTATTGTTGAGGGGTGGCGAGGCTGCAAACAGGCAGTCCGAGTGGTCCCCTGCACGGAGGGTGTACGGGGAACAGCCAGGAAGGCTGAGGCCAGGGCAAGGTTCAAGGAGAAGGATTAGTCAGACAATTTAATTAGGGAATGTAAGGAATCACAGAATCAGGATGCTGGGGCTTCAGGGGGAACAGTCTAGAACTTTTCTCTTCTCTCTCAGGAACCACCCAAGCCTGGCAGCATGGAATCCTCTTTTAAAAGAAACACCCGGGTCTCCTTCCTTTCATAACTGTTGCTGGAAGAAAATTCTTTGAATTGTGCAGATTTAAAATCTGCTCTCCTTTTTTTTTTTTTAATTTATGAATGAATTTTATAATTAGTTTAATATGTACAACAGTAACATCAAAATCTGTAGGATTTTTGACTGTGATTGCATATAATCTATAATAGATATGGGAAGAATGGATACCTTATGATATTGCAACTTCTATGAACAAGGCATATTTTTCCATCGATTTAGATACTTATCTTTCAATGGGACTGTATTTTTTTTCTCTATAAAAGCTCTCATATATGTTTTATTAGGTTTATTCTTAGGTATTTATTTTTGATAACATAAAAAATAACTTTAAATATTTTTGCCTATTTTTGACTAGATATTTTATTGATAATTTTGTGTCTGGCATCCTTGCTAGACTCTTTCTTAGTTCTGTATGTTATCCTTCTTCTTACATTTGTTTTTTCTTTATCTTCTTTTGATTCACTGGGTTTTTTGTTTGTTTTTTTTTTGACCTTGCCACGCAGCTTTTGGGATCTTTAGTTCCCTGTTCGGTTCAGCTCAGTCCCTCAGTCGTGTCTGACTCTTTGCAACCCCATGAATCACAGTACGCCAGGCCTCCCTGTCCATCACCAACTCCCGGAGTTCACTCAGACTCTCGTCCATCGAGTCAGTGATGCCATCCAACCATCTCATCCTCTGTCGTCTCCTTCTCCTCCTGCCCCCAATCCCTCCCAGCATCAGAGTCTTTTCCAATGAGTTAACTCTTCGCATGAGGTGGCCAAAGTACTGGAGTTTCAGCTTTAGCATCATTCCTTCCAAAGAACACCCAGGACTGATCTGCTTAGAATGGACTGGTTGGATCTCCTTGCAGTCCAAGGGACTCTCAAGAGTCTTCTCCAACACCATAGTTCAAAAACATCAATTCTTCAGTACTCAGCTTTCTTCACAGTCCAACTCTCACATCCATACATGACCACAGGAAAAACCATAGCCTTGACTAGACTGACCTTTGTTGGCAAAGTAATGTCTCTGCTTTTTAATATGCTGTCTAGGTTGGTCATAACTTTCCTTCCAAGGAGTAAGCTCTTTTAATTTCATGGCTGCAGTCACCATCTGATTTTGGAGCCCAAAAAAATAAAGTCTGACACTTGTTTCCACTGTTTCCCCATCTATTTCCCATGAAGTGATGGGACCAGATGCCATGATCTTCATTTTCTGAATGTTGAGCTTTAAGCCAACTTTTTCATTCTCTTTCACTTTCATCAAGAGGCTTTTTAGTTCCTCTTCACTTTCTGCCGTAAGGGTGGTATCATCTGCATATCTGAGGTTACTGATATTTCTCCCGGCAATCTTGATTCTATCTTGTGCTTCTTCCAGTCCAGCGTTTCTCATGATGTTCTCTGCATATAAGTTAAATAAGTAGGGTGACAATATACAGCCTTGACATACTCCTTTTCCTATTTGGACCCAGTCTGTTGTTCCATGTCCAGTTCTAACTGTTGCTTCCTGACCCACATATAGGTTTCTCAAGAGGCAGGTCAGGTGGTCTGGTATTCCCATCTCTTTCAGAATTTTCCACAGTTTGCTGACCAGGGATCAAACCCTGGGCCCTCTGCAGTTGAAGTGTAGAGTCTTAACCACCAGAGCACTGGGGAATTCCCTCACTGGGTATGTTTTCATAATTTTTTACTTCCTTCCCCTTTGCTAATTTGAAGATTACACACTGTTTCCATTCTTTTAAATGTTGTCACTGAAGTTACAGCATGCATATTTAACTCATCAAAGCTCAGTTAGCTTAGGCTTTCCCTCTTCTCTACTGATTGGGGAACTTGGAAGGAATGCTATTTCATTCGCCACTAGCACCTCTGACCTCCAGATTTATATGCTATATTTAAAAATTTTTTAACCTCTTAATACATAATGGTCTTATGCAACTGGTGTTTAATCAAGATTTGTCCTTTTTTTGGCCATACTGTGGGGCTTGCGGGATCTTAGTTCTTCAACCAGGGACTGGATCCAGGCCCACAAGAAATGAAAGCATGGAGTCCTAACTGCTGAGCTGCCAGGGAATTCCTCTGTCCTTATTATTTGTTTATTTATTACCATTTTCTGTGCCCTTCATTCTCCCCCTTGCGCCCTGGACCTCACATCTCTGATCGCCTTCCTCAGTTAGCCCCAGATGACCAGATAACCTGTTGCCCAGGAGTAATCTGGTGGGTCCACCCTGGCCCTGGCCTGCATCTGCCTTCTGGCCTGGGGTTCCCCAGATGTACGTGTGGATGCCCATAGAGAGTTGACACACTTCCCAAAGCCCCTTCCAAGGCCCTGCACAGACAGGGTGACCTTACATCCCAGCATCGGTTCCCTCCTTCCCCAGCCCTCATGCCTGCTCTGTGGGATCACTCCTCATCCCTCACCAGGTCTGCCCTCTTGGGACAAGCTGTCCATCAAGGCTAGGTTGAGGGACCCTATACACGCTTGTGGGTGGGGGCTCTGGGGCTGGGGACTTGGCTGTGTGGTCTGCCAGAAAGCTCCACAGGACAGATGGCCCTGAAACACATGAATCCTGGCCTGCAGGGCAAGCAGACAGTGGTGAGATGGTCAAATCCTTGAAACAAGTCAGCCACGTCTCCGTGTTCAGAAGGGGACAGAGAGCAGGGCCCTGTTGGCCTGCTGCTGGAGGGTGTTGTGTTCCAAGGGGCTCAGAAGGTTCAGGCAAGTGTCACTCCTTTATTTCTCCTCATCGTCCTGCAGTTCAGGGCCACAGAGCGACCGAACCCTAGAGTCGTTGGCCATCCCTGGCAGCCGTGTTCTGGGGACGCCCATGTGTCAGTGGGGGGACTTACACAACGATAGTACATTATCAAAATGGGCACATCATTTACCATATGGCAAACTTTATTGGGATTTCACCAGTTTTTCCGCTAACGGCATTTTTCTTTCTCAGAAACCAATCCAGGATTTCACACGGCATTTAGTCACCACGGCGCTTTAGTCTTCATTTGGGACAGTTTCTTGTCTTTCCTTGTTTTGCATGACTTCGAACCCTTGAGCAGTATGTTGACTACTTTTTTAAAAAACGAAGCTGGCTGACAACCAGGGGGGCTGCAGACACAGCGATGGTTTTGGCCATTCTGGTCCCAGAGACCTGGCTTTTCAACAGCCAAGCACCCTGCAGTCTTCCCTGAGGTGGATCCCCAAGCCCTTTCAAACTGTGGAATCCTGCATGTGTGCACTCGGGTGCACTCTTATTGCTGCTGTTGGAAGGGTGTTGGCGTAGAAACGGGCCGCAGCAGCCAGTGTGTGTATGTGGTTCTGAGCTTGTACACCTGCAGCGACAGGCTGGTCCCGCAGGCCCCCTGTTCCAGCCTGGAGACATGGCTCACTCCGACGGCACCTGCCTGGCCTGGCCCCTCAGGGAGCCCCCCTGGGCAGATGTCAGACGCTGCCAGTGGTGGCTCCAGGCCAGTCTGGACTGGGTGTGAAGGTTTCTTGACCCTCTTTCCCACCCAGGGCCCTCTGGTGCCCCGGTTGTAGATGCAGCCCAGCTGCACCTCCAGGGTCAAGCTCCTTGCGAAACAAAGGCTCTACACTCAGCCCCTCAGGACCTGTCTCTGCAGTGAGATCACACAGTATTTGTCTTTCTCTGACTTATTATACTAGCATAATACCCTCCAGGTCCGTCCATGTCCATGTGGTTTTGGTATCTAATTGCCATTTTGTGTAGGATTCAAAGAGGTTTGAGGGTCCCTAAATCCTCGATTTGATGACATAGGAGCATTCCTGAAAGCCACCCCCAAGCTAGATCGACTGTAGTAACCTAGTTGCAACCAGAAGTGATTGCATCTAAACTCAGCTTCCCCCAGATGCCTCCGACCTCCAAGAACAAGCTGACACGTGGGAATGCAAGGAGGGCCAGTGGGAGCGTCTTAAACGCCCGTAGTCACAGGAATTGACTGCTGTGGATTTTACAAAAACACAAGACCACATGAGCTCCTTATTGGCTTTTGAAAGGGCATTTGTCCACCATTTGGGTGAAGATTAAGTAAACCAGAGTGTATCCTTAAGAAGGAATGTTACACAGCCAAGGGAAAAAAGTATTTTCAAATTCAAAAGTACTCTCCTCATGATAATGTACATTGTAGGAAATTAGAAAAATCAGATAAAAATACATAAAATAAGAAAATGAAAACATCATATTCCTACTACCCCAAGGTTTTCACTGTTTTTACCTTGGGATATATCCTTCTAGATGTTGAAACATTTTGATGACAGCTTGTAAAGTAAAAAAAAAAAAATCAGTGCGACAAGCTGTATCTACAGTGACACTGAGTTGTAAAGTTAAGTACGCATGAAATATACAAAACACATTAATGGAACTTATTTGTGAGTTATGGGTTTAGGGTGATTGTTACTTTCTTATGTCCCATACTTCCTACTACAAAAGGCATGCGGGCTTTTATAATCAGAAAAACAAGTGATTTTAGAGAATAATTTGTAGTCATTTCAAAAGTGAGATGTGATTGTGAATGTATGTAAAATCGGATAAACAGCTTATTTTATGTCTGATGATTATGTGGTTTCAGGTTTTCCTCCCTCAAAAAATCAAATCAGATTGTGATTTTATTCCCTGATACTAACACGTGGGCGTTATAGGAGCGTGTGTGCCACGTGGTTAATTCATTGGCAGAGGATTATGCCGTCAGGGGAATAAACGCGAAATTCTCAAGGTACTTTGCTTCTGTAATCAGGACTTTATTTATCTCTAAGCTAAAAGAGGGGATTGAATTCTTTAACAATGATCACAAAATGCTTTTAGGGAGGTTCTTTCCTATTAAAATTTTTCTTAAAGTAGCAGTGCACATGGTGGGACCTGCCACGCAGAGGGCTTGACGGGCAGGTCCCTTTACCTTGAAGGCACAAGAAAGGATGTCATAGGATCCTCGCAGGGAAAATAATTGGGAAGAGGAAAGGGTTGAGAACAAGGGCAGTCAACATTACTGATGGCAAACCGGCAAGGCTTTCGGGCCCAGTCACCTTAGGGGACTTCAGTTTCCCAAGCAAGTGTTACTTGGTGATAAGACTCCCACCATGGCCACCAGAGTGTCTCCTAAACCAATGGAGAAACCAAAGCCTTAAAGTAAAATCAGATTCACGCAACTTAGTTGTATTTCAGCAGTTTGATTTGAATGCAGGTTCTGTGTTTAAAAATATAAGAGTGTGTTGGTGGTCTGGTCGTGCAGGTGGGATTGGCTGGTACCCATCAGCCAATCCAGCCCCTGGAGACCTGAGGCTTCCAATGAGAAGATGGTAGGCCACAGCTGCTTATCCCACTTTTTCCTTGGGGTTGCCCAGAATCTTGGGATATTCCCCTTGACTTGTGCCATGGCATTTAGGCCACTGGAAGCTGACAACAGATTCTCTATCCCCAGGCCACTGCCCAGAGGAGAGGACCTGCTTCCCAGAAAAAATGGCCACTTCCTGTCCTGACCAGGAGGCAAGCAGGAGCCCTGGTCCAGTTCAGAGCTTAGCTAGGGGTCTTCTATGCTCCTCTGCTGTGTTTCCAGGGGGCTTGGAGGATGGGGGACACCACTTACCTGGATCTGAGTGCAGACCCCCCTCCAAGGAGGAAGAATCTACTCACGGTTCTGTGTTCAGAACCACATACCAAGACGGTTCACAGTTGCAGGTTTGACCCAAGAGAAAGCCACAGCTCAGATATAAACAAGTATTGCTATTATACATGATTCTTTTGACCCATAAATCATTGACATTAGCTTCTTTAACAATTTTCTGGGCACTCGAGTATAATCTACTCCTTCCAGGTCACTGGGGAAAACATCATGGCTGAGAACTAAGTAAGTACTGAAATATCAAAGAATGTCTATACAAATCTCACTAAATCCTTCTGGTGTCCTAGGGATTTGCTCACATACATGGAACTTACTGGTCATAAGAGTCTTTTCCATTCTGTATAAGATGATCCTGGCTGCTTTGTAAGTAAAGTTGTATGGCTGAATAATCATGCCCTGTAGGGTTAGAAGGTCATGTGTTGAATACTGTGTGATCTTGGGCAAGTTACTTAGACTCTCTGAGCTCTAGATGCATCATTCTTAAAAAGAAGGTGATGAAATGCAGTCACATTTTATGACTTTTATAAATATAATTTCTACAGTTTTGCAGAGAGAAACAGAGAGAGTGAGACAAAGCATCAGGAAGGACAATGTAGATATCAACGGTCATTCAAACAGCACTCCCCTGATGAGTGCGTGGCCCAGAAAGACAACACTTCCCCTGGTTGTTCTCAGCCCCACATCATTGTGGAGTGGGAGCTTAACACTCCCATAGGTGAAGCACACTGAGTGAATCCTGATATTCTCAGATGGTTGAGCTTATTGAAAGATGGTAGGTCAGCCTTCCACATAGCAGCTTTCCAAGAGATATTCAAGTGCAGTCTTGACACTTTGAATGTGGTCCTCTGCTCCAAGCCTTGGGGAACCCATCCTGTGGTGAGCCATGGCTCCAGCACTGCCTTGTCAAAGGCTGGTTGTGCAAAGATTTAGCCTGGGGACATGACTGAATACATTAGGAGCTCAGGAGATGTATATTTTCCCTCCTAGGGGAAATATTGAGTCTAAAGTGAAAGGATCATTTAACAAGACTGTGGGATAAGCATTTTCTTTTCTTTTTTTTTTTTTTGCCATGCTAGTTCCCAGACCAGGGATGGAACCTGCACCCTCTGTGGTGGAAACATGGTGTCTGAACCACTGGACTGCCAGGCTGGTGAATCTCACCTACCGGGCTAGGTGCTCCAACTGCCCTGTGGTAAAAGATAAACTAAGGCATATTAAGGGAATTCCTGGATGGTCCAGTGGCTAGGACTTCGTGCTTTTACTGATGGGGCCTGGGTTCGATCTCTGGCCAGGGAACTAAGATCCCAAAAGATGCTCGGCCAAAAAAAATGGGGTTTGAGCAAAAAATGTTTTGAATCACAGTGTGTTAAGTCCAGTAGGTACAAAGAGCTCTGAGGAGGTGTGCCAAGTGAGACTTTCGTAGGCAGAAGGGAGTGGGAACAAGGAAGTTTCACGAGACAAAAAAACAGGTTGTTTATAGAAGGATCACTTCCTTTTAGGGGACAGCAGGGGTCCATCAGGCAGATGACCTCATTAGGGCTGACTGATGGTTAAGATTCCACTTCTGGGAGAGTGGAGACTGGGTCGAGTCTGGGTTTGGTGACTCAGCACAAGCAACTCCACATGGCCCTGTTGTCTAGTTTTAAACTCCAGATTCTATCTGTCCTTCGCATACCCGTGGAGCACACAGTGTTCTCACTTTACAAACAGGAGCTGACAAGCGGCCACCCTATTGCTGAAGGTCATAGGTGGCAGAGGGAGACACAGGCCAGCCCAGCCCCGGGCTCTGGTCTGCCCAACATAGCTGCTTGGAGTCTAAATTGGAGCTTCTTCATGTGTTACACAGCCTTTGACTGCGTGGATCACAACAAACTGTGAAAAGTTCTTACAGAGATGGGAATACCAGAACACCTTACGTGCCTCCTGAGAAACCTGTATGTGGGTCAAAAAGCAACAGTTAGAACTGGACATGGAACAATGGACTGGTTCCAAATCGGGAAAGGAGTACATCAAGGCTGTATATTGTCACCTTGGTTATTTAACTTATATGCAGAGTACATCATGAGAAATGCTGCGCTGGATGAAGCACAAGCTGGAATCAAGATTGCCAGGAGAAATATCAATAACCTCAGATATGCAGATGACATCACCCTTATGACAGAAAGCAAAGAAAAGAGCCTTTTGATGAAAGTGAAAGAGGAGAGTGAAAAAGCTGGATTAAAACTCAACATTCAAAAAATAAAGATCATGGCATCTGGTCCCATCACTTCATGGCAAATAGATGGGAAAACAGTGGAAACAGTGACAGAATTTATTTTCTTGGGCTCCAAAATCACTGCAGATGGTGACTGCAGCCTTGAAATTAAAAGACATTTGCTCCTAGGAAGAAAAGTTATGACCAACCTAGACAGCATATTAAAAAGCAGAGACATTACTTAGCCGACAAAGGTCCATCTAGTCAAAACTATGGTTTTTCCAGTAGTCATGTATGGATGTGAGAGTTGGACTATAAAGAAACCTGAATGCTGAAGAATTGATGCTTTTAAACTGTGGTGTTAGAGAAGACTCTTGAGAATCCCTTGGACTGCAAGGAGATCCAACCAGTCCATCCTAAAGGAAATCAGTCCTGAATATTCAATGGAAGGACTGAAGCTGAAGCTGAAACTCCAATACTTTGGCAACCTGATGCGAAGAACTGACTCATTAGAAAAGACCCTGATGCTGGGAAAGATTGAAGGCAGGAGAAGAAGGGGACAACAGAGGATGAGATGGTTGGATGGCATCACTGACTCAATAGACATGAGTTTGAGCAACCTCTGGGACATGGTGATGGATAGGGAAGCCTGGCGTGCTACAGTCCATGGGGTTGCAAAGAGTCAGGCATGACTGAGCGACTGAACAACATATGTTACAACGATGGGGGCAGGTCCCCATCTCCCGTGGGTGTCATCCCATCCTGGGGCCCATGCAGCAACTCCTGGGGCTTTGATTCCGGGCTGAGCATCCCTACACACTTGCCTTCCCCTCATCAGGTGCCAGGAAGCCCTCCTGACTCACTGGCTTCACACATGAACCGTGAGCCTCAAGTGGGGTTGGGAGCAGGGGTGGGTGACTGTCACCTGGCCACGTCCATACAGATGTGTGATGAAATTCCCCTCTAGGAATTTCCTTCTTGCCTTAGGGAAAGGAAGACCAACCACAAAAGGGTTAAACACTCTATTTCGATGGCTGTGCTTGTTCTGGAGAATTAATGGAGGATAAGCTAAAAGTTCATTTATAAGAGTATTAAAGGATAATTATGATGGGGTAAGTGCAGAGAGTCAAAGGACATTATGCTGAACAGACTGAAAACACAGAGCTGGGAAAAATAGGCTAAAATATACTAGTAACGTAGTACTAACGTTTCCCCACAAATTCCAATCTCTGAAAATCTATCTTTTCTTTCTCCCTTCTTTTCTATTTTAATTAAAAGTATAGTAATTGAACCCCTGTTTAGGTCATCTATGAAATTATTATTATAAATTCATCTCAGGAACTAAGAGTTTGAGGCAGATCCAACTAGGTGACCTTTTAATAGCAATAAAATGAAAAAAGAAACAGACTTTGTGTAAAATCTGCTTCGATCAGATTAGATGAAAAGTGGGTAAAGCTGATTACAATCCCACTAAAGACAGTATTTGGGCAGTATTTGTTCTAAAACAATAGTATTAATTCTTCTTTAACAAGTATTATCTGGAAAAAATCAGTAATTAATGGGCACTCAATATGAACTCACAGTGAATTAATGGCAACTCGAGATGACCTCCCTGTGGATGAGGCCACAGGCCACGCCTGACCTGCGTCAGTGGATGGCGCCCAGGCTCCTCAGGTTTTGGGTTGAGTGAGTGAGTGAGTGAAAGTCGCTCAGTCGTGTCCAACTCTGCGACCTCATGGACTATATGGTCCATGGAATTCTCCAGGCCAGAACACTGAAGTGGGTAACCGTTCCCTTCTCTAGGGGATCTTCCCAACCTAGGGATTGAACCCTGGTCTGCCACGTTGCAGGCAGATTCTTTACCAGCTGAGCCACTAGGGTGGCCTTTTAAAAACATGATGACTTTGCTGTGGTATAATTCATGCACATAAAGTTCACCCAGTAAGTGTATAGTGCAGGGTTCTCAGGGACAAGATGCCAGGTATTCCGAGCTTCTCAGCAGACACGACGGCAAGAATGGTGGGCGCTTTGTTGTGTCTTCTCCAACACCACAGTTCAAAAGCATCCCGGAAGTTACTTGGTCCCTCCTGCAGACTTCTCCACTTTCAGTGGCAGGCTTTATCCCACTCACCCTGGGACTTGTCTCCAATCCTGGAAGCTTCTTGGTCCACATCCACAACCAACATTTGTTGTCTTTTGTGATAAGAGCCACCCTAACAGGTAGGAGGTGATGGTTTTGACTTGCACTTCCCTCACATGTCAGTGATGCTGAGCATCTTTTCTTTTGTTAAATTACTTTCTTAGGATAACTTCCCAGGAGAGAACTAGCCACCATCTTCATGAGCTTTGTCCACTATTCCTCTTCTGGCCTGTAGCCATGCTTGTCTGAGGATGTGTCTACATCAACTTTTATTTTCAATTGGCTGCAACAGTGCTGTTTTGTCCCCAAGTGTCCTCTGTGCTCAGCATGGTGTCCTGGGACTGGGCCAAGGATGGGGCAAGGAAGGGCATGTGGGCTCACCTCTGAGGAAGGCCGGAATCCTGCAGGGAAAGGTGGGTTTCTTGACAAGCGGTGACACTGGCCTCGGGAATAGGGGGACAGGTTGTGGACCAGGGGAGGGGCCTCTGCACGACGTTTGGTCGTTGGACATTAATGGGGACATCTGTCGCTGTGCTCACTGGGGAGGACCGCCTGCAGCCCCTGTGACAATATGCTCTGAGCCTCATAATCACTTGAAAAATTTCACGTTTGCAGAAGGTTCTTCTAGCATTTGTTGAAAATCCCTCTATTTTATTACAGAAATCCCGGCAAATCCTTCAGCAAGGGGGGACTTTCTATTAACACACAGCTGTTAAGTGAAAATTAGAACAAACAAGAGAGAAACCAAGCCAGACTCTAGATAATCACATGCTGGCCTTTAGAGCTTTGAGTGGCGCTCTTCTGAAGGGAAGACAAGACAGAGACCGCAGTCTTGACGTTATGCTGAGTCCCAGAGGCCTCTGGATGGCCCTGGGTCCACACTTTCCCTTCCTGCCTCTGTCTTCCCTTCCCTGTCTCCTGCTTCCTCTTTTCCTCCCCAAAGGGAGATTTTTGTCCCATGCTTGCCCTTGGTCAGCACTGGGGACCCTGTGGGAACAACCTACCCCCAAGCTCAGTCTCCCTCCCCTCCCATGAGATGCTCTCCACCCGGAGGCAGGAAAAAGTTTCAAATACAGGAAGCAGGTCATGCTTCTCTTAACTTTTTTGAAGTTTTTTCTTGGTGAACGTGTTGTAAACAGATATATTTTCTCCTTGCCACAGCAACTCTTTCCCATGGTTCGTCTTTTTTTAAAGGTAACTTTATGGAGGTAAAATTGAAGAGCAGTAAGATCTATCCTTTTACCTGATGCTCTCTGGCAACCTAGATGGGAAGGAAATTTTAAAAAAGAGGGGTATGGCTGATTCACTTTGCTATACAGTAGAAACTAATACAACATTGAAAAGTAACCAACTACACTTCAATAAAAATTTTTAAAAAAGAGCCATCCTTTTTAGCATATAATCCATGAGACTGGTCACCAATCCTCAGAAGCCTTGGAGGTTCATTGTCAGGAGTCCTGTGGCTCAGGAGGGTTTCCAGGAAGCAGAGCTCTTCTGAGAGAAGGGCCACCCCAGAGGACCCTTTGGTCAGCCCATGGCCAGTCCTAGGGGAGGCTGGGACCCAGCCACTTCAGGGCAGGTGGCTCTGCCCCCCGGGTGGTTCTCCAGGGAGGGAGCCCCTGTGAGCTCATGGCCGTGGACATTCATGGCAGCTGGGGAATGGCCACACCAGCCCAGAAGTCACCTGGGCAGGCACCCTGCATCCAGCTGAGAACCAGAACATTCAACACGCACACAAGCCATCTTGGAAACACCGTGCAGGAGGCAGGGGTCCCGCCCTGCACCTCCGACCTTCTGGTCGTGAGGAAGCTTGCAGAGGGAGCATGTGTGTCTTCTGCACATTTTGATGTCCGGGCAAAGGTGGGGGGGCATAATTACTTTTGCTTCTCACTGATCAACATTCTATCCACATGGAAAAAGAAGACATATGTTAGGAATAAGTTTCTAGTTTATATATTTTAAAAACACTCATCTAGGACTTCCCTGGCAGTCCAGTGGTAAAGAATCCGCCTGCCAGTGCAGGGGACACGGTTTTGATGCCTGGTCTGGGAAGACTCCATATTCGGCAGGGCAGCTGGGCCCACGAGCCCCAACTACTGAAGCCCACGAGCCCCAACTACTGAAGCCCACGCGCCCTGGAGTCCATGCGCCACCAAAGAGAAGCCGCCGCAATGAGAAGCTTGTGCCCCACAACCAGAGAGTAGAGAAAGCCCACGGCAGCAGCAGAGAACCCAGCACAGCCAAAAATAAATAAATCAATAAAAACAAAAACAAGACGTTCATCTAGGCTTGTAGGGGAAATAGTTTCATTGACTTTTACCAAAAGGTTGTTGGGTACTGAGATCCATGAAATATAAAATATAGGCTTGACCCAAAAGTCTGTTCAGGTTTTTCATAAGATGTTATGGAAAAACCCAAATGAACCAATTCGGCCAACTCAGTGTAAATCAAAACATGTTTAAACTTGGGTACAAATATCAGGCCCACCGCTCTGTCACTGGTGGGGCCGCCGTGGAGGCACTTAGAGGCGACTGCGGCCAGTGGTGCCTAAGCTAGGATTACAGTGCTCGCTCCCAGCAGAAACAGCTTCTGAAAGCATCACTGAAGAACCAATTCCCTGAATTCGAGAAAACCGGCTTCATGTGAGTGGGATTAATTCCTCCCACTCAGACCGGAGGGGCTGTGCTAAATCCGTCATAAAAGTAACTATAGAGTCAATTCCTATGTGTGTTTATGTATGTGTGTATCTGCCTCCCCATCCATCTGTCATGTCTTTTATTTTTAAGCACTTTAAGGTCACATATAAAATGGAAATCGATGGACTGTGTTAGTTTTTATCCAGAACTGCCAGGAACATTTCTAAAACGTACATTTTCCAACTTTACCTTGGTTTTACAGTTTTGTGCCTGTAACAGACCTTTTTCCTATAATAGAAAAGAGGAAAAGCTTTTTGTCTTTAGCTTGATGGGTTCCTTATGCAGGTAGGTTTCACACCGATCCCCCCAAAGCTTCAGAAGGTCCACAGGGCTGGCGGTGGCCTGGCATGGTCTGGGCAAGGAAGGGCCAGCTGTGCCCAGGGATGGGGACTAGAGGAAGAGAGCCTATAGGGGTTCCTGTGTGTCCAGCTGCACCCCTTCCTTTACCCCACCCCAGGTATCAGACTTGGTATCACATTCCACAAATCAGTAAACTTGCTTTGTGCATAAACTGATGCAGCTTGGTTCTGACACTTGTAACCAGAGAGTCCTGAAAATTTTACCTGAAGGAGAACATTTGAGTTCCATTTCCAGCCACAACTTGTGAACTGATTAAATGGAAAACCTCTCCTAGAAAGAAAATATAGCACACATCTTCTTAGAGTCATAACTTCTCTGTCAACATCTGGGGGAATTTCCAAGGACCAAAAGTAAGGGTGAGAACCAGGGGTGTGAGGAGAGCTGGAAGCCAGCTCTGTGGGCCTTGCCAGCTTCAGTAATTAGACTTTCCTTCCCTCTTTATTTTTAAAAATTAAGGAGAAAGTACAGACAATTCCCATGTACACCCCTCTTCCCTGCCCCTAGGTACCACCTATTACTAACAATTTGCATTTATTACACTTGATGAGCCAATGGTGGTACATTATTAAGTAAAGTCCGTAGTTTCCATTGGGCTTCCCAGGTGGCACTAGCACTAAAGAACCTGTCAGCCAGTGCAGGAGACTTTTTTTAAGAGATACAGTTTGATCCCTGGGTCGGGAAGATCCCCTGGGGAGGAAATGGCAACCCACTCCAGTCTTCTTGCCTGGGAAATCCCATGGACAGAGGGGCCTGGCTGGCTATAGTCCACGGGGTCACAAAGAGTCAGACACGACTGGAGCATCTTAGCACGCATGTACATAGTTTACATTAGAGTGTGCTCTCTGTGTTGCACATTTTATAGATTTGGCAAATGCATAATGTCACCCGTACACCATTACAGCAGAATTGCTTTACCACCTGGAGAATCCTCTGTGCTCTACCTCACCATCCTTTCCCCCACTCTCTGGCAACCACTGATATTCTTATGTCTCCAGAGTTTTGCCTTTCCCAGAAGGTCATAGAGTGGGGATCATGTCACTCTTGGACAGCATGTCGCCTTTTCAGACTGGCTTCTTTCACTGACAAACAAGCATCTGAGTTTCCTCCGTGTCTTCTTGTGGGCTGACAGCTCATTTCTTTTAAACACTGGATAGTGTTCTGTCGTCTGGACATGTGATTCTTTGTTTATATATTCACCAACTGAAGAGCCATCTTGGTTGCTTCCAGTTTGGGGCTATTATGAAAAAAAGTGGCTATCATATTCATACATAGGTTTCTGTGAGGGTGTAAATTATCAACTCAATTGGGGAAATACCAAAGAGCATGATTGCTGGATTGTGCTTTAAGACTATGTTTAGCTGTATCAGAAACCACCAAGCTGTCCTCCAAAGTGACTGTACCAGGTTGTATCCCTAACGAGTGAACAAGGATTCCTGCTGTTTACCCACAACTGTGCAGCAACTGCTGTTGTCAGCATCTGGGATTCCATCTAAGTGTGTAGGGGCATCTCATCATTATATTAACCTGCAGTTCCCTAACAACCTATGATGTTAACTATCACTTTCATAGGATCATTTGCCACCTGTCTCTCTTCTTTGGTGAGGGGTCTGTGCAGATCTTTTGCCCATTTCTAAATTGGGTCACTTGTTTCCTTTTTGTTGAGTATAAAATGTTCTTTCTATAGTTTGGGTACAAGTCCTTCAAAGATACGCCTTTCAATCTGAGTGCCCCCTCCAAAAAAGAAAAAAAAAAAAGATTCATCTTTGGCAAATATTTTCTCTTAGTCTGCATCTTGTCTTCTCATTCTCTTAACAATGTCTTTCGTAGAACAGACATTCTTAATTTTCATAAATTTCAACTTATTTTTATCTCTCATTGATAGTGTTTTTGTTGGTGTTGTTTCTAAGAATTTGTTGCCAGACACAAAGTCACCCAGGTTTTCTCCTAGATCATTTCCAGGAAGTTTTATGGTTTTGTGCTTTACATTTTAAGTCTATGGTCCATTTTGAGGTAATTTTGGGGTCAGGTGTAAGGTCTGTGTCTCGACTTATTTTTTTTTTGCCTACAAATGTCCAATTATTATTCCAGTATCATTTGTTGAAAAGACTATATGTTTTACAGGAGGGAGTGGAAAACCCCAGAACTCACCATCTCCCAGATGACAAGTATCTACAGAGCAAGAATCAAAGAGAACAACTTGCACACTAGCAGGAAAGATCTACAACTAAAGACGAAACGAAGGAATCACGAGATGGGTAGAAGAGGCAGACACAGTAAAGACTCATTTTCCAAGCAGGCGACTCACAAATGGGAGAATAATCACAGTTGCCGAGGTTCTCCCCCAGGAGGGAGCGGTCTAAACCCCACATCAGGATTCCCAGCCCTGGGGGGTCCTGTACTGGGAAGATTGGCCCCCAGAACCTCCAGCTTTGCAGACCAGTGGGGCTTGTAAACAGGAGAAATGGAGGGCTGTAGGAAACAAAGCTTGGTGTTAAAGGGTACACACAAAATCATATACACTTCAGGACCAAGTGTTAACATCTTACACAACCATGGTATGTTTATCAAGATAAAGAAATTAACACTGGCACATTACTATTAATTAACCTCACCCTCTATTCAGACTTTTCCCAGTAGTGCTCTTTTTCTATTCTGGAACTCAAGCCAGAATACAACATTGAGGGGATTTTGTTTAATAGAAGGAAAGGATTTGGGTCTGTATGAGGCAGTGTAAGGGTAAATAAAAGTGGATAAAGGGGGAAGAGGCAGTTTTCTCACTCTCCCCTTCTTAAAGTGTCTATTTGGGAGACACAGTGGCTTTGCATCATTTCTCAAACCTTTGGAAAGTAGATAAGTCTCCCCAGGGACTAGAAAAACTCAACTGTAAAATGCAGACACTTCTGTTGGGTCCCACTTGAAATTCAGAGTTGATGTAGCAGCATATCTTAAGGTGTAACCATTTGTTTTTCTGGAGATAAGGAAGCTTTATTATTCTTTTCAGAGGAGGTCAGTTAGGTAAACAAATAGCTGTCTTGATTCCCCCATGGACTTTGAGTCTCTATGCTGTATAAATTGTGTGGGATTTTATTCTGACTTTGTAGTCTCTTTCAAGCTACTTACACACTTGTGTTCTGTTAGCTTGTCCCCCAGTGAATCAGTTATCTTTCTTTCTCTTTCTCTGTGTTGGTTGGATTTTTACTTCCCTAACATGAGACAACTAGAATCAGTTTCTCCCTTAGAAGCAGATACCCTTGAATAAAAATACTATGGCAACTCTATGCCCACAAGCTTGATAACACAGATGAAATGGATCAATTTTTTGAAAGGCACAACTTGCCAAAATTTCTGTGAGAAGAAATAAACAACCTGAATTGGCCTGTACCTGTCAAATAATTAAGTGGGCAATCCATATCCTTCCCAAACAAAAAGGAACAGGCCCAAATGGGTTCACTGTGAACATTTAAAGAGGAATGGACACTAATTCTCTTCCATCTCTTTCAGAAAATAGAAGCAGGGGGAATACTCTTCCTAACTCATTTCCAGCATCACCCTACTAACTTAATGGTGGAGTCATAGTCATAGTGCAGTTGCTCAGTTGTGTCCAACTCTGCGACCCCATGGACTGCAGCATGCCAGGCCTCCCTGTCTATCACAAACTCCCAGAGTTTACTCAAACTCAAGTCCACTGAGTCGGTGACGCCATCCAACCATCTCATCCTCTGTCATCCCCTTTTCCTCCTGCCTTCAATCTTTCCCAGCATCAGGGTCTTTTCAAATGAGTCAGTTCTTCACATCAGGTGGCCAAAGTATTGGAGTTTTAGCTTCAGCATCAGTCCTTCCAATGAATATTCAGGACTGATTTCCTTTAGGATGGACTGGTTGGATCTCCTTGCAGTCCAAGAGACTCTCAATGGTCTTCTCCAACACCGAAGTTCAAAAGTATCAATTCTTCAGTGTTCAGCTTTCTTTATAGTCCAGCTCTCACATCCATACCGGAGAAGGCAATGGCACCCCACTCCAGTACTCTTGCCTGGAAAATCCCATGGATGGAGCAGCCTGGTGGGCTGCAGTCCATGGGGTCGCTAAGAGTCAGACACGACTGAGTGACTTCCCTTTCACTTTTCACTTTCATGCATTGGAGAAGGAAATGGCAACTCACTCCGGTGTTCTTGCC
>NW_011494635.1:4244527-4245664 GCF_000754665.1 Bison bison bison | reverse complement strand
CCAGGGACGGTGGAGCCTGGTGGGCTGCCGTCTATGGGGTCGCACAGAGTCAGACATGACTGAAGCGACTTAGCAGCAGCAGCAGCAGCAGCACATCCATACATGACTACTGGAAAAACCATAGCTTTGACTAGACGGACCTTTACTGGCAAAGTAATGTCTCTGCTTTTTAATATGCTGTCTAGGTTTGTCATAGCTTTTCTTCCAAGGAATAAGCGTCTTTTAATTTCATGGCTGCAGTCACTATGCAGTGATTTTGGAGCCTCCCAAAATAGTCTGTCACTGTTTCCACTGTTTCCCCATCTATTTGCCATGAAGTGATGGGAGGAGTAGTAATACTAAAAAGGATAAAATCTGTTAATTTTTCCCAACAAAGGAAATGCAGGGGACCTGGGGCCGAGAACTCACAGTGGGCAGCCAGGAGGCAAGGAGTGTCCCTCTGATCGAGGGCCAGAGGACCAGGAGCAGAGAGAGCTGGGAGGGCTCTGTCGGTTGGGCAGTTGAAAGCCTGGCCTGTAACCGCGCTTGAGGAACGCTGTGTCCCAGAGGTCGCCCTTTCCTCTGAACAGACGCATCTCTGTTGTGCTGAGGAAGCGGTTCAGCTAACGCCGGTGCCCCGACGAGGACCGAGGACTGTCCGGACTTTGAGTCGTGCCTTCTCCCTTCCCAGTCCCTCCTCCACTGTTAGTAAAGATCGCACGTCTGGGGCAGTGAGTGCGGTTCTGCACTCGGACCGCTCGCCCAGTGCGCGGCCAGGCCCCGGAGGTCACCGCGTGCGCCCCCGCCTGCCTCGGCCTCCGCTGGTGGAGACCCGGCGCGAACCAAACACAGTCCCAGGGAGGCGGCCCCGCGCACACATCTCCACATCTTCCATCTTCCGCTGGAAGCCATGAGCCACACAGCCTTGTACAGAGACAGAAGGCAGGCATCAAGCGCACAGCCCAGCTCTGTGAGCGGAGGGCGGGTAGCCCGGCTGGACTGCGGTTTTGAAGTGTGTGTTGGGTGGTCCTTCCGGCCCCTCCAGCCTTAAGGGTACTCAGGAGGAGCTCTCAGTCCACCTTCCTCAGACTCGGCCCTGGCAGTGGGGGAGGGGAGGGGGGACGGGAAGGGGAGAGGACCGGAGGGGAGGAGTACTTA
>NW_011494635.1:4241294-4244336 GCF_000754665.1 Bison bison bison | reverse complement strand
AGGAGGGGGGAGCGGGGCGGGAGGGGAGCCCCTTGGCGGAATCCTTTCCTCCGCAAATCTGGGCGGTGCGCTGAGTATCCGGCCCACAGGCGCCAGGAAGGCCTTGGTTTTGTGGAGTTCACCGGCTGAAACTCCAATACTTTGGCCACCTGATGTGAAGAACTGACTCACTGGCAAAGATCCTGATGCTGGGAAAGACTGAAGGCAGGAGGAGAAGGGGACGACAGAGGATGAGATGGTTGGATGGCATCACTGATTCAATGGACAGGAGTCTGAGTAAATTCCGGGAGTTGGTGGTGGACAGGGAAGCCTGGCATGCTGCAGTCCATGGGGTCGCAAAGAGTCAGGACACGACTTAGCAACTGAACTGAAGTGAACGGACTGTCCAGGAGTGGGTCCCCTCCCCTCCAAAGCAGACCCCGAGACAAGGATCGGGTGAACTAGTTCGTCTGGAAGGTAAAAGGAGGCACCCCTGATGAGAAAGCTCTGATAACTGAGTGGGATTTGTGGGTCCTCTCCTGATCAGGCCCTTAGGGCAACTGTGCGGAGCCCACTTCAGCCCCAGGGGACAAGGATGCTGGGGTATTGGCCCACCAACTCCCAAACACCCATGGAGAGTGGCTGCTGGGGGCTTACCTCCCCAGGCCCCCAGGCCTGGCTGCTGCACTCTGGGGCCTATGAACATCGTCAAGCACAGGGGTGGATTGATGGGAAACCAGCAGACAGTGCCAGCATGGGCATCTCATAAAGGGGCCAGGTAAAGCACAGTAAACCAGCAGGCAAAGGAGTGATTACAGTTGTAGGGGGTGCCTTTGGGGGAGCAGGTGGGAGCGAGTGCAGTGGAGGAAGGAGGACCTCCTTCTAGTGGGAGACGCTGTGTCCAATGGGGAACTTGCAGCCCCACCTCCCTGGGAGAATCCTTCTCACCCTGGCCAAGAGTGACTACATGTGAGTCAGGATGTATGTGTGTTCAGTCACTGACAAAGGGCTAACAACACGCTGTTTACTATTAGACAGGTTTCTCAATTGCCAGTAGATGACCGAATGCTTGACACCGGAAAGTCACCCACAGCTCCCACCTGCCCTTAGTGACCTCTCCCCATAATCTTTTGGCTGACATGGCTGATGTCATGCCTCCCCCGCCCCATGTCCAAGAAACACACCTGTTTCCATCTGCTGGTCCCTATGCCCCTGTGGGGGCTACACAGACGTTTCTGGATTCTCTGCTCAGGGATTTCTCAATCCATGTTCGGTGCTGTATTGTCTCCTGAGTTCTACCGACCTGGGATTCCTGGTGGAGCAAATGGGACTTGAGGAGTGTGGCCATGACCTGTTTTGAGGGGCTGAAGTGAGGGAGGAGCTAAGGAGGCGGGGATGAAGAGGAAAGAGGACAGACATGGGAGGAGTAAGGGCAGAGAGAAGGAAAATACACTTCTAGGGGGCCAAAGAGTTACCTGGTTCCCTACCTGGGATTTCCCTGTTAATCTTAGGACCTAAAGAGAAGAGCTGGAGCATGGGCACCAGAGCCTCCTGCAGAAAACTGCCTGACTCTGTCAGCTTGATCCCTGGAGGAGCGAGTCCCCTGGGAAGGGGCATGGCCCTCCATTGCCTAGACCTGGGCCCTCCAGGAAGGGGTGGTGGGAGGTTAGTGGTTGACGAAATCTCATGGTGGCCTTGGGGCTGTGTGATGCTTTGCTCTCAGAACTCTTCCCAGGGTTCCCCCTAGTCCTTCAGTCCACACAACCCCAGCCCTCTCTGAGGTCACATGGATTCACATAATGATTGGCAGGTGAGGGAGTTTCAGAAACCAGGAGAAAGAAGATGTTTACTTCACACCTCTCTTCGAAAATAAACCAAAGGCAGCCATGAAGTATGGATTGAAAGTGTGTGTCTGGAAGGGACAAAAGCCTTTGAAAATGATGTCCTAAATGCATATTTGATGATACACAAAGTTGGGATCTATGTTAAGTAATAAGGCACATTATAAGTGAATTAACAGACGAGAAAAAAAAAAAACCTGCCTCGAGCCCATGGCACCAGGCACTGACAGCACCTGGAGCAATGCAAGATTGAGGGCTTCACAGGACATTAAAGACAAGTCCAATGCTAAAGCTCAGACAAATGTAGGGAACTCCGGACATTGTCGTGTCCCCCATCGTGACTTAGCTGCTTCCAGTGTGACAGTCAGGTTTGGGTCTGGACCTCTCTACTCCCTGCCAGCCTCATTACAGCTCTGCCCTAGTTTCCTCAACCACAAAATGGGGATAGTAATAGCCTTGCTCATTAGAGTTATCACAAGTATTACATTAATTGACATGTGTCAAGCACTTAGCACAGCACCTGGCCCAGAAGAGATTTTTCTAGCCGGAGGAAGGGAATCTGGGAAGGACTCAGCCAGAGGAACCCTTTGGACAGGGCTTCCATGGCAGGGGTCACGATAGCTGTGGAATAAAGATGGATTTGTGGGGCATGGCAGGGCACAGAGAAGGTGGGGGAGATGCCAGAGATGGAAGCCAAGTGCCCAAGACAGGGCTCTTGGATGCAAACCACATCCAGCCAACTCATGCTCCAGAGACGTTTACAGGATGGCATCACTGTTTTCTTTTTTCCAGAATAATGGAAGGTTGGAGAGAAAGAGTAGGGCCATGGCAGGCCAGGCCAAATTATGCAGGAAACAGTGAGGGGGCGCCAGGGAGCCCAGAGTAGCCACTGGGCACTCACCGCTGCTGCTGTACAAAACCCAGAGTGGGCTCTGAGCCCCTGGACAAGCGTTTATCTGGGAGGAGACTTCAGGCAACACCCGTAGGGGAGTGTGACAGTGAGATGGAGCCGGTGTCTAGAAGCAGAGCTACAAACCTGGCCTGGATGCATGAGCTTTATGGAGGGAGGCGGAAGGCAGTAGTGAGGGGGCCAGAGAGGAGGGAAAGGGTAGACATGGATGAACACTTGGGTCCAGTTAAGCCTTGGCCTGACCTGTGAGTGGAGAAGGGTTTGAAGCAGAGATAGCTCTGCAGAATCGTTCCTCTGAGAGCAAGGGGGCAG
>NW_011494635.1:4239649-4241194 GCF_000754665.1 Bison bison bison | reverse complement strand
CCTTGTACCACTGTCATTTCAGCCGATCAACCGCTGTGTACGTGGGTGTGCCTGTGGGTGGTGTGGCTCGGATTAGAGGATTTTGTCAGCAGAGGATGGTTCTCCTGACTAGGGACAAGAGCCTGCACTGGAGTGGGGTGTGGGGCGGGGGACTGAGTGGTGTGGGGTAGGGGAGGCTCAAGAGCTCTGGAAAGGGGCAACCACAGCACTTAGGAAGAAAGCAATCTGGGATGTGATAATTAGTGATAAGGGGGTCCCAGGTAGCTCAATGGGTAAAGAATCTGCCTGGAATGCAGGAAATGCAGGCAGACTCCAGTTCCATGTTTGGATGGGAAAGATCCCCTGGAGGAGGACATGACGACCCATTCCAGCAGTCTTGCCTGGAGAATTCCAGGGACAAAGCCAAGCGGGCTACAGTCCACGTGGTCGCAAAGAGTCGGACACAACTGAAGCGACTGACCATGCACAATTAGTGATAACTGGTGCAGACTCAGCTGGGGGCTTCTGGGAGGCCTGAGTTATCCCACCGAACACCTGGGGTGGTGTTTATACTCCAACTCCTGCTGTCTTTGGTCCTGGACTTCTCAGGGCATGTCACCCCTTGGTATTTTTGGCCAGCAGACTGTAGAGACCAGAGAAAGCCCGCAGGCAAAGATGTGGGGCCTGGGCACTAGAGGAACTGCAGGCTGCAGGCAGAATGGTCAGGGCACAGATGTGAAGAGGGCCAAACAGCGTCGACTACAACAGCCATTAAAGGCGACCAAAAAAAACCCGCAAAGAAGAAGGAGGAGACAGGGGCAGGAGGAAAATTCAGAGGAGCAGAGCCCTAGGACATCTTGGTGTAGATACAGAGATGCTCTTTATTCCCGCCGTGGGAATCCCTCCTCCTAGCGCAGCTGGGCTTTATACTTGCAGCCTGGTGAGGGGGCGGCTCCCCAAAGCCTGAGACTGGTTTCCCTGAGCCACATACATCCGGGCCAGCCTCTCGGCCTGGTGTGGGCAAGAGCCCGGACGCCTCCAGGCAGGCGGAGAGAGGGAAGTAGAGCGCACGTTGGTGGTTGGCCACAGACAGCGTCTGGAAACCTTCCCTGGAAAATAATGAGCGGAGAAACCTTTACTGATTAGTTAAATCCTAGATAATCCTGGTTGATGAAGGCAGACCCGGACCCCTTAACGGATTTAGGGTTTCAAAAACCGACTTGGTGGGGGGGTGACCCAGGCGAGGACGATGGAGCGGGCTCTGGCTCTCTCCGCAGATTCGTTTATGTTGGGAGGGGGCTGGGAGGCGCTTCCCTTCCACCGTTTCCCAATGCTGTCGCCGCCGAACATTATCTGGATTCAAGGCCCCCGCCAGGACGCCGGGGGACAGTGCAATGTGGGTGGGCTCAGGGCCAGCTCGCTCCCTCCACGTCTCCTGAAACTCTGGGCGCGCTTCCCTCACTGCGCCAACTTTGGGCGGAGCGCTAGACGCGATCCCCAGGGGCTGCGGCCCCAGCAGACCCACGATCCCACGCAATGTCTGCGGGTGGAATAGGGGCGCAGATT
>NW_011494635.1:4237366-4239454 GCF_000754665.1 Bison bison bison | reverse complement strand
TCCGTCCAGGAATTCCAAGATCTCCTTATAACTCCCACCCCGAGTCTTTCCTTTGCTTCGCTTTGCTTTCTCGATTTCTCTCTGCGTGTCCGGTGTGAGCGGGTTAATACACCTCAATTTCTCTCATCTGCAAAATGGGTTTTGTAATATCCTTCCTAAGGGGTTGGAAACTAGTGTGCTGTTGGCACTCAGTGGCGGTCGAAATTGGGCTCCTTTCGGCCGGGCTTTTTGGTACCCCGGGGGTCCCGGCCATCTATTCGAGGCCTGCTCTGGTAGGGACTGGGGGACAGAAACTTCGAGACCCCGGCCCAGGCCAGCGGGCGCCGTCGGCCCTCCAAGCTGCAGACAGGGTGCACACACGTCCGTCTCTGAGACCAGCCCCTGCGAAGGCCCCAGGACCGGCGACCTCAAGGCCGGTTGTCCCGCCTTCCTGCCCGGGATGTCTGCAGTTGTGTGCATCTTTAGCAGTCTTCCTTAACTGCGGCCCCAAATCCTGATTTACGAACTCCTGCTCTGCCCGGCCGAGAGCCAGAGCATCGTGGTTGGATCTTGTACCCCCAACACTTTCCCCTAAACCCAGAGATAAATTTGGGGAGAAATTCCTGGCAGAGCCCAAAACGACGCTGGTCCCTAAAGACACCCCCAGCCCCGAGCGACTCAAAAGACAATTATCCTAAAGGAAAGTTATGGTTTTGCTAATCTCAGGAACAGCTTGCGAGGGGGAGATTTGGGTCTTCTTTTAATAATGAAAAGTTAATGCGCAGCCTTTTGTAATTATCTTTATCGGAAGCCCCTCGCTTAATCCTGGGGTTTGCAGAAGACCCACCCGGGGACGCAGAATTTGCCGGGTTCAGCTCCAGCTCGGGATCCTTCCCGGCTCCGGCTCGGCTCGGCTCGAGCTCGGGCTCGGCTCGGGCTACGCTGGGGGGTGCGCGCAGAGACCCACCGGGCGCCCACGCTGCGTTGGGAGAGCTGCCGCACCCGCCGCTCGCCCTCTCAAGGGCTGCACAGAGAGGTTCGGCTTCCCAGATCCCGGGTTTGAGAAGGATGGACTCCGAGCGATTCGGGTTAGGTGGGCTGGGATTTTCCGAGTGGGAACCAGGAGAGGTTTACCCACGTGCTGCGTTCCGAGACAACTTTTACAAATAAGGGCGCTTCACGTGAAAATCAGGCTTTCTTCGAAAAATTATAAAATCTGACAATAATTTGCTAGCTTCTGTGTAGGGTGGGTCCCAGTAGACACGCCCTATTTTCCAACTTACCTTCCCCATTTAGGGCTCGCCAGATAATATACTGGTATATACTTATAATTTAAAAATTCACTGTTCATCTGAAATTTCGATTTCACTGGACCTCCTGTAATGCAATTTGCTAAACGTGGCTTCCTTGCCCTGGGCCGGGCCAGTCCGCTCAGGCCTGTCTCTACTTCTCCAGCTCCCGTGAATTTTGCGACCCCTGATAGTCCGGCCGCTAGACCGCTGGGGTGGGTTTGGCTAGAGGTGGAGTAGGCACGGATTAAATAAATGTTTTCCACTCCTTTCCCCTTGGGGATTTTCAGGGAAGGCCTTGGCTCAGGCGGTGGCTTTGGAGGGCTGGCGGGGTTCATATTGGTGGTAGTGGGGAGAGTGTGGCTGGGAACGGAGTCTTGGTCTTAATGGGCGACTGGATGCGGGGAGGGCGGCTCCGCGCTGGGCCTCCACCGGGGAATCCACCCGGAAGGGGAGACAAGACTCCGAAGGAATCTGGAACTTTCGGCGTTTAGAGGTTTAGGGAGGGGACGACTCCCGCCGAGAACCGGCGTGGGGTTGGTAGCGGGGATGACTGGAGAGGAGAGAGGGTGCTGATGGAGGGGACCGCAGCTGGGAGGGCGGCGACAGAAGGGAGGGGGGCAGGTGGCGTCCCCATGTCGCGGGGTCCCGGGCATGACGCGTCCGCGCCGCGCTGATTGGAGCCCTCCGGGCGCCCAATTGTATAAAGCGCTCTCAGAGCTGCGCCCCCTCCGCGAAAGTGACGGACCAGAGGGCCCAGCCTCGCTGCCAGAGAAGCCATGACCGGCAGAGACGCGCTTTCCGACGGGCGTGCCAGAAG
>NW_011494635.1:4232797-4236873 GCF_000754665.1 Bison bison bison | reverse complement strand
TTCTCGCACCCGCACCCTCTGCCACCCCCCCCTCCCCGCCCCCCGCCCTGGCCTCTCCTCTGGGCTTGGTCGCCGTCACCCCGCGGACACCACCACCCGATCCGGACCCGCCCTGGGGTCTCGGCGACCCAGCCTGCGGGGGACACTTGCCGCCACGCGGGGTTCGGCCTCTGGGTGCCGCAGGGGTCGGGAAACCTGGGTGGGCCTGCCTCGTTCATCAGCGGCACGGAACCCGGTACCCGCCGGCTCCAGGAGGGATTAGACGAATTGATTGACGGATTGACAGGCCCTTGACAAGCGCGGGGCGGAGGCCTGGATCTGTCCTCCTCCGGGTGCTGAAGAGCGAGTTTGGGCACCCCGCTTCTCCCTTACTCCCTGCACCGAAGAAGCGAGCTCGCCCATCTTACAGCAGCTGTGCCCAGATCCTCAGAGAAGTCGGTACGGACTGTGGGGGAAAGTGGGGAGCAGTGGAAATCGACAAAGACAGGACGGAGAAGTCGAGAGGTTTGGGGCATGGGGGAAGAGAACGGAGAATTTCAGCAGAGTTCGAGGGAGAACAGCTATGTGATAGTAAACCGCAGAGCTGAGCATCCAGGAGGCTGAATGCAGAAACTGCGCTGGTCTCCACTGCTGATTCAAGGAAGCAGGCGCGGTCAGCAGACACCCACTCTGAGAGGACTTTATTTCATGAGTGTCTACTAGGTGCCAAGTTGCTTTGGTCCTGTCCGGCTCTTTGAGACCTGATGGATGGTAGCCCGCCAGGCTCCTCTGTCCATGGGATTCTCCAGGCAGGAATACTGGAGTGAGTTGCCATGCCCTCCTCCAGGGGATCTTCCCAACCCAGGGATGGAACCTGCATCTCTTGTGTCTCCAGCATTGGCAGGGGGGTTCATTACCACCAGTATCTAGCAAATAACCGCCCCCTCTATTAGTTGTCTCACTAAAAATGCAGGCACCGATTTCATACTGTGGATTTTTTTTCCCTGTGAGGACCCATAAAGCTAAGGCAAAATACAACCACATCCTAGCCAATGAGAGTATTTCTCAAGACCAAGACCACTACTGTCTTGAGGAAACGTAATGTGACTGCGAGTGTAATGAAAGTTTCTTAGAGCCACAATAAAAAGGAAAATAAATAGGTGAAACAGATTTAAATACTATGTCTCATTTAATCCAATACCTACAAAATATTGTCATTTTATGTGTTACCGATATAAGAGTTATTAATATTTTACTCTGGGGGGGGGGTCTATTGTCTTCAGTCCATTGGATATTTCACGCTCACAGCTGGTCTCAATTTAGACTGGCTCCATAACCTTATGTATTTAATTACATCAGATTGGAGCGCACAGATAGTATAATATCATAATCCAATTTTCTGGTGAACTCATTGATGTAGGAGTAAAACTGATATTATTTTACTACTTTTGCTTTTATTAATTTACATTTAGTATTTTGAAACATATATGCTTTTTAACAACAAACCTGACCGTAGTTTGGTCTTCTAAACTTTCTTTCAGCCTAAATCTTTTGATATAATGGATTTCAAAAGATAAAGCATAGTGGAGTGGGTTCTTAAAATTTTTGATGCACATCTGTGAATCATCTGGGCACCCTTGCCAAGAATGAGTTTCCCAGGTCCCACTTTCAGAGATTTGAAATTGGTACAGCAGGGCAGGGGGCCAGCTCTGAGGAGGGTTTTGATGTCACAAACCTCAGTCTTCCCCTTGAGAAGTGTTGGCGTAATGGCTAAGATGAGGAATGTGAGATGGAAGCAGAAGGAAGGGTATGAATTTGGAAGCTGAAAGGAACAGGAAATGCAATTAGTGTTCAAGTAGCTTAAGCTTCACACACATCTGGGGTTTGAATTCCAACTTCACTGTTGACAACCTTTGTGATCTTGGACAAGTTAATCTCTCTGTACCTTGGTTTCCTCCTCTGTAAAAAGAGGATAATAATAGCAGCTGTCATGGAGTTTTTTTAATTTATGAAGAATAATGTTGATATGCATGGGCAGTCGGCTAAGTGCAGCACTTGGAATACATCATCAGATGTGAAAACTATGATCTTGTCTTGTTAAATATTCACATCCCTGACAAGTTCATAGCTTCAATCCTCAAATTAAAATCCAGAGGGCAAAATGAAAAATGTGCTCACCTCTAAAGTCCTCTTCCTCTCCCTGTGCTAACAGATGAAGACAGCCCTTCTGAAGACAGGAGTGACCGGAAGGCGTCCCCAGCCCCCAGCAAAAGGAAGAAGAGGAGGCACAGGTACTAAGATCCCACATGGCATTCCCTACCCCACCTTCCTTGAGACCCTGTGCCTGAGAAGGTCTGGTCCTGCCTTGGGATGGCATGGGAAAGGACACAGTAGCCATCTGGGAATATAATTCTGCCATTCCTGGGGGCTGCAGGTCAGTCTTTGTAGCATTTTACTAATGATGATGATTATTTTAAAAAGTTTTTTGCCACACCGTGTGGGATCTTGGTTCCTCAACCAGGAATGGAACCCCCTGCATTGGAAGCAGAGTCTTAACCACAAGACTGCCAGAGCACTTTGAGCACAGCACTATTAGACCCTGGAGCATTTTGAAGACACAATTTTGTGGGCCCTTAAAATAGGTCTTCTTAAAATGAGTTGCTAGAATTTATTGAGGAGAGAAAAAAGGTCCTAAAGAGCTCTGTTTTGCTTGAACCAAACTATGAACTTCCCAGAGGCTACTCATTTGGAGACGGGGTGCCCAGCTCTCATGAGGTGGGCAGAGGTAGGGAGCAGGCACGGGGTCCTCTGAGGCTGGGAAGCCTGGCTGCCTCCTGTGGTCATGTGCCCATGTGCCTCCCTGCAGGACCGTTTTCACTGCCCACCAACTGGAAGAGCTGGAGAAGGCCTTCAGTGAGGCCCACTACCCTGATGTGTATGCCCGGGAAATGCTGGCCATGAAGACTGAACTCCCCGAAGACCGAATACAGGTGCAGGGGCCCCCTCTCCTCCCAAAGATACCCAGAGACCACGCTGTTCTCACACGCAGCGAGTCAGCCCACAGCCACCTCTAAACAGCCCCCCCATCCACAAACTGAGGGTCACTTAGATGCCAGAGTCTTCCTTTGTGTTCATTTAGAGAGGATGACCCCTGTAGCTGCCCAGCCTTTTTACCTTTTATTAAATCATTCTTAAAAATTATACAGTTTGTGCCACATGTAGAAATTATGTAAAGATATCAATGAAAAAAATGACTATCCATCCACGGCAAGCCTCAAAGAAACCAGTGTAAGTAGCTGATGAGGACTTTCTGCACACCAGCCCCATGCCATATACACACTTGGCCCTGAAATACACACTCACATGCACACAGAAGACTGGTCTTTGTCTTCACGTTAAGCCATCCTATGTCTGACAGCACATCCTCTCCAAGTCAGAAGACATGCCACTCACTCAAGTTTTATTTTAATTAAAAAATATATTTATTTATTTTAATTGGTGGATAATTACTTTATAATACTGTGGTGATTTTTGCTATACATCGACATGAGTCAACCATGGGTGTACATGTGTTCCCCATTCTGAAGCCCCCTCCCCCTCCCTCCCCACCCCATCCCTCTGGGTTGTCCCAGAGCACTGGCTTTGGATGCCCTGCTTCATGCATCAAATTTACATTGGTCATTTATTTTACATATGATAATGTACATGTTTCAGTGTTATTCTCTCATATCATCCCACCCTCGCCTTCTCCCTATAGTCCAGTAGTCTGTTCTTTACAGCTATGTCTCTTTTGCTGCCTTGCATATAGGATTGTCATTACCATCTTTCTAAATTCCATATATACATGTTAATATACTGTATTGGTGTTTTTTTTTCCCCCTATTTTCTTTTATTTATTTATTTTTTACTTTACAATATTGTATTGGTTTTGCCATACATCAACATGCATCCGCCACGGGTGTACATGTGTTCCCTATCCTGAACCCCCCTCCCACCTCTCTCCCCATACCATCCCTCTGGGTCATCCTAGTGCACCATCCCCAAGCTTCCTGTATCCTGCATCGAACCTGGACTGGCGATTCATTTCTTATATGATA
>NW_011494635.1:4223912-4232657 GCF_000754665.1 Bison bison bison | reverse complement strand
TAGAACTGATTCAAATGTATTCTTTTTAATGGCTGAGTAATACTCCATTGTGTATATGTACCACAGCTTTCTTATCCATTCATCTGCTGATGGACATCTAGGTTGCTTCCATGTCCTGGTTATTATAAACAGTGCTGCAATGAACATTGGGTACATGTGTCTCTTTCAATTCTGGATTCCTCAGTGTGTATGCCCAGCAGTGGGATTTCTGGGTCATATGGCAGTTCTATTTCCAGTTTTTTAAGGAATCCCCACACTGTTCTCCATAGTGGCTGTACTAGTTTGCATTCCCACCAACAGTGTAAGAGGCTTCCCTTTTCTCCACACCCTCTCCAGCATTTATTGCTTGTAGATTTTTGGACTGCAGCCATTCTGACTGGTGTGAAATGGTATCTCATTGTGGTTTTGATTTGCATTTCTCTGATAATGAGTGATGTTGTTTTCCTGTGTCTATTAGCCCTCTGTATGTCTTCTTCGGAGAAATGCTATTTAGTTCTTTGGCCCACTTTTTGATTGGGTTGTTTGTTTTTCTAGTTTTGAGCTGCATGAGCTGCTTGTATATTTTGGAGATTAGTTTTTTGTCAGTTGTTTCATTTGCTATTATCTTCTCCCATTCTGAAGGCTGCCTTTTTACCTTGCTTATAGTATCCTTCATTGTGCAAAATCTTTTACATTTAATTAGGTCCCTATTGTTTATTTTTGTTTTTATTTCCATTACTCTGGGAGGTGGGTCATAGAAGATCTTGCTGTGATTTATGTCAGAGTCACTCACTCTTTTTAAACAATATTTGACACTAATCTTTTGTTAAGATAAAACAGTCCAACAACTGAGGTTAGAAGGGACCATTGCTTGGTGAACATTCCCATCAGAGTAAAAACTGGCTTCTTTGCACAGTGTGGGATACTCTGATTTTGTCTTGTCATCCTTCACTCCATGGAAACTTTGGTAGAAATTGATCCGGATCACCTAGTACTACCAGTCCTGTGAGCTGTGAGACAGGCCAGGTGCTCCCAGAGAGGGTAGCTGGCCCTTGCACCCCTCTGTGCTGGGGAGGGGGTCTCCTCCTATAAGCCTCTCTGCTTCCCCTCCCACCTCAATCTAGGTCTGGTTTCAAAACCGGCGGGCCAAGTGGCGGAAGCGAGAGAAGCGCTGGGGCGGCAGCAGCGTGATGGCCGAATATGGGCTCTACGGGGCGATGGTGCGCCACTGCATCCCGCTGCCTGACTCCGTCCTGGGCTCTGGGGAGGGCGGCCTGCTGGGCTCCTGTGCACCCTGGCTCCTGGGTAAGGAAGAGGGCCTTGTGGCTGCGCCGCACAGGCAATGTCCGGGGTCCCTATGATTGGAGGGCCACTGCCAAGCCAAGCAGTGTAAATTTACTCCGATTTTTAAATAATCACAAGGCTTGGACTCTAATCGGTTGCCTTTTCATTGGAACTGTGTAGGCAGTGTGTGGAGGTCCAGTCAGGCCCTGGTTCTCTGAGTGGAATGATACACATTCATTACGTGAAATATGTATTTCCAGTGTTGAGTACTGTCAACCACACAGTTCAGAGCTCATGGCAATAGGAAGCAAGATGGTGCAGGCAGTGAACCTACAGGCCGTTAACCACACGCACCCTGGACTCCAGAGGTCTGGTTCTCTGTCCCGGTTCAGCTGATAACAACCTGCAACATAGCTGTTCTGTCCCCTAGTTTTGTGCTAGAACTGTCTGCTCTGTTGGAGTTCAAGCTTTGAGGCTGGAATTTCTGAGAAGCTGGCATCCTTACTGGTCTGTTGGCTATTACCGGAGAACCATGGGCTTGGAGAAAGGAGTTATAGACAGCATCCAGGCAAATTAGGTGGAGGAAAACACAAGGCAGAAAGTTAGGATTAGGGGGATGCTCGCCGGGGGCCAATTTTAGGCTGGGGAGGAGGAGGGTTTTTGTTCAGCGAAACTTTTTTGAACTCCTACCCACCTGAAACTATGCTGGGACTGAAGATATCAAGTTATCTTTGCCCTCAAGGACTGGAGAGCCTGAGAGGGAGCGCTGGGCAGGTCACCCGACCCACCCCTCCTAGCTTACATGGGCAGGTGGGGTGAGCTTACTGAGTCTGCAGGTCTGCGGCCTTACAGGAAAGTGGGCCTCGGGCTGCCAGACACCTGACTTTTTGAGAGAAGCTGGACATCTGGCTTTTGATGTAAATCTTTTGATTTTAAAATCTTGCCAACAAACTTTAAAATAAAAATTTAAAAACCACCACGTCATCCAAATAAGGCATTTGCCCTGGCTGTGCCCCGTGTACAAACCCTAATGTTGAGAGTTACCTACAAGACTCTCTGGTAGGCCCCAGACAGGCACCAGCAATGGAAATTCTAATGGGATTTAGAGAGCAATGACAAGGAAGAAATTTTACTTAATTGCTATATTTAAAGATTGGAGAAGGAAATGGCAACCCACTCCAGTATTCTTGCCTGGAGAACCCCATAGACAGAGGAGCCTGGTAGGCTACAGTCTATGGGGTCACGAAGAGTCAGACATGACTGAGTGACTAAGCACATATTTAAAGATATCTGTTTTTATTTATTTTCTTCTTCTTTTTTTTTTTTTTGCCAGGGATGCATAAAAAATCTGCAGGGACAATAAGGAAAGCAGAAAGTGAAGAAAAGCTGGCAAGACTCTGGGGCTCTGACCACCTCAAGGAAGGTTCTAGCCCCCATCAGGCAGGACCCCAGAGGGGCTTGGAGGAAGGCAGTCCTGTGAGCAGTGTGGAAGACGTGGTCATTGATCTCTCCAGCTCCACACGCCAGGAGACTGATAGAGCACAGCAGGGGGTCGGGGCCCAAGGACGTCCAGACTCTGAGGGGCTAGAGGGGCTCCAACCTGGGAAGGAGGGGGCCTTATGAGACCCTAGGCCTCTACCTGCAACACGCAAAGGCTGGAAATGTGCACATTCCTCACCAGCATTTTTCAGAAGACAAACGTTGTCCAAGACAAATGCTCTCAGCTGGATTTTCTTCTTCCTGTGTCAGGATAAAATGCAATGTCACTTGCTTTAAGAAGACAAATGGTGACTCTTGGAACATTCCACTGCATTCTAGAATGGAAATCATTCCTTGAAGGCACGTGAATCAATTAATTAGATCTAATACTTGCATTCTCTTCTGTAGGTAGAACTTGAGGAGGGAGGATTTCAAGCCCCAAACGCATTCTCACTGCCAGACATTCTGAAGTTTGGTTTA
The DNA here is from genome assembly GCF_000754665.1 of Bison bison bison. NCBI lineage: Eukaryota > Metazoa > Chordata > Mammalia > Artiodactyla > Bovidae > Bison > Bison bison. Next base: position 4,229,435 of record NW_011494635.1, on the reverse strand, counting down.
GTAGACTGTGTGGATTCATAGGCTAAGTATGCTGTCCTTACACTGAATCAAAAAATACAGAAGTATTTAACCTACAGAGAATCATATATCTTCATAAACAGTGAAGACCTTGTGCAGCCCCCATATGATTGAAATATGATATTCTTACCTTGAACTTGGCTTTAGACATTTCCATTTTCTTGTTAGACAATGCTTCTGTGTCCCTCTGAGTGTCATTTGATTGGGTCTGTGCGTCTTGGAACAGTTCCTCCAAGGAAGCTCTCTCTCCCTTCCCTTCTGATACAGCAGGGAACCATTTCTGAACAGCTGTTGAATATCTATAAACAGTGTTTTAAGGTCAGATCAGGCTTCTCAGTTTTTTAAAATTTATGTTTGAGAGCACTTTAGAGACTTGATTTCGTGAATGTTTCCTTGCCTCTATTTCCTTCCTTTATTTATTATTTAAAAATAAATGTTTTATGGTTTGCTCGGTTCTCATGCACCCACTCTGTCCACATGTTCATCTACTGCCACCCTGACCAAGGGCATCCCCATTTCCTGCCCCAAACTTTATGCCTGAAGCCTTCATGCTTGGCTGCAGCTCTTACCCAGTGTTGCTCTGTAAACTCCTATAAGGCAGTGGCTGTATCTAACTCCTTTTTAAAAAAAAAAAAATGTTGTAATAGTTCCAGGTACACAGCAGAGCAACTCAACCATATATTATACATGTATCCATTCTCCCCCAAAGTCCCCTCCCATCCAGGCTGCCATGTAACATTGAGCAGAGTTTCCTGTGCCATAGAGTAGGACCTTGTTGGTTATCCATTTTTAAATATAGCAGTGTGTACATGTTGATCTCAATCCACCTGCAATGCAGGAGACCACCTGCAATGCAGAGACACAGGTTTGATCCCTGGGTGGGGAAGATCCCTTGGAGAAGGAACTGGCACCCCACTCCAGTATTCTTGCCTGGGAAATCCGGTGGAGAGAGGGGGTCGCAAGAGTTGGACACAACTTAATGACTAAACTACCTTCACCACATGTCAATCTCAAATTCCTTAACTATCCCCTTCCCTCCAGTCCTTTCTGAGTTCAGAGTCCAGAGAGAGCTTGCAGCTCACTGATGGGGAAGCTGAAGGGGAAAACGTGCCCCCCAGCCCCCCGAAGAGGCAGAGAGGAAGGAGGGTGGGGACCTTCTACAGATGACTTCCCCCCAGGAATGGGTGCAGCACCCCTCAGGCTGGACATGGCTCTTTAGTCTCTGCAGATGAGAAAACAGAGCCTCTTCCCTGTGGCCTCTTTTCTCATGCTGAGCTTCTCCCAGACTACTGTGGAAATTAAATGTCACCTATCCTTATGGTCGCAGCAGCAAACCACAAGCACCACTTTCTCTCATTCATTCTGGCACCTGGAGATCTCGCTCGAAGCCTGGGCCTGATGGTGGGAGGGCTGTTGTGAGGAGAATCTGGAAGTTGATTTCTCTGCCTCCCACTGGACTCACAGAGCAGGCCCCAAGTGACACGGCCACACTTAATCCATTCCGTCTCCTGCCTCCAGCCAGCTCTCGGATTCTTGCCTCCATCTCCTCCTAGTTATCCAGAATTGAGTTTGAGGGAGAGAGCTAGTAACCTGTGCAATTTATATATATCCCACTCATAAAATATTATGCAGCCACTAAAAATAATAACAAGGCATATTTCTGTGGAAACATGTTCATGAAATGTTACTGAGTGGAAAAACTCCTAAATGAATCCCCCAAAGGATACAAGTAGAAAAAAATAGGTAAAGCAGAATAAAAATGCAATAAAGAAACTTAACTGGCATTAAAAATGATACAGATAGTAGACAAATTTCTAGGCAAAATTACCTAAAGGAGGAGAAGGCAGGTAGAAGCAAAAGAGAAAGGTCCTAGAGACAGTAATAGAGGCCATTTAAAAAGTATATAAGAACACCGGTGTCGCAGTTTTTTTCAGTCATGGAATGGGAATCATAATAGAACACCCTCGTTCCTGAAGAGAACGGAAAGATGTGAATAAAGTGCGTACCTCCATTTCCAGCATGGCAGAGAAAGAGAAAAATAAATATTGACTATTGTTGCCACTGTTACTGGCACTCCTCTTAGTCTTCAAGGCTCAAGGAAAATACTTGTCATCATCATTAGGTAACAACATGGGACCCAATAAATAAATAATTGGGATACAGGTCAGAGCACCGTGCAAACAGCTGTTTAAGAGCCCCAGGGGCAACGGCTTAACTCCACTCAGTGTCTGCGGACGCAGGAGAGGGACGTGCCCAACACGGAGAAACGTGCCTTGCCTGGTGAACTTGAACCTGGGCTGGGCCTTCCAGCAGCTGGAGGACGCAGGCACGGTCTGTCCTGACTCCTTCGCCTTTCCTCCTGGCTTGCCCCCCTCCAGACAGCCACCGGGCACTCCGCAGGCCTCCTCACTTCCCATTGGTCAGAATTACTGTCACTCTTAGGTCTAAACCAATCGTGAGTCAAGGGGACAGAATTCCTTCTTTGGCTTAGGCCAGAAATTCACTGCTGGAGAAGGACATGGCAACTCACTCTAGTACTCTTGCCTGGAAAATCCCATGGACGGAGGGGCCTGGTAGGCTGCAGTCCATGGGGTCGCGAAGAGTCGGACACGACTGAGCGACTTCACTTCATTTTTCACTTTCACTTTTCACTTTCATGCATTGGAGCAGGAAATGGCAACCTACTCCAGTATTCTTGCCTGGAGAGTCCCAGGGACAGAGGAGCCTGGTGGCTGCTGTCTATGGGGTCGAACAGAGTCGGACACGACTGCAGTGATTTAGCAGCAGCAGCAGAAATTCACTGCAAGGAGATCCAACCAATCCATCCTAAAGGAAATCAGTCCTGAATATTCACTGGAAGGACTGATGCTGAAGCTGAAGGTCCAATGCTTTGGCCACCTGATGTGAAGAACTGCCTCACTGGAAAAGACCCTGATGCGGGGAATTATTGAAGGTGGGGGAAGAAGGGGACAGAGGATGAGATGGTTGGATGGCATCACTGACTCAATGGACATGAGTTTGAGTAAACTCTGGGAGTTGGTGATAGACAGGGAGGCCTGGTGTGCTGTAGTCCATGGGGTTGCAGAGTCAGACATGACTGAGCAACTGAACTGAACTGAACTGAAAAATTCATCTGTGGTCCCCAAGCTCCTCTTGCCCTGAAACTAAGTATCCTAGGCTTCTCCCAGCAAAGAAGAAAAAGGAGTGGCCACTGACCAGCCAAGGGTCAGGCTGGCCACAGGCAGGATGTGAAATAATGTAAGTGACACTTAAAAAAGAAAGCAGATGAAAATCCTTTGAAATGTTCAGAGCGTTTATCTTTGGATCGTGGGTTAATGGATACTTCTTCTTTTCATATTTTCTATGTTTTGTAAACTTATATAAAAATAAAACAGTTAAGATGAATAATATTAAAATGCTAATTCCTCTTTCTTGATTTAGGGCTAAGTATACACAGGACAAGAATCTCATTTAAAAAAACAGCGAAAACATTTTATGATACAGAGTCCATATTTTGCCTGCATCTCTTGTTGGGTCGATACAAGTGCCAAGTTAATAGGAAACACATGGTCCCTTTAAACCCTCATTCAAATCATGCAGCCAATGGGAATCTGACCACTGACAGTAGGAAGGAATTGTTCCCAGCTTTCAAAATTGCTTGCCAGCTGAAATTTTGGCTGTAAAAGCCTAAAAAGGAGATTTTAAAAAATTATAATTTTAGCAAGGTCAATTTGGACGGATTCCTACTATGAACCAGTGTCACCCTGGCTGCCTTTTGGTGACAGGAGCAGTCCATCAGCGCATAAGAAATATGTATGACCCCAGGAGATATTTTCAGAAATGACGGAAGAACAAGATATGGCAATCAGCGTTATTTCTGTGGGTTCACCAGTATAAATACAATAAACTATTGTTCTCGGTGGTCTACAAATCATGTCCATATTGTCTTTTTTGATTCCCACAACAGCTGAGAAACTGAGCTGCAGAAAAATTAAGTGAACTTGCTAAGCTGATTCTCAATTTCTAGGGCTCAGGGACAGAAGAGCTAAGTCACCCTTAAAGCAGACGGAGGTGGTGATTTGCTTGGCCACACATGAGCCCTGACTGAAGCTGTCTGCTCAAGCCGGAGAGCAGACAGACTGAAGAGCAGGGAGAACAAACGTGTGCAGATACAGAGGTGACAAGGCTGGCCACCAAGGAAAGCAGTCACTTTATGTTTTAAAATAGTTATTTGGCTACACCAGGTCTCAGTTGTGACATGTGGGGTCTAGTTCCTTGACCAAGGATTGAAGTTCAGAGTCTTAGCCACTGAACCACCAGGAAAGCCCTGAAAGCCTTTACTTTTTGATACATTATTGGGACAATTGTTTATCTAAACGGGGGGAAAATGAAATGGACCTAAGTTTCATGCCTTATAGGAAAATATGTCCAGATGAATCAGACAAACATGAAAGGCAGAACTATGGAGCTTTTAGAGGTCTGGGTGTAGAAGATGCTTCAGTTGCCCCAAAGCGGTGGTTGAAAACAACAACTTTATTTTGCTCACAGTTTCATGGGTCTTTTTACAGCATGAGGCTTACCAAGCCTCAGCTTCTCTTTCCATCCATCTATCATTTCATCTCTCTGTCCACACATTAGATACATTTTTCTGAACCATTTGAGAGGAAGCTGTTATCTCTGTTTTTCCAGCATTTATTGAGATATAATTGACATATACCATTGTGTAAGTTTGAGGTACACAATATGATGATTTGATACACATGTAACTTGTGAAATGTATTAGTTAAACCATCCACGTGGTTACTATTTTGTTGTTGTTATGAACATTAAACCTCTAGTCTCATAGCATCTTTGAGATATACAGCACAACACTGTTACCTATAGTCACTGTGCTATAGTCATTAGAGCCCCAGAATATATTGATCTTGGAACTAAAAGTCTGTAAGCTTTGACTAACATCTTCCTATTTCCCCCATTTCTCTGCCACCTGTCCACTACCACCCTACTCTCCATTTCTGTAAGTTTGATATTTTTAGATTCTGCACAAGCCAAATCATACCTTGTCCCACCTTCTCTGTCTGACTTGTTTCACTTAGCAAAATTCCTTCAAGGTCCATCCATGTTGTTGCAGATAGTAAGATTTCTTTTCTTTCTTTCTTTGGGCTGCAACGAGTGGCACGTGGGATCTTACTTAGTTCCCTGACCAGGGATTGAACCAGAACTCTCTGCAATGGGAGTGTGGAGTGTTAACCACTGGAGGACTGCCAGGGAAGTTCCTGGATTTTCTTACTTTTTAATAGTGACTAGCATTCCACTGCACACACACACACTACACACACTACATCTTTACCCATTCACCTGCCAGTGGACACTTACATTGTTTTCATACCTTGACTCTTGCGGATGAGGCTGCAGTGAACATGGGAGGTGTGGATAACTTTTCCAGACAGTGAGTTTTATCTCCTTTGGATAAATATCCAGAATTGGAATTGCCTGATCATATGA
>NW_011494635.1:4222038-4223812 GCF_000754665.1 Bison bison bison | reverse complement strand
ATTAGTTGATCATATGGTAGTTCCATTTTTAATTTTTTTGAAGACCTCCCCATGTTGTTTTCCATAGTGGCTATTCAGTTCAGTTCAGTTCAGTTCAGTTCAATCACTCAGTCATGTCCTAATCTTTTTGACCCCATGGACTGCAGCATGCCAGGCTTCTCTGTCCATTGCCAATTCCTGGAGTTTACTCAAACTCATGTCCATGGAGTTGGTGATGCCTTCCAACCATCTCATCCTCTGTTATCCCCTTTTCCTCCTGCCTTCAATCATTCCCAGAATCAGGGTCTTTTCAAATGAGTCAGTTCTTCGCATCAGGTGACCAAAGTATTGGAGTTTCAGCTTTAGCATCAGTCCTTCCAATAAATATTCAGGACTGATCTCCTTTAGGATGGACTGGCTGGATATCCTTGCAGTCCAAGGGACTCTCAAGAGTCTTCTTCAATACCACAGTTCAAAAGCATCAATTCTTCGGAGCTCCGCTTTCTTTGTACCTACCCCTTTATCTCTTGATACTGTGTGTATTTTTTAAGAATAAGGACATTCTCTTACATAACCTGAGTAGTTATCAACTTCAGAAAACTTGAGTACAATACTTGAAATCGCAATACAAAATTCTAAACCTGAGTAGAATACAGTACTCTGAATACAACACTTCTATCCAACACAGAGTTAATTAGATACAATATCAAATACTGGATTAAATACAGTGCTCTCATTTGAATACGAAGCTATTATTTAGTGCCTTTATCTAGTATTGATTACAATATTCTAAATCTGAATACAAGAGTTTTATCCGCCTCTTTGCTCACATTCCAGTTCTGCCAACTGACAACAATGGCCTCCACAGATCCTTTCTTTTCCATCCAGGATCCAGTCCAGAGTCTCACATTGCATCTAACCATCATGTCCTTCATGACAAGATGTCCTTCTGCAGCCTTTTTTTTGTCTTTTGTGACATAGATATTTTTAAAAAGAGATTATTTATTTGACTGCACCAGATCTTGGTTGTGGCATGTAAGAACTACTTCTCTGACCATGGATCAAACCCCGGCCCCCTGCATTGGGTTTTTGGAGTCTTAGCTACTGGACCACCAGAGAAGTCCCAGCATTGATATTTTTGAAGAACACGGATCAATTATTTTACAGGATATCCCCTCAATCTAGGTCTGCCTAATGTTCCTTCATGATGAGATTTCAGGTTATCCATTTTTGGTGGGAACAGCACTGAAGTGAGCATCTTCAAGGACTGAAAGGCTGACTCTGAGCAGAGAGTGAGAGACAGGAAGCCAGGGACTCCCGAGTTACCTTCTGGACAGCTTCCCATGTGATTGAATTTTTAATAGGGACATATCAAGCTTCCCTGCCAATTCAGGAGATGTAAGAGATGCAAGGTCGATCCCTGGATTGGGAAGATCCCCTGGAGGAGGGCATGGCAATCCGCTCCAGTATTCTTGCCTGGAGAATCCCATGGACAAAGGAGCCTCCCAGGCTACAGTCCATAGGAACGCAGAGTCAGACATGACTGAAGCAACTTAGCACACATCATCGATGCAGTTTTTTAGCGTAAGAGAAAGGTACTACCGGAGGGCACCTAGCTTGGAGGAAAGTGTTGGGGGCCAGAGTGACTTTACGGGGGGCTGTCCCCCACCACCTCTTTCAGAGAAGGAGTTAACTTAGAGCTCCAGTTAATAATAATTCCTGGGCGTGATAAGAATGTTTTAACCTACAAACTCCTCTGAAGGTTCTCTAGCCTGCTTGACAGGCTTGTCTGGCC
>NW_011494635.1:4217530-4221938 GCF_000754665.1 Bison bison bison | reverse complement strand
GGTGGGATCGAGCCTCAGGAGTCCCCCTGGAACTCCTCGAGCATCTACCCCCATAACCAGAGCCTGCCTACTTTACTACTTTGTGCTCACCTACACCTCTGACTTTATGGGGGGCTGTCCCCCACCACCTCTTTCAGAGAAGGAGTTAACTTAGAGCTCCAGTTAATAATAATTCCTGGGCATGATAAGAGTGTTTTAACCTACAAACTCCTCTGAAGGTTCTCTAGCCTGCCTGACAGGCTTGTCCGGCCACATGTGATTGCTCACAGCCTCCCAACTGTGAGAGGCACGAGATGCTTTAAACCTTCTAAAAACAGGTTCCTTAGAAAAGTTAGAAAACTATTAGTCTAAGTATAATGGGCTGATTAGAAGCTGTATTGGTGAAGGGTTTTTCATTTGTTGAGCCAATGTTTGTTGCTAAGTCTCCACATCCCCTGCCCTTACACACATTAATGAATATATAGAAGAAATAAGTATTAACCTTTGATATTAATCACGTTAGACCTTAGGCTAAGTAAATTCTTTCCTTAACTAAAACCCACTACACCCTCACCCTATAGGAATGTAACTTTATTTGGGTGGCGTCTGTTTTAAGAATAATCACCCCTGGAGAAATAAGCGTCCTAGTTGACTGACCGCTGTCACAAGGAGAGGGTCGTAAATTGTCAGCAGGCCCCCTCCTGGCCAGAAGATGATGTAACATCCCTAAGACATCTGTATACATTTGTGTGAAGCACCTGACTTTAATAAAAGTCAGGACTGCTGTCCCCACATGACTTTTGTATAACATCTCAGTGTATAAAAACAGACTCTGGAAAATAAAGAATTGGGATCAGTTTCTCGAAATACTGGTCTCCCCATGTCGCTCTCTCTCTCACTCTGGCTGAGTCTCCATCTGGAGCGCGGAACCCACCACGCTTACTAATTATGCCTGGGCTTCTAAGATCCGACCGGGGAGGCCTCGGTGTCTCCTCTCCTTCGGGAGAACTGAAGGACGCCTGTGGCCTACGTAAGTGGTGCAAACTTGTTTTGAAGTTTTATTGGTCTCCCGCGTAAACCAAGCTACTCAGCCTCTTTTCTCCACTGAATTTTCCTACTGAGCTATCCTCATCCTATTACTCTTTATATCTTTGATAAAATATTTAAATAAATAGGTCGCCGACGCCGTCCCAGCTTCGAATACCCTGGATCAGCCGGGGCAGGACCCCGGCAGGTGGTGCCCAAGACAGGGACGATTCGAAAGTAGGTCCCCAACCCTTTCCCCCAGTGTTGAATTTTAGGGACGGATAGGACCCCACTCAGGGTGCTGTGGATCCCCCTGTAGGATAGACAGGGCGAGTAGGAGTGGGAAGTGTTGAAAGTGTTAAAGAGTTAGAGTTAGAGAGAAAAAATGGTTTCTGAAGTTAAAAGGCCAAAGAAAAGCCTGATCTTTTGAAAGCTAAAAGCTTTATCTTCTATTATATTTAACTTTCTGACATGGATAACACTGAAACTAAGAATGGCAACTCTTTATACAAGTAATCTTGAAACTGTTAAAGAGGCTACTGTTACTTTAGATACTTGGGTGAAGGTAAAAAAACCAACTAAACACTTATCCTATAAATATGATTAAAAATGTTCTGGATCCTCGTCATGAGGCTGTGGGATAGCCTATGGGAGAGGCTATAGCGGTGGATGGTAGTGGGTCTCCACCTTCTGCGCAGATCATATTTTCTGCCATTGACTAGGAAAAGGAGGGACACTGTGCTCTACCTCCCGAGGACTGAGAGGGCTTACAGGATGCTGCGGCCGGGCACCCTGGCGAGCCCCCTCTCCCTCTACACTTTAAAACTTTAAACAACAATTTCTGATTTTAGGCGACTACTCCACCTCCACTTGCATCTCCCAGGGCCTAAGAATTCCCCAGTTTGCATCCAAAGCCTCCCAGAACATTGCCTAAGGCTGAAAAAGATAAAGTTTTATTTTTAAACAAAGCAGCTTTTAAAGAATACACAATATACAGAGCCTGCTCCTCACAGAAAACCCCCTCTGGGGGGGGCCTCACCCAAGCAAAAAAAGAGAGAAAAATAAAAAGAAAAAAGAAAAAAAAAGTGAAAAAGAAAAAAGGAAAGAAAATAGAGAAAGATCTAAAGATAGAAAAAGAACTAAAGAGTGAAAAGGAGAGAGGAACGGAGGAGGAAGGAATCAGGGAATGCAGCAAGATAGAAAAAGGAAAAAAGGAAGTTAGAAAAAGAGACACAGAGAGAAAGAGAGGGAGGAGGAAAGAAAAAGTTAGAGAGAAAGAGGGTAAAGGAAAAGAAACGAAAGAAAGAGAAGACAGTAAGAAGAAAGAAGGGAAAATGAAAGAGGGAAACAAGAAGGAAATGATAGAAAGTAAAAGAGAAGAGGAAGGAAAAAAGATAGAGTGAGGGAAAGAAAACTTGAGAAAGATTTAAAGAGAAGAAGGAAGAAAAAATCAGCAGAGGAGAGAGGAGAGGACTTACAGGACACTGTGGCCAGACGCCCTGGTGAGCTACCTCCCCCTCTGCGCAAACTTTAAAAAAAAACTTATCCACCACTTTCTGATTTAAGATGATTGCTGCCGCCTCCTTTTGCGCCTTCCAGGGCCCAAGAGTTCCCCACTTTGCCCTCAAAGCCTCTCAAAGTGTTGCCAAAGCCTGAAAAAGATAAAAAGTTTTTTAAACAGTGGAGCTTTTAAAACAGACTGTGTACACAATATGCAGAGCATGCTCCTTGGAGAAAACCCCCTCAGGGGGGTCTCACCCAGGCTAAGAGAAAAACAAAATGGTAAGGGGATTTAGCAACAATATTAACCCCTGACAAGCCGGTTACTCCAATTCCAATGGGAGTGGCTGGCCCCCTACCTGAGGGCATTGTAGGACTTGTGCTAGGGTGTAGCTCGCTTTCTTAAAAAAAAAAAAAAAGAAAGAAAAAAAATAAATAAATAAAAAGAAAAAGAAAATTTCGGTGGTGCATGGTGTAGTAGATTCTGATTATGTTGAGAAATTAAAGTTTTGACCTCACCGCCTACTAAAACTGTGCAAATTAATAAAGGTCAAAGAGTAACACAGCTTTTGCTTTTACCTTAGTATCAGACAGGAAAAAACTTGACTTCTTAGGCTAGGAGCCACAGAGTATTTGGATTTAGTGATCTAGCCTTTTGGGTGCAGAAAATTACAGCTCCAAGGCCTTTAGGAGATCTTTTAATTCAAGAAAATAAAATGTCAGGGCTATTAGACACAAGAACAGACGTCTCTTAACATTGCTGGGAAAGACTGGCCCAGTTCCTGGCCCATGCATACTACTGAAAATGAGTTGGTGGGATTAGAGAAAGTGGTATGCGGGGTGGGAATGCTGTGGAGAAAAAGGTAAAGCAAAGTTTAAAACCTTGAAGAGTAGCGAGTTCTCCATTGCTGGAAGTATTCAAGCAAAGATTAGATGGTTGCTTGTCATCTAAAAAGCTATAGACCAGATTTAGGTTACAAAACAATAACTGGAGAAGCTTATAAAGATGTTGTGCAACACCTCTTTACTTGCTTCTCATATTTAGGTGCCAAAAGTTTTGAAAACTGACAATGCCCCTTTGAAGCTGTGGAGAGATTGTTTACTAACTTTAAATGATTTCCAAAAATTATTAGGGGACATTAATTGGATATGCCCACATTTAAAACTGACTACTGCAGATTTAAAGCCTTTGTTTGATTGCTTAAAAATTGATCCTAATTCCAGTTCTAAGAGAAAGTTGACTAATGAGACAGAGTTAGCTCTTGTTAAAGTAGATGAGACTTTAAATGATCAGTTAATTAGGATTAATATTACCAAAAGATGAGATTAAATTATTCTTGCCACAAAACATACACCTACAGGGTGCTTGTGACAAAAAGGCCCATTGGTTCCATCTACCAGTGACCCCAAGAAAAATAGTTTTATCTTATCCCAGCTTGGTGGCACAATTAATTATAAAAGGAGGAAAAAAGAAGTGTGGAACTTTTTAGAAAAGAAGTAGCAAACATAGTAATTCCATTCAATAAGGATTGGCAAGTTGCCCTGATAGATTTCAGGGGTCAAATTTTGTTTCATTTGCCCTCAAGCCCCCATAGTAGTTAAAAGTTCAAAAATGTTAGATTGGCAGTTTGAGGATACCTGTGGAACTTTCCAACCCTGCATAGTTCCTATGCTCCCCTTTACCCTATGGGGGAGGGACGTGCTGTCTCAAATAGGAGATACTCAGAGAAGGGTTTTCTCAATTTCTTAGTTATCAACAGGTGGTACAATTAACAATACTATATATATTATTATAAATACATAATATAAATATATTTGCCTAATTGCAGTTTGCCTAATTAGATATGGGTATAAATAAAATATAATAAAGGTATACCTAATTCTATTTATAGATCTATACTTA
>NW_011494635.1:4212022-4217430 GCF_000754665.1 Bison bison bison | reverse complement strand
ATTTTGTTTCATTTGCCCTCAAGCCCCCATAGTAGTTAAAAGTTCAAAAATGTTAGATTGGCAGTTTGAAGATACCTGTGGAACTTTCCAACCCTGCATAGTTCCTATGCTCCCCTTTACCCTATGGGGGAGGGACGTGCTGTCTCAAATAGGAGATACTCAGAGAAGGGTTTTCTCAATTTCTTAGTTATCAACAGGTGGTACAATTAACAATACTATATATATTATTATAAATACATAATATAAATATATTTGCCTAATTGCAGTTTGCCTAATTAGATATGGGTATAAATAAAATATAATAAAGGTATACCTAATTCTATTTATAGAGCTATACTTAATTTGTATATAATTAATATGTATAGTATATATGCATATTATACATATACTGTATAATTAAATGTATGCAGTAATATAATGTGTGTGGCTGATATTAATTGGTATGGTTTGATGTGCTGTGATGATATATGTTCTATATACTGTATAATTATATATGTGTGACATGTATTATTGCAGTACATTGGTTTGTGTTGGTTGGTATTGGCTGTGTACGTGTTGTATTGCTGTAATATATATTAATATATTAATTATAAAGATTGATTCAAGTATATTGATTTATATATATTATATGTCAATAAGTTTATACTTGTTGCCATATATAAATACATATATAAATACATTTTGCATTTAGGTATATTTGTTTAACAAAATGAGATAAGGAGGTTATACATTTATTATTTAAATTTATACAGAGACCTAAACTAAACATTAGACCTAAATTAACATATCCCTAAATTTATGTTGTTAAAATTTAAATTTTAAAAATTTAAAAAATTAAATTGACAACTGCTTGACAATTCCTTTGCCATAGAACCCCCATAGGTGTAATTGGGGTAGCCAGACAAAAAATTGGTTTTATGGCAAAACAGCCCCCCATAAATACTGAGGATAAAAATACTGAGGATAAAAAGCGATCTGCCTTTAGTCTTCAGGCAGAAAATCTTAAACAGCCTTATTTATGGTTTCAATGGAAGGTTTTGCCTCAAGGAATGAAAAATAGCCCCACCCTATGTCAAAAGTTCGTTAGTGCTGCTTTAGAAGATGTTAGAGGTAAATACGAACAAGTCTATATGATCCATTATATGGATGACATCTTAATTGCCCACCCTGATAGGGCTCATTTACAAACTGTCCTCCAGGGTTTGACCCAGGCATTAACAGACAGAGGTTAAAAAATTGCCCCAGAGAAAATTCAAGTCAATCTGCCCATAACCTACTTAGGACGGGTTATCGGTTCAGAAACTGTAACTCATGTCCCATTAAAATTGAGAAAAGATCACCTTGTTACTTTAAATGATTATCAAAAACTTTTAGGAGATATTAATTGGATCAGACCTTATTTAAAATTAGCCACTGCTGAATTAAAGCCTCTTTTTAATATTTTACATGGGGATCCTGACCCAACTTCTAAAAGACAATTAACTGCTGAAGCTCAGGAAGCTTTAGACAAAGTAGAAGCAGCCCTATCTGATAGCTATGTAAAAAGAGTTAATTTACAGACAAACTGGCAATTCCTCTGCTTAACTACTCCAACTGCGCCTACGGGAGTTTTATGGCAAAACGGCCCCCTAGAATGGGTCCATCTCCCCGCCCAAGCTAAAAAAACAGTGGCTTCTTATCCAGGACTGATACCTATGTTGATATTAAAAGGGAGAAAACGGAGCATTGAATTGTTCGGTAAAGAATTATCAGAAATTGTAATTCCATATAATAAAGAACAACTTGATGCTCTTCTAATGTTTGATGAGGACTGGCAGATTGCCATAGGAAATTATTGTGGTCAAATTCTGCATCATTTACCTTCGCATGTTTTGCTGAATTTTATATCCAGACATCCAGTTATTTTTCCTGTCAGATGTAAACAATCTCCTGTTCCAAATACGCAAACAGTTTTTACTGACGGGTCAACAAACGGTAAAGCCTCCATAGTTACTAAAAATCACCAAAAGGTTTTAGAAACACGGGAAACTTCAGCTCAAAGAGCTGAAATAACAGCAGTCATAGAGGCTTTTGCTATGTTTGCAGATGAGGAATTTAACCTTTATTCTGATTCTCAGTATATTGTCAGGTTGTTTCCACACATTGAAACTGTGGTTTTTGTCTGACAATAAAACTACCGTATTTCATTTGTTAAGTAATTTACAGCAACAAATTTGGAAAAGAAATAAAATATTTTTCATTGGACACATTCGGGCTCATTCCGGATTGCCCGGCCCTTTAAATGCCTTTAATGATTTGGCTGACTTGTTAACCAGAAATACAGTGGCTACTGTGATTGAGGAGGCCAGAGCCCCTCACTCACTTCATCATCAATATGCTACTGCCTTAAGATATCAATTCCAAATTCCCAGAGAAACTGCTAGGGAGATTGTGCGTTCTTACTTACACTGCCCCACTGTTTATAATAGTCTACCTACGGGAGTTAATCCTCATGGTCTCAAACCTAACGTACTCTGGCAGACGGATGTAACTCATGTCTCTTCATTTGGAAAACTGTCTTTTGTTCATGTAACTGTAGATACTTTTTATCACGTTATTACAACTGCTCGTACCGGAGAGGCAGTTAAAGATGTGATACAACATCTCTTTACTTGTTTTTCATATTTGGGCCTACCAAAAGCTCTGAAAACTGACAATGCTCCTGCTTACACTTCTAAGTCTTTTCAGGAATTTTGTATAAAGTTTCAAATTAAACATAATACAGGCATCCGTTATAATCCCCGGGGACAAGCCATTGTGGAAAGAGCACATCAAACATTAAAGCTTCAAATTCAAAAATTAAAAGAAGGGGAGTTTAAGTATAGTTCTCCCCATCAAATCTTGCAACATGCTCTTTTCGTAATAAATATTCTAAATACTGATCTGGCTGGAACTACGTCAATGCTTCGTCATTGGTGCCTGGAGCAATTAAATGCAAAACCATTAGTCAAATGGAAGGACCTCCTCTCAGGACAATGGAAGGGTCCTGACCCATTATTAACTAGCGGTCGAGGATGTGCTTGTATTTTTCCACAGGATGCAAATTCTCCAATTTAGATCCGGGACAGGTTGATTCGCCATGTTGCAGACCCCCAGACATCCAATTCCCCCATTGCTTCGATCACAAAAGAGGAGCCTGCCGGCAGGGGAGACAAGATAAACATCGAGATCCCGGTGAGACTGACAGGGCTGCTGCAGCGTGAACTCCAGCCAGAAAATAATTCTACTTATTCTGTTTTAGCTTATCCACCCTCGCCTTATGTTTTCCTTTTTACTGATGACTCCAACAAACTTAATGTAGGCATGAATTATTCAGGTGGACCTAAGGTAGTGACTTGTGGACGATGTATGCTTTCATCTTGTTTAAACCCTCAATGTAATGTTTGTTCCTTTGTAGTGTTACAACGTCCACCTTATTTTATGATGTAACCACTTATTGATATGTTAATTATGGTCTCGCTGTGTTACAACAACTACAGGATTTAATGTGATCGTGACGGTTTGTGGGCCTACTTATTTTAGGAATATCAGCTTTGATAGCAACAATTACTTCTGTTACTGTGGCAGCAATATCATTGACTCAACAAGTGCATACTGCCCAACATGTTGATACCATGTCTAAAATTGTTTCTTTAACTCTAGCAACTCAGGAAGCTATAGATAGGAAATTAGAGATGAGAGTAGATGCCTTAGAAGAAGCAATTATGCATATTGGGACTGAGTTACAGGCTTTAAAGGTGAAGATGGCTTTGACATGCCACGCTGATTACAGGTGGATATGCGTGACATCTTTGAAGGTAAACGAGACAGATTATGAATGGGAAAAGATTAAAAATCATATCTCAGGTGTTTGGAACAGTTCTGATATTGGCCTGGACTTAGGGAAACTTCATAATCAAATACAGACCTTGGAACACTCTCGACTGGATTTTACCACCACTGGAGCAGCTAATGATTTTTTTAACACCTTCTCTAACTTTATTTCTGGAAAAAATATTCTGTCTAATATCCCTAGTCTCTAATCCTACTTCTCATAATCATTCTTCCTTGTATTGTCAGGATTCTTCAGCAGAGCATTCGGAAGCTCGCGACTGAGCTGCATCCGGCTGTTTTAACAAATAAAAAAGGGGGAGATGTTGGGGGCCAGAGTGAGGTACTCCGCCCGTGGCAAAGGTCATGAGGAAGGAGGCTTGACAAATAGTCATGTACAAGTGTTAGTTTTATCACAAGAAGACTGAGCATTTAAGAATTGATGCTTTTGAATTATGGTGCCAGAGAAGAGTTTTGAGAGTCCCCTGGACTGCAAGGAGATCGAACCTGCAAAACCTAAATGAAATCATCTCAAAATATTCATTGGAAGGTCTGTTGCTGATTGTGAAGCTCCAATACTTTGGCCACCTGACCCAAAGAGCCTATTCATTGGAAAAGATCATGATGATGGAAAGATTAAAAGCAAATGGAGAAGGGAGTGGCAGAGGATGATCAATGAACATGAATGTGAGTGAACTCCCGGAGACAGTAGAGGACAGAGGATCCTGGTGTCATACGATCCATGGTGTCAAAAGGAGTAGGAAACGATTTAGCCATTGAACAATAACAACAAAAGCAACTGTATACTATGTGGTTTTGAAAATCTTAGCTCTACTTTGTCTCAGTTATTCACCACTAATTCCACAGGTGATCCTTCTATTTTATATTTTATTTAATGAGGTATAATTGATGTGTGAACACTGCATATATTTAAAGAGTATATGATGAAAAATAAATACACATGGAAATATGACCCCAATCAAGATAGTGTTCATCACTCTCATATTCCTGAAATTGCATTTGAGGTCACTTTTACCTTCAGGTAACCAGTGATCTGCTCTCTGTCACAATAGTCTGCATTTTCTATAATTTTATATTAAAAAATCATTCTGCATATATTTTCTATTTGGCTTCTTTACTCAGCATGGTTATTTTAAGATTCTGTTATACAATACACCAGAAGCAACAGTTATAACTGGGTATGGAACAACAGACTGGTTCCAAATCAGAAAAGAAGCATGTCCAGGCTGTATATTGTCACCCTGCTGATTTAACTTATATGTAAATATGCAGTTCAGTTCAGTTCAGTAGCTCAGTCATGACTGACTCTTTGCGATCCCATGGACTGCAGCATGCCAGGCATCCCTGTCCATCAGAAGCTCCCAGAGCTTACACAAACTCATGTACATTAAGTCAGTGATGCCATCCAACCATCTCATCCTCTGTCATCACCTTCTCTTCCTACCTTCAGTCTTTCCCAGCATCAGGGAGTCACTTTTCAAATGGTCAGTTTTTCACATCAGATGGCCAAAATATTGGAGTTTCAGCTCAGCATCTTC
>NW_011494635.1:4210486-4211922 GCF_000754665.1 Bison bison bison | reverse complement strand
GTCTCCTGAGAAACTTGTATGTGGATCAACAAGAAACAGTTAGAACTGGACATGAAATAATAGATTGTTCTAAAACTGGTGTAGGAGTATGACAAAACTACATATTCCCATCCTGTCTAATTAATGCATATGCAGAGTACATCATGTAAAATGATGGGCTGGATGAGGAATGAAAGCTATGACAAACATAAGCAATATATTAAAAAGCAGAGACATAATTTAGTCAATAAAAGTATTTTGCCAACAAAAGCTTTGGTTTATACAATAGTCATGTACAAGCGTGTGAGTTGTATCACAAGGAGACTGAGCATTTAAGAATTGATGCTTTTAAATTATGGTCCAGAGAAGAGTCTTGAGAGTGCCCTGGACTGCAAGGAGATCAAACCTGCAAAACTTAAACAAAATCAACTCAGAATATTCACTGGAAGGTCTGTTGCTGATGGTGAAGCTCCAATACTTTGGCCACCTGAGCAAAGAGCCTATTCATTGGAAAAGATCCTGATGATGGAAAGATTAAAAGCAAATGGAGAAGGGAGTGGCAGAGGATGATCAATGAACATGAATGTGAGTGAACTCCCGGAGACAGTAGAGGACAGAGGATCCTGGTGTCATACGATCCATGGTGTCAAAAGGAGTAGGAAACGATTTAGCCATTGAACAATAACAACAAAAGCAACTGTATACTATGTGGTTTTGAAAATCTTAGCTCTACTTTGTCTCAGTTATTCACCACTAATTCCACAGGTGATCCTTCTATTTTATATTTTATTTAATGAGGTATAATTGATGTGTGAACACTGCATATATTTAAAGAGTATATGATGAAAAATAAATACACATGGAAATATGACCCCAATCAAGATAGTGTTCATCACTCTCATATTCCTGAAATTGCATTTGAGGTCACTTTTACCTTCAGGTAACCAGTGATCTGCTCTCTGTCACAATAGTCTGCATTTTCTATAATTTTATATTAAAAAATCATTCTGCATATATTTTCTATTTGGCTTCTTTACTCAGCATGGTTATTTTAAGATTCTGTTATACAATACACCAGAAGCAACAGTTATAACTGGGTATGGAACAACAGACTGGTTCCAAATCAGAAAAGAAGCATGTCCAGGCTGTATATTGTCACCCTGCTGATTTAACTTATATGTAAATATGCAGTTCAGTTCAGTTCAGTAGCTCAGTCATGACTGACTCTTTGCGATCCCATGGACTGCAGCATGCCAGGCATCCCTGTCCATCAGAAGCTCCCAGAGCTTACACAAACTCATGTACATTAAGTCAGTGATGCCATCCAACCATCTCATCCTCTGTCATCACCTTCTCTTCCTACCTTCAGTCTTTCCCAGCATCAGGGAGTCACTTTTCAAATGGTCAGTTTTTCACATCAGATGGCCAAAATATTGGAGTTTCAGCTCAGCATCTTC
>NW_011494635.1:4201893-4210386 GCF_000754665.1 Bison bison bison | reverse complement strand
CCCGAGTAAACCAAGCTACTCAGCCTCTTTTCTCCACTGAATTTTCCTACTGAGCTATCCTCATCCTATTACTCTTTATATCTTTGATAAAATATTTAAATAAATAGGTTGCTGACGC
The DNA here is from genome assembly GCF_000754665.1 of Bison bison bison. NCBI lineage: Eukaryota > Metazoa > Chordata > Mammalia > Artiodactyla > Bovidae > Bison > Bison bison. The sequence goes on along the minus strand of NW_011494635.1, from coordinate 4,210,268 downwards.
CGTCCCAGCTTCAAATACCCTGGATCAGCCGGGGCTGGACCCCGGCAGGTAAGCAGGCAGGCTAATCATCTTCTGAATCCTTTGAATAGGCCAAGACTCAGTATTTAGGAAACCTTCCTTTCTGCCCAGTAGAGAAAGCCACTCTCCTCCCTCACCCCTGGCATTTACAGACTCTTGCAGCTGCTGTCCTGGGAGCCTGCTAAATGCTCAGAAGACCCCAGAAGGTCGAGAGTCCTGCCTTCTGTCTGCTCTGTTTTTCTATATTCCTGCTGGGCATGTAACGGCAGCCAGCAAACCAAGGGCTGTGGATCTGATCTTGCTTTGGGTATTCTTAGGGCCTCACTGTGGAAGCTAAGCTGGGGCTGCAAAGGTTTCAGAATCCTGGGAATGGGCTCAAGGATTTTGTCCTGTGTACAACCCTAGGGTGACCTCTTTCAGAGAATTACTGGGAAACTCTTTGTTTTCCAATCTTAACTTCTGCTTACCCAGACCCTATTCACGGGATTTTATCAGGGAGCCCACCTGGAGAAGGGCACGGCAACCCACCCCAGTATTCTTGCCTGGAGAACACCCATGGGCAGAGGAGGATGGCCGGCTACAGTCCGAGGAGTCGCAAAGAGTCGAACACGACTTAGGGTCTAACACGCACCAGAGCGCTCACAGGGTGTTCCAAACCCTGTTTGGGTGAAGATCACCTTCAGCCACACCCTCTAATGCTGTGAAAGTTTTCTCCTCTGGGGAATTTCTCATGCAGCTGTATTCAGCCCAAACAAGCATGCCATGTACTGGTCACCACTCACAGTCCCTGTTAGTGGTCGCCCCATGCTCGTGTAGGGCTCCCTGATGACACAAAGAGAGCAACAACTTCCGGAGAGAATGCACTGAAGAGTGTGTTGTGCTCTTTCCCATACCTGGCTGGGGAGAGCAGAACTGCACCCATGACATCCGAGCTCAAGGCCCAGATGCAAGACTTCTCTTCCAGGAGCATCTTACATTAAGGCTTCCTCTGGAGTTATCTTGGAGAAGGCAATGGCACCCCACTCCAGTACTCTTGCCTGGAAAATCCCATGGATGGAGGGGCCTGGTAGGCTGAAGTCCATGGGGTCGCTGGGAGTCAGACACGACTGAGCGACTTCCCTTTCACTTTTTCCCTTTCATGCATTGGAGAAGGAAATGGCAACCCACTCCAGTGTTCTTGCCTGGAGAATCCCAGGGATGGGGGAGCCTTGTGGGCTGCCGTCTATGGGGTCGCACAGAGTCGGACACGACTGCAGTGACTTAGCACTGGAGTTATCTGTCAACAAGGAACCGTAGGGACCCATGGCTTTGTTCTGACTTCTTTGGACCCTCTCCACTTAAAAATTCATCCAAGGCTGACTGCCTTCTTGCTCTTTCCATCAAAATGAATGGGTAAAGAAATCCTCACAGGAGCTTCCCTGGTGGTCCTCCGCACTTCCAATGCAGGGGGCCCAGGTTTGATCCCTACTCAGGGAGCTAGATCCCACATCACGAATAACACGGTGGTGCCACATGTTGGCAGGACTGTGGCTGTGCTTGGGCCTGAGTCGAGAGTCTGACTCCGTTTTGTCAGACAACCCGCTGCCCCCAGCCCACCCTCGGGCTGCACAGTGTAGCAAGGGGGAATCCTAGTTCCCCCAGCCAGGCATCCAAGCAGTGCCTTCTGTGTTGGGACCCCTGTGTTGGGACCACGGAGTCTTAACCCTTGGACTGCTAGGGAAGTCCCACAAGTCTGATCCATCTAAATGCACAGGTTGAACACGTCTGTGTAGAGAAATTTCTGTTTTTCTATCCCCTTCCTTCCAACCCACCTACCGCTGTGGGCGTCTCCCTTTTGAAATATCTTCAGTCACATAATTGTCCTGTTAGCCACCTGTTGCTGTGGTTAAGTGCCCAATTTACGGTATTTTGTTATAGGACTCAGACACAAACCCTCTTCTTCTCTCAATTTATGGTCATTTAAAATAAAGAACCCATCTGCCAATGCAGGAGACATAAGAGACCCGGATTCGATTGCTGGATCAGGAAGATCCCCTGGAGGAGGATATGGCAACCCACTCCAGTATTCTTGCATGGAGAATCTCATGGACACAGGAACCTGGTGGGCTACAGTCCAAAGAGATGGACACGACTGAAGTGACCTAACTGCAATTCCCATTATTCCCTCTGCCCAGTTGGTCTACCACCTTGATCTCTGATGGCTGTGTACAGTAGATCTCTTCCCTCCTTTCCCATTCCCAAGTTCAAGGCTGCCCTGGGCACAGTCAACCTTTGCTGACCAGTTCCTAGAGAGATGAGGACTGTTTAGAAGGCCTTGTTCAGGAGATGCTCCTGGACTTCCTTGATAGAGATGTGGCTTCAAGACCCCTGCTGTGTTCTGCCTGGTCCTGAAGCAGCTTAGTTAAAGGTAGAATCCATCACTTCCCTGGGGTTCCCTGGCATCTCAGACAGTAAAGAATCTGCCTGCAGTGCGAGCCACCTGGGTTCGATCCCTGGGTCCAGAAGATCCCATGGAGGAGGGCATGGCGACCCACTCCAGTATTCTTGCCTAGAGAATCCCCACAGATAGAGGAGCCTGGTGGGCTGCAGTTCATGGGGTCGCAAACAGTCGGACACGATTGAGTGACTAAGCACAGCACACAGAATCCATCGCCAGGTGGCAGTGTTGTCCAGCTTTAAAATTTGTCAAACTCTGCAAGCCTAGAAATGTAAGCTATCCCTCGCCTTCTCATTAAATCGGTCCATAATCTGTCAATCCAGATTCCTAGGGCCCCGACTCAATCCACACATAACCCTCCTGGGTCCTCAGCTGGCACCTGCAGGGTTGGGCTCTGTTTATTCTGGGGCCCCCAGGGGCTGACCCCAGAGGAAGTGATGTTCACACTAGGAGGTCAGCACAGGTTTGCTGCTGACCCTTCCCTGTTGTGGGCTTTGTCTCCAAGTCATGGTCCTATCGTAAACCTCCACATTTGGGGTGGTTGAGCCGAGAGGCAGGGGAGCCCCAGAGACTGGTGGTGAAGTGGTTTCAGCTACCTTTGCTGTCTTGGACAGGAAAAGGAACTTTACTTCTTAGATCAGCCCAGAGGCTGCTCCCCGGTTTCACTCTGTTCCTCTCATCCCCGTCTTTTCCTGAGGAGCCTAGCATCCAGAGTGATCACTGCCAAACAAGCGTCTAAGTAAGGATACCCCTGGCCTGAGACCTGGAGGGGGCAGGGTGGCCACTGTCATCCCGACCCACCCGTCCCCTTGCCCTTGGCAGTAGAGCCATCCTTCCCCCACCCCACCTGCCTGCTGCTCATGGTTGGGTCTCAAAGGAAACCCCGAGACTCAGCAGAGGGCATCCTCCCTAGTTGCCCAGCCCCTGAATGTTAATTTTAAGCATGTTAAAATACAAACCTTCCTAGCCCAAACTGCAAGCTGCACTTCTCAGAAGCTACTGGACCAAAATCTGTCAGTTGGTCTACCCCTGATTATACTTGAGTTCAGTATGGAGTTGGTTCCAGGGGAACTGACTTCAATAGGAAACTAGAAGTGATGAGTTGGGGGGTGGAAGGGCGTGCTGATATGGCTACTGGAGTCCTGAAGTGGGAAGAGAAACAGCGGCTGCAGACTGGGGGTGGGACAGCACCTCTCGAGCTGGGATGATGGCAGTCTGCTGAGTTGGGAGCCAAAGAAAGACAGGGAAGGGGTAGGGAGGGTGTAAGGTACGCAGAACTGAAGCCCCTCAGCCCTAAAATAAGTCTGTGCAGCCCCCACACCTCAGAAGCTATGATTTTACATAAATCGAAAAAGCCAGCACATCCTTATTGCGAGGAACTCACCACTAGACATCTGAGAGCTGAAGGGTTCAGGATCTCTCTCCCATTCATTCATTTTGCAAATGACAACACTGAGGTGCTTGCCTTACACATGGTGGGCTGGGGGCAGTGAAAAGGCCTGGTGCAGGGCTTTTGGCTCCTCCACAGTGCCCTCTGTCTACCTGGCTTCCTTGAGGTGGGCGGAGGAGGAAGCCAGGGCTTGGTCCACGGTGACAGCGGTCATGGCTCACAGTTGTTAGAGACTGGCCCTGAGCAGGACCTCCTGTGTCCTGTGGTTGCCCCTGGCTTGCTGTCACAGCAAGTGTCCACGCAGAGAGGCAGGGAGAGCCGTGGGTGTGAGGTCCCTGTGGGCCCGGGCAGTGAGAGAACTGGTTCCTTCAGGTACCAGTGACACTTCACAGGCAAAGCCACTGTCTTCTCTGATGATGCTCTTGACCACTGTGGGCTGTAGGGGGTGTCTCCTGGGGGCCACAGAGAACCCCAAGGCCAAAATCCTTTCTGTGCTGTGTGGGTGGTTGACACCCCTGTCTTTCCTGCTCACAGGGGGCTGGAGAGAGTTAAAGGCTTCCAGGGTCTGGTGTTATCGGCATTTAGGGAATTCACTGAGGGAGTTGCTTGAGAACAGACTTACCCGGAAGTCTGGTGGCTCCTCAGATGGGGGTCCCTGGCTCTGGGAAGACACCACTGCCAGCCCTGAGCCACCTGGAGTTCTCTCTGGTTTTCACCTGTGGCCTCTCCCACTCTTTGGTGGTGAACCCTCTCACCCTGGGGCCACTGTGTTCACCCTCCCTCCCGGGGGTCCAGTGTGCTTGTTATGGGGCACTGCATGGGGGTCGTGGAGCCCACCACTGCTGAAGCCATGGAGGCATGTCCCCACTCTCCACTGCTGCCACGGAGGTCATGGGAACATTGGGAAATGGGGACTGGAGGGCAGGAAGCCTGACAGCCTTGTGTGGCCAATCCCAGACCTCCAGCGGCTGCGTCCTTTCCTTCCTCCAACACACTTCAAGGCTCTTAGTGTGGATTTTTCTTTTTGGTTTTGCTTTGTGTTTCAGTCATTTGAGCTGGTGCCTGTCTCCCTGCCACTCCCTCTCTTTGGGCTCAGGGGGTGTGTCTGGTTCATCCTTGTCCAGCTAACAGCCTCCACACTGGCCCATACACACAGCACGGAGGGACTCCTCAAATCCTGTCATTGAAGGGAGCTGGGGGAGTGATAACTAGGGCTGAGGAGCAAGAGGGTCTGGTGACTCAGTGCTGGGGGTTTCCTGGACCCTTATCTACAAAGCTGCTCCTTAGAAGGGCCCAGTGGCACAGCTCCGAGCAACACGGTAGGTGGGGCTTAAGAAGGCAAACACCTCAAGCTGTGAGCGCTGGAGGCTGAGGCTCCCCACTTGCCAGCCATGAGACCTTGGGTGGGCTTCTCCCCTCTCTGCGTTTGCTAAGTGAGGATCAGAGCATCCTTAGGATTGTGAGGGTTGCTGTCTCCGACTTGAACATCGGGGCTGAGATGTAAAGTGAGCCCCATTTCCCTCTCAGGCCTCCCACGTCTGCACCTGCCAATGTGCTACTTTCTGCAGTGGAGGGCTCTGCTTGTGTTTTAAGGGCTGGGGCTTCTGTGATGCGGGCTGCCTGGAGGGCCGACTGTTCTCAGAACAGTCCAGGCCCCATAGGAAGCTGTTCTGTGGACATGGCTGGGTGTGGCTCCACCTGCTGTAGTTCCCGGAGGAGAGCCGCTTCCAGGAGGCAGTCTTGGCCTTGGCCTCCGTGACCTCACCTTAGGTAACCTGGGCCGCAGGGCATGCAGTTCTGTACCACCTGGTTGGCTCTGCAGTGTTTTCTGTACACACAATAACTTCTCTTTATCCAGCCTGAAGGAAAGCCAGCTTCATACTTCTTGAGAGTCAATTCCAGGTACTTTCCCTATTGTTCTTGCAGTAGGGGCGGGCAGGGGGCTGGGCAGGGCTGGCCAGCCCCTCTTATCACTCCGAAGCGGCAGTTAGAGGCCCTGCTGCTCCACCAACAGTCAGCTTGCAGCTGTCCCGGGTGGTACAGAGCACAGTGAGAGGTGGATTGTGGCCTTCTTCCCTGGGCCCTCCTGGCCTTCCAGTCTCGTGGTGGTGGGTTAAGCCTGGGGCCATAGGGACGGACTGAGAACTGTGTCTGGCAGAGTCCTCACCTCGGCTGCCCACCACCGATCCCAAGCTCTAAGCGGCAGCAAACCTCTCCCCCATCCCACCTCCAAGACCTGATGGCAGCAGCTGTCTCCATGGGTCGCCATTTGTGGAACCCCGCCCCACTATGGGTGGCTTGAGGAGCCTGAGTTGCCATCTGGGGCTGGGTGGGATCTAGGGACCAGGCTGTGAGGGGCTGCCTGCTGAGATCTGTCTCTTCAGTACACCATGCACCGATGAGAGGACCCAAACTGGATGCTGGACAATTGCTCCTAGGCAGGGTAACTGGCCTGCACAGGGACCCCTCCTCTTACCAAGGACCTGGGCCTCGCAGGGCAAAAGCTGAGCCTTGGGACCTCGAACCCGTAAAATGAGGGGTAATCATGTTGTTTTGCTTAAGAGGTTTGTTATGTGTTAACAGCTGCAAGGAGGCATGGAGACAGAATTAAATGACTCCCCTTCCCTTTCTGGTCAGAACAGATACTAACGTTTGTTTTGGTGGAGGTTTATAGGAACATCATGACTTGACCATGAGCTGACCTCAAGAACAAAGGCTCTGACAACATGAAGTCTGCAACAGCTACCCCACCCCCCGTCTACCTTTCCAAGAAAATGGCTTTGCTGAAAAGTTTTGGGGAGTTCAGGGTTTTTAAGGCATGAGCCTCCTCCCTCCTTGCAGGGCCCTGCAATAATCCTTTCTCTGCTCCAGACTCAGGTGTTTTGGTGTTGGTTGGCCTTATGTGGACTTGTGTTTGGTAACATTCTCTGCAGGGGTCTCTAGGGCCTGCCTCTGTGGCCTCTCAGGGCCTGGGCTGAGTCGGAGCAACACTGCTCATCCTCTTGTGGGGAACAGATCCCTCCTCTTGAGGGGGAGCCTCTCACCTATAGAGCAAATGCCTGGGAGTTTTCACCCACTGCTCCAGCATCTGTAGTCATCTTTGAGACCCCCGGCAACACTTAACGGTCTTTCTCTATTTTAGTTTTATTATTTATTCTATTAAAAATGGTGATTCAGGGAATTTCCTGGCAGTCCAGTGGTTAGGAATCTGTGCTCTCACTGCATAGGACCCAGGTTCAATCCCTGATTGGGGAACTAAAATCCTGCTGGCTGTGTGGCGAGGCTTAAAAAAAAAAAAAAAGTGATTCAGGCCAAGTGGTGAAGCAGAAATTGAGGTGGGAGTGGGGTTGCTGCCCAGCATGTGTTTATTTCTTAGGGCTCAGCATCCTCATATGTTCCACTTGGGAGCTGAGAGTGGGCAGGACTTGATAGCACCAGATAATTTTTAAATTAAGTAGAAAAATGCAGGTCAAGCACTTGGCACAGAGCAGTGCCCATGTGTAAGTGCTAACTCTTCTCATTGGATCCCAGCCCCCCCAGCCTTAAAAAGCAGGTACCACGTGCAAGCAGGCAAGTGCATGCAGGCGCACAGGAGAGGGGGCACACACACACACACACACACACACACTGGGGCTAACAGCAGAAGTTCCTCTTACAGCTAATGGGATGGAACTCAACCAACCAACTTTCAGAATTCCCCTTTCCCTTCTGTTTATCTTATTTATTATGTGTTTAGTTTGTGGGTGTTGTGATATTCGAGTCTGGCTGAGGCAAGTTTCTGTGGCTTCCCTTCTATCTTTCCTGGCTTGATAACTGGGACACAGCCTCCATTCCCGGGCTCCCTGGGTACAGCTGGGAGAGACAGATATCATGCGTTTCCCTCTCCCCAGGGCTGCACAAGAATAAATGAGTTGGTGTCTGAAACTTGCAGCCTGCGAGGGACACCCAGGGAGCTCAGTAGCCGGGCTGGTGTAGGCACAGAGACGTTTAAGGAACTCACCGGAGGTCAGAGAGCTAGAAACGCCAGGTTTTGAACCCAGGACACAGAAGCTGCAGCAGCGGGCCAAAACCCCCGGGCGTTTGCTTCGCTGCCACAGGAATTCGGCGGACCCTAGACCACCACCCTGGGTACCCCCACAGCCTCTTGGGCAGAGGATCCCACTTAGTCCACGGAGCGGGGGTGCTGCTTGTGTGTGTATATTTTGGCGGGGGTCCGGTGCAGGCAGACCTGCGGGTTCCTTCTCCAGGGCGCACGAAGAAAAGAATGCCTTCGGCCTCTGAGATGCTGAATGGACCTAACTGGTGGTTCCCCGGCTCCGCGGTCGCTCCCGCGCCCGGGAGAGCCTGCGTCCCCGGGTTCCCAGTCTTTGCGGATCCCCGCGCCGCGCAGCCGTCGGAGCTGGAAGACGCACCGGTTGAAACGCCGGCAGCCCGCCCCGGGACCCCGTACCCCGGGCTCCGGGAGGCCCCCCTTCCCCAGCTGCTCCCCTTCCCTTGGCGCCCCGCTCTGGAGCGCGCGGGGAGGAATTG
>NW_011494635.1:4201548-4201793 GCF_000754665.1 Bison bison bison | reverse complement strand
ATGTAACACCCCTAAGACCTCTGTATACATTTGTGTGAAGCACCTGACTTTAATAAAAGTCAGGACTGCTGTCCCACGTGACTTTTGTCACGTGTATAAACATGTATACACGTTATAAACGTGTATAACATCTCAGTGTATAAAAACAGACTTTGGAAAATAAAGAATTGGGATCAGTTTCTCGAAATACTGGTCTCCCCATGTCGCTCTCTCTCTCACTCTGGTTGAGTCTCCATCTGGAGCGC
>NW_011494635.1:4200684-4201448 GCF_000754665.1 Bison bison bison | reverse complement strand
GGATGTGAGAGTTGGACTGTGAAGAAGGCTGAGCACCGAAGAACTGATGCTTTTGAACTATGGTGTTGGAGAAGACTCTTGAGAATCCCTTGAACTGCAAGGACATCCAAACAATCCATTCTGAAGGAGATCAGCCCTGGGATTTCTTTGGAAGGAATGATGCTAAAGCTGAAACTCCAGTACTTTGGCCACTCATGTGAAGAGTTGACTCATTGGAAAAGACTCTGATGCTGGGAGGGATTGGGGGCAAGAGGAGAAGGGGATGACAGAGGATGAGATGGCTGGATGGCATCACTGACTCGATGGATGTGAGTCTGAGTGAACTCCGGGAGTTGGTGAGGGACAGGGAGGCCTGGCGTGCTGCGATTCATGGGGTCGCAAAGAGTCGGACACGACTGAGTGACTGATCTGATCTGATCTGATCTGATGAAGGTGATGCAATTCCAGTTGCATTATTTCAAATCCTAAAAGATGATGCTGTGAAAGTGTTGCACTCAGTATGTCCACAAATTTAGAAATCTCAGCAGTGGCCACAGGACTGGGAAAGATCAGTTTTCATTCTAATCCCAAAGAAAGGCAATGCCAAAGAATATGCAGAGTACATCATGCAAAATGTCAGCCTCGTTGAAGCACAAGCTGGAATCAAGACTTCTGGGAAAAGTATCAATAACCTCAGATATGCAGATGACACCACCCTTATGGCAGAAAGTGAAGAAGAACTAAAGAGCCTCTTTATGAAAGTAAAAGAGGAGAGTAGAAAAAGT
>NW_011494635.1:4187550-4200584 GCF_000754665.1 Bison bison bison | reverse complement strand
GGCGAGCGGGAAGGAAGCAGTAGTGGGACCTCCCCTCTCTCAGTTTCACCTTCGCCCCGAAGACCCAGGGGCCCGGTCTTCCGAGGTCTCAGAAGCCAGCTGCATCCCCAGTCTGTCCTCTCTGGCCCCTACTGGAGATTGAATCCCCTACGGTTCTGTCCAGACTTGGGACTGGGGTTCACACTGCCAGCCATGCCCCTGGTCCGCCAGGGGCAGAAGGCCCAGCAACTGAGGGAAGGAGGAGGCAGGCTAGGTCTAGGGTGTGAGCAGCCAGATGGGGCAAGGTCAGACGGGCTCAAGGAGGAAGGGGGTAATGGGATAGATGGGAGTCTAGGGGCTGTTTAAGGAAAGGTCTTCCTGACCAAGGCCTGAACTGGGTAGCGGTGTCTAAGTCTCCAGGTTCCACTTCTTTACTGGTCCAGTTTTTCTGTTCCTCTGAGTCTCAGCATCCTCCTGTGTAGACTGCTGCTACTGCTGCTGCTGCTAAGTTGCTTCAGTTGTGTCCGACTCTGTGCGACCCCATAGATGGCAGCCCACCAGGCTCCCCCATCCCTGGGATTCTCCAGGCAAGAACACTGGAGTGGGTTGCAATTTCCTTCTCCAATGCATGAAAGTGAAAAGTGAAAGTGAAGTCGCTCAGTCGTGTCCAACTCTTAGCGACCCCATGGACTGCATGCAGCCCACCAGGCTCCTCCGTCCACGGGATTTTCCGGGCAAGAGTACTGGAGTGGGGTGCCATTGCCTTCTCTGCCTGTGTAGACTAGAGGTCGCAATACCCACCTGAGGGGCTGGTTGTGATGACCAGGCACACAGGGTATGGAACAGACCCAGCACTTACTAGTGAGCAATAAGTGGTAGTGATTTTGACTTGTGAAATTTAGAAGTAGCCAGAGTTACAGGTAGTTTCTTGCAGTTATTTTTCAAGCAAAGATATTTAAGGGAACTTTGGACCAGACTTTTTTTTTATATATTGTATATTGCTTTGCTGATTTAATAAAAATGACTCAGTAGATAAGTGTCTTCTTTAGAATTGAGTCAGCAGAAAGTGTCCTTGGATTAGTGGGAGAAAAACTAAACCCTTAGGTTTGCAGGGTTGGTGGAATGCACCCTGGATTGAGAGAGCTGCGTGCAGGGGGAAGGGGTAGAAGGTTGCAGTTCCTTTAGAAGCTGCCTTGGACTTGGGCGACCTGAGGCTGCCAGGGACATTCAAGGTGAACTCGTGCCACCTTTCACTCTCAGATAAGAAGTGGGGAGTGGTGGTGGTGGTGTAATGACAGATCCAATGCGACGGGCAGCCAGGGCCTTGTGAGCCCTACTCGGTCAGGTTCAAGGTCAGGGTTAGGGTGTGCAACAAGACACTCCTCTGCCTCTTTTTCTTCATTTATTTCTCCTTTATGGTTACCTTAGCCAGAAACTGAACTTCAGAAAACTGCCTTGTAGAAAAACAGCATTTCAGCCACATTCTCTCATCAAATGTGTATGTGACCCACTCATCTGTCAGAAATATCTCTCATGGTCACCAGTGTCTGTAAATCAGAGGTGATCATATGAAAAAGGACCAGACCAAGTCATGGCTATCCTGGGAGCCACTAGAAAAGTTGTGGGCTGGGGTGGGAGGGGGTGTGTTTTGGCATGCTCTGTCTGTGTGATGGTCGTGTGATGATGGCTTATTTCAAAGGAGCATCACTTAAAACTCAGTTTGCCCCTTCAGGAAGGTCTGTACGTACAGTTTTCAAAGTGTGGTCCCTGGATCAGCAGCATCAGCAAGACCTGTGAACTTTGTAGAAACATCCTAGATGGCCAGAGCCAGGAACCTGGGGGTGGATCCTCCAGGTGATCCTGATACACACTTAAGGTTGAGAACCACTGATCTGTGTCCAACCAGGGCAGGTGGGGCACCACTAAATGGGTGGGTTGGGATGAATGCCAATCTGTCTCTCTCAAACAAACAAAGAGTCCTTGGGTGGTACCGTACACTTCAGTGGTGCTGGGTGTGTCTTTGGAATCATCAGATCAGATCAGATCAGTCGCTCAGTCGTGTCCGACTCTGGGTTTGAATCCTTGTTTTCCCCTGACCATTTTTTTTTTCTATCTAAAGTCTTGCCAAGTGCTTAATTTTTTAAAATTCATTTTTTAGTTGGAGTATAGTTGACTTACAATTGTGTTAGCTACACAGCAAAGTGAGTCAAGTATATATATACATATATCCACTCTTTCAGATTCTATTCCCATATAGGTCATTACAGAGTACTGAATAAAGTTCCCTGTGCTCTACAGTAGGTTCTTATTAGTTTACACTATTTTATGTATAGTAGTGTGTCTGTGTCAATCCCACTCTCCCAATTTACTCCTCCTGCCCTTCCCTGACTGTTCTTTGGTGCGTCTCCTCATTTGTAACATGAGAACAGTGCGTAACTGAAATTCTGTTCCAGTTCCTATCCGTGCCATTTTCTTAGTCTCTCGGATTCCGTGGGTCAGGACTTTGGACAGGGCCTGACAGGAGTGGCTTGCCTCTGCTCCCCGCTTGTGGGACTCTAGTCATCTACCTTGCTCACTCCCAAGTCTGCGGCCTGGCCTGCAGGCTGGGCTTAGCTGGAGCTGTGGCCCGGAGCACCCACAAGGAGCTTCTCACAAGGTGGTGACTAGACCCAGGGCTGTTGGCTACCAGAGGTCCCAGAGACCAAGGCAGAAGCTGCTAGGCTTCTGACCAGCGGCAGGTGACCTGGGACTGCGTGTTAGCATTGAATGTGGAAATGCTTGTGAAGCACTCTGCACTGTCTTCAGAACATTCCTTGCACCCAATCACTGGCCTTTGTTATTTATTAATGAATCCTGGGAGGAGGCTGTAACCTTGAACCTGCTCTTCTGCCGTGTTGCTTTGCCTCTGAATGGGACCACACAGGTTTTCCATCTGACCAGCCTATTCTGGGAAGCAGGCTGAGGAGGGCACGCAGGTGGCTGACGTGGCTCTGAAAGCCCTCCTGGACCATGGGAGAGCCAGGCCGGTGGGGGGTTGTGGTGTCAGAGGGCCCTGGGAGGGGTGGGGTAGGGGTGGGGAGGTAGACCTGACACCCCCTGCAGTGACTGGTTTGCATGAAACCCGAAGCTCTTTAGAAAGCCACGTTCTGATAAAAACTCCAGCTTTTGAAGTTTGGCTCTTTCCCTCGCAGGGCTCAACAGATGTGTTTGCTCTGTGGGTATAAACTTGAGACATCAGGAAGCTGCAGATGCAGAACTGGAGGGTAGTGACGTGTTGCTTTCAGAATACAAAACGAAACTCTATTTTGAGTCTGAATTTGAAACACACGTATGTGTATTCTTACTTTCAAGCTTGGGGATAGACTGTTTATAACTAGCATTGAACACAGAGATTCCTTGGACACTTTTTGGAACATTCCTTGTAGCAGTGGAAACCATTTCGCTGTAGCTCTCTCCTCTTCATGACATGTCTCGAATAATTCAGACGGCAGAAACGTTGAGATGGCGAGAGCCTGCCTCCGAGGCTGCATTTCCTCCCAGTGGCTGAAGTAGCTCACTCAGGTCTTTCAAGGAACTCTCAGTGAACACATGACCTCAGGTCTTAGGAGGAGGGACCCTCGGAAAGCTCTGAATCCTCCCCAGTTGTTAGAGACATGACTTACTTTAAATAGCAGATGTTTCTGGAAAGTTGGCAAATACAGTTTTTGTGATTGACGTAATACCTCAAATTATGCCAGGGAGGTTTTCTATTTAAAGAAAACCTATTGTGACTCCTCTTGTGAATATTAACTCCCTCATCTCTTTGGATTAAAATTAAATTTTTGTAAAGGGAGGAGGGGCAGGGATGCATTTAAACAACCAACAAGTTTGTTGGATGGAAATGCCTGCATTCATGTGTACATGTTTATGATGAAACTGATGACCCCCTGGTCACCTTTTCTTTTTTTAATAATATCTTAATTATTTTTTTATGTGGGCCATCTTTTAAAAGTTTTTATTGAATTTATTACAACATTGCTTCTGTTTTATGTTTTGATTTGTTTGGCCTCAAGGCTTGTGGGATCTTAGCCTCCTGACCAGGGGTCAAACCCACACCCCTGCATTGTAAGGGGAAGTCTTAACCACTGGATTGGCAGGGAAGTCCCTCATCACCTCTTCTTAAAAAGAAACCCAAACTCACCACACACACCCGCTTACCTGCTTGCAGAGCCATATCAGGCCCGGGTGCAGACTTGCCCTTAGGTGAACTTTGTGATGCCTTATCTCATGACATCCTTGTGACACCAATTTGAAGTGTCTGGTGGCCCCATTGTACAGATGTGGATGTAAGGGCTCTAGCTCGTGTTTGGTGGGGATCATGCATAAAATGCCCCAGTGCCTTGGAGCCTGCATTCTGATGAGGAGAAGGACCACAGATCAGTAAAGGAGCAGGTTCACACTGGTGATAGTGCTCAAGGTTTTACAGCTGCTAAGGGGAGAATTAGGAAGTTTGTCCCTTCATCCCCTGCCCCCTGCCGAGGTGAAGGAATCTTAGGGAAATGGTCCCTGCACATAGGGACCTTGTGACCCAGATGGAGATGGATTTAGCAGAGCTGATGTTGTGTCAGAATGGGGGCTGCTGGGAAGATGAGTCAGTGACGAATGGGGTTGTGGGAGGAGAGATCACTGTGTGCTGGGAAGTTTGGAAAAAGATCGAAATAAGAGGTTGGGTTTGAGCCAAACCTTAAGTTGCTCTATCTCCTTGCCCAACTTTTCTTGGAAATACTTGGAAATGAAATTCCGTTGTCTTGCTGCCCGGTTCTTTGGTGGAGGCTTTTTTTAAAAAATGAGAGATGTAAGGGTTTCCTTCTCTTCCTCCTTTTTTTTTTCTCCCCTCTGCACTTGAGGCAACAGCAGGAGCAATGCAGATGTGTTAAAAGTCAACATACACATGGCATCATATAGCCACGTCACCTCAGACCTAGCCCTGTGCTTTCTCTGGACACTGTCATCTGAGGGTTGTCCATGGCAGCTGTGAACTCAGTTTCCTTTGGGGACACAGTCGCACCCCATGGCAGGAAAACTCCAGTGGCATCTAATTACTACCATGCCTCCTAGAGTCCGGAACCATTACCACCACCAGTTAGAGAGTAAGATTTAGAGGTGGTGTTTAGAGATAAATAGACGAGTCTATGGTTAGTGAGTGGTTGGACAGTGGCCTGACTCTACAGTGTGATTTTAACTGTGACCCCAGGCTGCCATCCAGTGAGGGCATGGCCGGATGTCTTGCAGAGATGGCAAGGGTCTTTAATTACTCCTATCCAGGAGTCAGACACAACTTAGTGACTAAACTGCCACCACCACCACTGGAAAAAGAAAGCTGCCCGGGACTCTGGACTGTACATACCAGGAGACTACATCCGCCTGTGTGAAAGAGGTCCTGGACCTGCAGTCACAGCATCAAGTTGGATCCTGGTAGAAGTGAAATCCTCAAGTTCACCCAGACCTGTTCAGTCAGAGACTCAGGGTGGGGCCTCAAAACTTAACATGCTCACAAGTCATCTGGGATCCTGGGGAAGTCAGAAGCCTTGATGTAGGCCCCAAAAGGAAACTTCTTGAGGGACAAAGCCAGGAAGATGAGAAGAGGTCTGTTCTCTCTCCCAGGCACGCACCCAGCCTGGTGTCAGCTGGACCCCACATCATCCTCTAACTTGAGGACTTGGCAGGTCCATCCATCATGCAGAACTTAGGGCTTCCTGTGCTCGGAGCCCTGGGTCAGGCTGCAGGTGTCCAAAGAGGAACTGGGCATGTGACCCCTGCCCACAAAGGGGCAGCAGGCTGGAAACACCACAGTGGGTGTTAGAGTCTGGGAGGCATAAGGTCCCGGGGAAGAGTGGTGCTCCATAGCGGAGTGAGGACGTGTTGGCTGAGACCTGGGGGAGGCTGGGTACCAGATGGTGTGCAGCAGTGGGGAGAGGGGGACGATGTCCCCCAGGCAGGGAGAAACTGTGCAAAGGCCCCGAGGCAGGACCTGAGCAGACTGGGCGTGGCTAGCAAGGGGGGTGACAGGCCCACCCCTGCTGAGAGGGGCCACCACTCAGCTGCCAGGTGTGGTATGGCCTCAGCTGCTGACTGTTCAAGAGGAGTCAGAAACCTGTGGTCTTAGTGTGAAAACTCTTCTGAAGTTTGGACCAGGGCTTCCCTGGTGCTCCAGTGGTTAGGAGTCTGCCTGCCAGTGCAGGGGACTCAGATTCGATCCCTGGTCCAGGAACTAGGGTCCCACGTGCCATGGGACAACTGGGCCTGTGTGTGACAATTACTGAGCCCACGAGCCCCAACCACTGAAGCCTATGTCCCTAGAGCCTGTGCTTCTCAACAAGAGAAGCCAGCATGATGGAAGGCCCACACACCACAACTAGAGAGTAGCCCCTGGCTTTCTGCAACTAGAGAAAGCCTGTGCATGGCAATGAAGACCCAGAACAGCCAAACATAAATAAATATTTAAAAAATGAACTTTGGACCAGACCGACATACACATGACTGATGTCAGGTTTATTGTATAAATCCAAGTTTTGCCACCAAGCCCCTTCTCAGTTTGTGTTTCTGCTTTTGTCTCTTATTTTTTTTGGGGGGGGGTGGGGAGGGGGAGGATTTGTTCTCTTCTGTTTTTCTAGTAATTCAAAGAACTTTCCTGTGACAGTAAGTAGGAATTTTCCCCATGACATCCACCCTTCATTTATCAAGTTTGTGAGGTATAGCTTATATACCTGTTAGAAACTTGAAATTTTTTAAAAAATTTATTTTTAATTGAAGGATAATTGCTTTATAATATTGCGTTGGTCTCTGTCATACATTAACAGGAATCAGCCATAGGTTTACGTATGTCGCTCCCTCTTGAACTTCCCTCCCACCTCCCAGAGTAAGTGATAGATAAAATATCCTGCTGCTGCTGCTGCTGCTAAGTCGCTTCAGTCGTGTCCGACTCTGTGTGACCCCATAGATGGCAGCCCACCAGGTTCCCCTATCCCTGGGATTCTCCAGGCAAGAACACTGGAGTGGGTTGCAATTTCCTTCTCCAATGCATGAAAGTGAAAAGTGAAAGAAGTCGCTCAGTCGTGTCCGACTCCCAGCGACCCTATGGACTATAGCCCACCAGGCTCCTCCATCCATGGGATTTTCCAGGCAAGAGTACTGGAGTGGGGTGCCATTGCCTTCTCCGAAAATATCCTGAGAGGGAAAAAATGGGATTCATATGCACACAGGCACACACAGATGCAAGCTAAAGTTTGTAAATGTTTCCATGGGAGTTCACCCTCTCGAGGATTATGGGTTTGTTATGGGGAGAGTCTCCCATAACTTCTGTCAGAATGGTTTTCCATCAGGAAATATTTGTAGGAACTCCCAGCAGGGTGATTATCGGGTGGTGACTGACCTCGTATTCTTGTAACCTCTCAGGATTGCTTTCCATCTGATTCTGACCCAGCCCTGTGAGTTAGACTTGGCAAAGGGTACATCTCCCATTTCTGTAGAAGAAGATTAGTTAGGGAGAAGATAAATAACTGCCCCAAAAGACAGGAAAGGAAAAAATTATATACCTCGACATGAGGGTGACCCTGAAGACCAGGTGGGCAGTGGCTGCTGGTCCCAAAGCTGTTCTTAGGTATTTATTTCCCTGCTGATGGGTAGGTGAGGAATGAAGACAGGCCACGAGGGCTGGCTGGAAGGGGCTCTGGCAAAAACCGGCCAGAGCCAAGCTCACCTTGAAGTCCAGTCAGTGGTGGTGAACAGGAAGTTAGCAATGAACATGATCCTAATGATCTTCAGGTTGACAGTAAACCACCACAACTGACCTGTTTTTGTGGGCAGTCATATGACCTGAGCTTCGGTAACAGAGGGGGAGGGGAGCGAGCCTCCTGGAAAACTAGCGAGAGATTTCCCTCGTCAATGCATCGCTTCTGGGAGCTGGGTGCTGGCTGGATACCTGAGAAGGGATGTGGGTCCTGGATTGCACCCCTACCCCACAAGCACCCTCCACATGCACTGCATGGAATCAGGCCATCCTGTTTGCATCGAGTCTTCTTTCCTGCAGCCCGGGGCTGCAGTGCTCAGCCCTGGCCGTGTCAGAATCGCCAGGGAGCCTTGAAAACCACAGGGCCAGTTGGGTCAGGTCACTGGTGGGGGGTGGGGAGGGTGGGGGTGGGGAATGAGGCTGGGGATTGGGACTTGGGGAGTGCTCCACACATGAAGCACTTCTTTAGAATTCCCAGTGGTCACCTGCACCTGAGAGGTCTCTCAACCTAGGGAGAATGGCGCAAACCAGGCCAGCTGGACCCTCCCCATTCTGACTCCAGTGGCACCAAGTGTAACGTCCGTGCTCCTGTTTTTGTGCAGTCAACTGCTTGGATCAGCACGTTCAGAAGTCCCCAGAGAGCATTGCTTTGATCTGGGAGCGAGATGAGCCTGGAACTGAAGTGAAGATCACCTACAGGTATGGTGTGTCCCCTGATGGTAGGTGCCTCTGCGTGTGCATGTGGGCACTGGTGCCAAACACTGCTGCCAAGCTGTGGATGGGAGGAGGCCTGGCATGCTCATCCACCTGGGCAGTACTTGGTGTCTTTAGATTCTGCTGGAGAGAACAGGGTCCTCAGAAACAAGTATGATGAATGTTCGAGGCACAGGGTCACTCTTGGTCAAGCAGTTCCATGTGCCTGTGACCAGTTCTGGGCACGGCATTATATCAGGGGGCATTTCCACTTTGGAAATGTTCTCTGGTCTCAGGAAAAGTGGATATGAACATGAGCTGAATCACATACACGCTGGGGTAACTAAAATCAGCCCCTCTTAGTGCGTCATGATAGTGGCACAACAGTAAACCCAAGATTTTGAAATGGGGCTAAAATAAAACAAGGGCTATGATATTTAAGGGATCAGAGGGTATCTGTGATCATGTATTCTGTACACCAAGTGTGTGCACTGGGGGGTTTGAGCAGACCTGGCATCGGGAGCAGGTACTTGTCTTCCTGAAGCCCTGCTCCTTCCCGGGACTGTCTTGCTCAGAGGTGTCTGGTCTGTGGCCACATCCTCGTGGGAAAACCCCTTGGCTCAAGCTTCAGTTCACCTTTACAGGGCTATTGCAGGCCTACTGGGAGCCTAGGTTGTGGTCCCTTAGTACCCCAGGTAGTTGTGGGCATGATTACCCTCCTGGTGGGTGGCTCAGGGCTTCTTGGCCAACCATTCAACAGGTGTCACTGAGTGCCACTGTAGCAGTCACGGCAGGCTGGGGTGCATTACAGTAATGAACATCCCCAAGCCCATGGCCCCAGTGTGGGCCAGTGACCCAGTGAAGGTCGCTTTACATGACCTTCAAGCTGAGGTGCTGCTGACAAGGAGCAGCCTCAGGAAGATGGTGCAGCCTGAGGAAGATGGAGAGAGAACGTCCAGTCCTAGCCCAGGGATCCCAGGAACAGAGAGAAGGTGCAGGTGTGCTTGGCTGATGGGGAGGGGAGGAAAGGGACACAGCAGGAGGAGAGTTCAGAGTTCCAGGCCCCAGGGACCCCTGGTTTCCTGCTTGTTTCTCAGACTCAGGTTTTATCACAGATCAAGTGCACCAGGCCTGGTAAAGCTGTGTTCAGGTGGATTCCTGCAGAAGCAGCAAAGTGACGTTTGTTAATCTGCCGTGGCTCCTAGCGGGCCCTGCCCTGCTCATCCCTCCCCCTGCACCCAATACCCTCAGCTGTCACAGTCCCTTTCAGCTTTTACTGCCCATCACTGCACTGAGCTGGGTCCCCTGGACAGATACCCTCCGAACCCCACGTGGCTTGGGAGCCCCGGGCTCTGCGCACTGGAGTCAGGGGCGCTGCTCTAACAGGTGAGCCGCTCCAGAGTTCTTCACCCTTACTGGCCCAACTTGATCTATGTGTGATTGTTCGGTAGAAGATGAAGGCTCTGTGATGGGGGTGGAGGAGGTGAAGGGGGTCCAGCTATGGACTAATTTCCTCCTGTCCTCCTGTGGATCCGGACCATGAGCTGGTGTTGGGCCATGTCGGGCCTCTGAGGAACTCTGGGCGAGCCTCTGAGTGTGTGGTTGTCACTGTGGGAGAGTCTCAGGAAGATTGCCAGCTCGTTAAACAAAGAACAACTTCATTTCCGTTGCAAAGCTGCCCTGAGCAGGTATAAACCTATAAGTGCAGGCAAAGAATTTATTATTCTCTCTAAAAATACACAGACTCAGCCTAACAAAATGGTTTTACAAACTTCAGCTAGTCTTAATGCCCCGTGACTGTTGCTATTTACTGTTTGAGGGAAAAGAGAAGCGTGTGACTGGGTTGTCTGTAATGGCAGCTAGTTTTTGAGGGACCTGGATTAATCATTTTCCTGGTCATGTTAGGTTTTCAATGTGAGGTTTTCTCCCTCCTGTCTCAGAAGAGAGCTGCCTACACTTGGTGCTGGTTGTCCTGCCAGCATATAAACTGCCACTAAACTGAAGTGCACTCCTGCCAAGTGTCTCACGTGGTGGCACCCAAGGTGCCCCAGGACGGTCACAGGCCTTGGTGGCCTGAAGACAAAAGTTCCAGACCCGTGACCTGAGAGCCCTTGAAGGAGGCTGTGTGGGGCTGAGGTTCTCAGGGACCAGGGTGCCGAGGGCAATGTGCTTTCCTGGGACCCCACCTGCCTCGTCTGTCTGAAGCTCGGGGGACCCGTCTTGTTGCTCAGGGGCACAGGCCTGTCCTTTCTGAGTCTGCCGAGTTCTTCTGAGGAAGTGCATCTGAAGAATCAGCAGAGAGCTTGTAACATGAACCCCCTTCTGTCCCAAATACTAGTGACACATGGGTCCACATGTGCGCACACACCCTTGCACACATACCCGAAACGTGCACGTATCTACAGCCTGCTCTCCATGTCCAAGGATCCTCCTTGGACTGCTCTCCTGGGTTGCAGAGACACCGCCCTGCTCCTACTCTGGGAGTTGGGCCATTGCCTGGGGGTGGGGTCTACGCTGCCTTCAAGTTCTCAGTGCTGTTGGCATGTATTTCCAACTGTGCCTCCCTAGGGTGCGGGAGGTCTGGTAGGACCTGCTTTGGGAACCCTGGGGCAGCCCAGTGTCCCCATCCTGTCCTACGTCTGTCTGCAGCGCTGGCTGTGCCAGTTCCCGGGCGCCTCCTGCCTGCCGGGCCAAGGCACGGAGGCCACTAGGCAGCGCGGTGGGCCTTGTGTGGTGCTGGCCGCGTGGCTCTGGGAGAAGGACAGCCTCTTTGGCTGGGGTTCTGTCCTCCAGACACGCTTCCTTCTTCAGGCGTGGTACTCACTTCCTGATGGGAAGTAAAGGGGCAGGGATCAGCCTGGGATGGCCGGCAAACATCTCCCGGGGAGGAGGGGCAGCCTGTGACCTGAGGCCGGAGCCCGGGCCACAGGGCCGCCCAGCTGATTTCCAGCCTGCCTCTGCACAGAGGTGTGTCTGAACCCGTCTGAGGGAGCCAGCAGGCCGGCAATCCTGGGCCCTCTGGCACTGCCTGAGGTCTGTAACGCCAGGCAGGCACAGATAACTTGGGTGTCTCCCTGAGGGGGTTCAGCCAGATAGCACTGGCTGCTGCTCCTCCCAGCCATCCACGTACCTATTTCACAAGCTGGTCCTTCATGGTCTGTTCAAGCAGACAGATTCTAGAGATGCTTGGGGGTGGGGATGTGCACAAACACAAATCCCTTTCCCCTAGACAGGTGGGGGACAGTTCAAGACCACTGCCTGCCTGGAGCCTGGAGTCTGGGCCAAGGATTTCCAAGTGGGGAATGGACAGAGGGCGGGGAGCAGAGTGGACAGCTGTGGCTGGCCCCTGTGTACTGCACTCGAGGCCTCTCAGCAGGGGGTGCCTCTGAGCCTGGTGCCCAGTCAGAGCAGAGAGTGGGCTGAGAGTCTTCACCAGGCCCTGACCCAGGATCTCCCATCTGAGGCTCTCTGAGGAGGGGTCCAGACATGAGCCCTTTACAGTTTTTTTAAAACTTTATTTTATTGAAGTATAGTTGATTTACAATGTTGTGTTACTTTCTGCTGTACAGTAAAGTGATTCGGTTATGCATATATGTATATAAATATTCTTTTTCACATCGCTTTCCATTATGGTTTATCACAGGATATTGAATATAGTTCCCTGTGCTCTACAGTAGAACCTTGTCACTTATCCAAGACGTGACCTTTTAAAAAAGCTGGAGCAGATTTTAGCCCTGGCTTGGCCTTCCGCTGTGAATGTGGGTTACTGTGAGGGCAGTGCGGCTGCGGTCGCGGGCAGGCTGTGCAGCTGAGCTGGGTGGCTGGGCTGCAGTGAGGAGAGCAGGCCTTGTCTCCCCCGCCCCCCATGTGCCCACACGTGAGCTGAGTGGAGTTTCCATTGTGGCTTCAGCCCTGGAGGGGGTGATTTCTGTGGTGGTTCCGGCTGGGCTTTCTTATATAGAGGGTGCACAGTGAGGAGCCCCTGTGGAGGCGCAAAGCAGACACATGCCCGCCCTCCCCCCTCCCCCCCCCGCCCCATGGAGGGCACCTCCTCCCTGGGGCAGCCGGCATTGAGCATTACTGGCCCCAGTGCAGAGGGGCCACTGGGAACACAGGATGGTCCCCAGGCTCTGAGGCGCCCCTCTGTCTGCAGCAGCCAGACAGCAGCCCTGGGCAGAGGGGGCGGCGAGGTCTGAAGCCTGGAGGTACCTCCTCAGAGGCTGGCTTGTGTCCCGGTTGTGGCCACTTGTTACTGTCACAGAAGGGCCACCTGGGCTCTGGCAGGAGGAAGCAGGAAGTCTCGCTGGGACGTGGCTGGAGACGACGTTGAGGAAGTCCTGGGAGTGAGTTTTGAGAGGCCAGGAGGGTTTCACAGGCCAGTGCGCTGAGGGGCGGGGCAGCCGGGTAGGTGCCCTGTGTTCCCACCCGCTTTATCCCCGACTGTGGGCGACCTAGAGAACATTTCTGGCTCACGGAGCCTGTTTTCTCCTCCCCTGGGTGCTGGGTGCTGAGCAGCCCAGGGAAATGAAAGCCCAGGCCAGGATCTGGGAGGATACAAGCCTCATTTAGCTGTAGGTCCGGGCCAGGCGAAGGG
>NW_011494635.1:4185867-4187440 GCF_000754665.1 Bison bison bison | reverse complement strand
TAATTTAGGGTCTGCTAAAAGGCAGCATTTCTGCTCCTCCCAGCCCCCAACCTTGCACCTGGCGCTTCTCACCCGCAGATGAATTACAGTTTGCAGCGAGCAAACTCCTGTATTAACAAATTAGGGCAACTGAAGGGGAGGATTATTAACTGGTATAGGGTGGTGGAGAGGTGGGGTGCTTTGGGATGAACCAGCGCCATTTACCGTGAGGCACCAGAACAGGGGCACCTGTCAGGCAGGGGAAGTGGGTTTGTGAGGGTGGGCTCCTCTGGGCTGGGGCACAAGAGGCCAAGGGCCGCCAGGCTTGTGTGCGGTGTCCCCTGCCTGCCTCTGAGTAACTCTGACTGCAGAACTCGGTCAGGAATCCCCATGCAGGCTCCCAGAATCCGGCAGGACTCCTGAGTTACTTGGATCAAGCTGGTTTTAAACCAGTATTTAAGTTTCCTTGAGACTTTAGTTTGAAGCTGGCAAATGCTTTGAATTCTTCTCTACAAGATACTGTTTTTCCCTCTTCTTTTGAGCAAGCTCTTGGAATCTCACATTTTAGAATGGCCCTATTTTGGCACCGTAGTGGGACTGTCCTCCACGAGAGTCGACCTTCTTGACGGGGCCTTTCTGGGAAGCCCCTGGCTGATGTTCAGTGTGAATAACAATCGCCTGCCTTGGCACTGGCCCCCTGTTTCTGTGAGCCCCCTTCGGCTGTGCGAAATGTGGGAGGGCCTCGCCTTGTGGGAGGACGAGCAGCCTGCCGAGGGGAGGGGCGGAGCTCAGGCACCCGGGGGTGGGTAAAGGGAGGGGCGAAGGCCTCCGCCTGGCCCCTTGGGACCAGCCTTCCGGGAGGGGAGGGGCTTCTATTCCAGCTGTGTGGTTGGGCTTCTGGCGGCTGCAGACCCGGTGTGCTGGGGGTGTGGGGGCCAGAGCTGTGCCTGGGCGGTGTGGAGGCCCTATCGGCCACGCTCCTCCGCCACCCTCCCCGCCCCCTCCTTGGCCACTTCGAGACTCCAGGAGGTAGAAAATCAAGGCCCCCCTGGAGGGAACGGCCCAGGGGGCTGGCAGCCCTGAGATCCCACAGGGCCACCTCGAGGCTCAGCAGACATGCAGCCCCCAGTGTCCATGGTGCCAGACCCTTCCATCTGCTGCCCGAGACCTGCTGCCTGGAGGGTTCCCTATAACCAGCCAGGGGCCTGCTGTCCTGGCCTTGACCCTAGGCCTGGGCAACCTCTGCTGTGTGGGTGGCTGACGCCTACAATCTTCACTGGGATTCGCAGTCGTCCTCAGTTGTAAAGCATGAGACCTGACGCCCAGCTGGCCTCGAGGACTCTCAGGCTCCCCGAGCTGGAAAGGCCAGAAAGGGGGTCAGACAATGCAATGTCTGCTCTGTGGGTTGTGCTCTGGAGTTTTGGAAGTGGTAAAGGTGTGAACAGTGGGGCTGCCGGGTGGCCAAACCTGGTGACAGGCCTGCACGCCTGTGTGCAGACAACACATCCCTTCACCAACAAGGGCCGTGTGTTCCTGGCCCCCCGCGCCCACCCCAGGACAAAGTTAACCATGAATACTGACTGGAGCGGTCAGC
>NW_011494635.1:4183252-4185767 GCF_000754665.1 Bison bison bison | reverse complement strand
GCCGGGCTGGGGGCTCTCAGGCTTTTAGAGGCAGGAGGGGTCACTGTAGGTACCAGGGGAGGGGTGATGGCCTGGGGAGGGAGGAGGGGCTGCCTGGCCCTTCGTTTTCTCTGCTGGCCTCCTGTGACTGTTTTGGACCTCATCCGAACCTGGGAAGGCGGGGCGGTCCAGATCCGGGGAGGCTTGACAATTTCCCATCAGCAAATACAGTCAGTGTCCTCTGGGAAGCTGGCGCAAGGTTTCTGGGCCATAGGGAGGGTGAATTCCTTTGCTCGGTCTGGGCTGACAGCCCCATCCTCCCTGCTGGTTATGGTTGGACTGGGGCCGCAGACTTCTCTCGCCTGGGGCTGGCAGGAAACTCAGGGGTTCTTAGTGGGTTGGTGCTGGCTCCCTCTTTGTGAGTGAGGCTCTGAGTCTGGAAAGGAAAGAACTCCTTTTCCAGAGACAAAACTTGGGCTGAAGGCCTGTGCTGAGGTCCAAGGGAAATCAGGCGTGAATTAGGGAAGAAGTCTGACCTGTCACTTCTGTGCCACAGGGTGGTGTCTGGGTGGGAAAGACTTAGGTTGAGCGGGAGACAGACCCTGGGGCAGGTGGTTCTGAATGTGGGGCCAAACACTGAATCATGAAGTAAATCCACCCCCCACCCCATTCTCCTCCATCCTGCTGCTGCTGCTGCTCCTGTTGCTAAGTCGCTTCAGTCGTGTCCGACTCTGTGCGACCCCATAGACAGCAGCCAATCGATTAGGCTCAATTCAACTACTGTGAGTGGCCTGGAACACTTCTCTTGCTAATTTGAACCAACCCAAGTAAAAATGTTGGTCTTCCCTGGTGGCTCAGTGGTAAAGAATCCACCTGCAGTGCAGGATACCCAGGTTTGATCCCTGGGTCAGGAAGATCCTCTGCAAAAGGAAATGGCAACCCACTCCAGTACTCTTGCCTGAAGAGTCCCATGGATGCAGGAGCCTGGCAGGCTACTGTCCATGGGGTGGCAAAGAGTCGGACATGACTTAATAACTAAACAACAACAACAAAGAAAAACTGTTACACTGGACTTGGCCAATGGCAAAATTGTCAAGTCTGGGAGCCTTTGTAATAGGATTCAAGCTGTTCTGAAGCTGTGGGTTTTGAGAGCAGCCCTTGGGGCCAGACTGGGTTTTAATCTTGACCTGATTCTTGACCCTTTCAGCTGAATAGCCTTGAGAAGTCACTTAACTCCTCTGTGCCTCAGTTTCCTCATCTGGAAAATGGAATGGGTGATGGTAACTTCCAACCCTTGGGCTGTTGTGAGGCTCCATGGATGTGCCTAGGATTCAGAGCAGTGCTGGGCACAGGACATCTGCTCAGTAGCTGTTGTCACTGAAGGAACTGTGAATGGGAGTGGGGTGGGGAGGGTAGGAGGAGAGTGCTCTGGGCAGTGAACCCTCAGGGGCCTGGGGGTGGCTGAGGCTGCCTGGATGGCAGGGTCCTTGTGCTCACAGTGGGTGGTGAGCATGGCTGGAGAAGATGGGGCAGCTGGTGGAGGTTGGGGGGAGACACGACAGGTGGTAGAGGGGCAGGGGGCACCTGCCTTCCCCCAGCCTCTCAGAACCCCGGGCTGTGGCTGAGTACCTAGAACCTGCTGCTGACAGCGGCCTCGATTGTGGGTGATGTATCCTTCTCAGACCCCTCCCACCTCAAGCAAGGGCTTCCCATCAGTACCCACTGCAGGGCACGGGGCTGCAGGGGAGGGCTTCTGTAACTGTATTCAGATACAGCGGTGACCCTTATTCACCCTGAGCCAATGACGCAGCTGCCTGCAATTCACACAAAAGTAAACTGACATCCTCACTCTCCTTCCTGCTGTTAAGGAACCACCCATTGTCACCCATTTTCTTTTTCTGCCTTTTTCTGCAGTAATTATAGCTACTGTTTATAGGATGCTCTTATATGTGCCTAGAACTTCAGATTTGGTCCTGTCCTTTTTTTTTATTGGAGTATAGTTGCTTTACAACATTGTGTTTTTTGGCTGTACAGACCCTGTAGGTCTGTTTGGACTGCTGTAACAAAATGCCACTGACAGAGGGGGCTGAGAAATAATGGAGACTTATTTCCCACAGTTGTGGAGGCTGGAAGCCCAAGATCAAGGTGCCAGCATGGTCGTCTGCTGGTTGGGTTCTCCTGGTCATAGCCAGTGCCTTCCCTCTGTGTCCTTACCTAGTGGAAGGAAAAAGGGAGCTCCATGGGGTCTCCCTTGCTGCTGCTGCTAAGTTGCTTCAGTCGTGTCCAACTCTGTGTGACCCCAGAGACGGCAGCCCACCAGGCTCCCCCATCCCTGGGCTTCTCCCTTATAAGGGCGCTAATCCCATCATGGCACTCCACCCTCATGACCTAATTTCCCCCTAGTGCTACCCTCTTTGGGGGTAAGGACTGTGCAAACATTCAGACCACAGGAGTCCTGGAGACCGCCTTAGAAGTACTCCTATTATTGGACCATACTATGGTTGGGTCAGTCAGGACCCAGGTGTATGGGGAGTTG
>NW_011494635.1:4172720-4183152 GCF_000754665.1 Bison bison bison | reverse complement strand
TTGAGGGTAGGGGGGAGCCCCACCTCTAATCAGATGTCCTTCACTGAGACACTCTCCTGAGAGGGAAATTCTCTGAGTTCATAACTTTCCACAGAGTATAGCAAAGCCTCAAGAAAAATACATTTACTTTTTGTAAGGAATTTAGAAAACATGCAGCTTCAGTGAGCCTCAGTTCACTGGCTGGCCTAGGGTCAGCAGTGGTGTTTCATCTCTTGTTTGCTTCGAACCCTGAGCGTGTCTGGGGCTTCGTTGGCAAGGGCAGCTTGGGCGTATTCGTGTTGACATGTGGCAGTGGCTTTACAGTTCCCTGCAGCTTACCTTTGCTCAAGGTCATGGTCACGAGATCGAACCATGACGTGAGAGGAATTTCATACTTGGGTTATGAGCCCGCTCAGCTGAATTTCCTGGGCTTCTGTTCTCTGGTGGCAGTAAGTAGCAGAGTAAGCACATGGCCTCACGTTAGATCAGATTTAGTGGCTACAGTAATGTCTGGGCCAGAGGAGTTTTGCCAGAGGGAAGGGGATGGTCCTGAGGCCTGGCAAGCCTCTTCCTGTGGGAAGGGGTCCCTTCTGCTGTGCCCCACTTCTCTTGCCAACCTTCGCTTTTCTTACCATCTTCACCTTCCAGAAATGGCTTACTGAAGAGAATAGCAAAGTCTAGAGAAGTAGGGGCTTCCCAGGTGATCCAGTGGTTAAGAATCCGCCTTGTAATGCAGGGAAGGTGGGTCTTACCCCTGGTTGGGGAACTCTGGTCCCACATGTTGCAGAGCAGCTAAGCCTGCGTGCCACACTAAGATCCCGCACGCTGCAACTGAGACCTGGGGCAGCCAAAGAAGTCAAGTCTAGAGAAGCAGACTGAAGGAAGACCTGTCCTGTCCAGTCCTTCATCTGGACCCTGGGCTTGACCCCTCCCATCAGCACCAGGCTAGGGGAGAGAAGACACTGTCGCAGGCCTCCACACACCCAGTGACACCGTTCCCTGGGCTCCTTCCCTTCTCGGCAGAAGGAAGCGTAGACAGAGGAGTAGCCATGGGCTGGCCTAACAGTGGGCTTGTCCTGCCCATTGCACTCTCTGAGGGGCAGGATGTTTCCTCCAGTGTGACCCTCTCTCAGTGCAGGAGGCTGGGAGGCATCTGCAGGTGGACCAGCGCTCACGGTTAGACCCCAGGCTCCAGTCACCCTGTGCCTGCCTGGGCTCTTTCAGGCTTACCTGCTGGTCTCTTCCATTCCACAGACATCTGTCACACACCTTATTCTGCACTAGGTCCGGTTCTGGATACTGGGAGGAAGGCAGTGAACAAATCCCTGCTGAAGGGAAGCTGATACTCAGTGGGGCAAGTGGACAATGAAGGAGGTAGCCTCTTAGCTAGTGAACACAAGAGCCACAGTAATTGTAGCAAGTAAGCAGGTTGTGTGTTCCACATTAGTTTCTTAGATACAGCAGCAGTGCGTGCGCGCGCACACACACGTGCACGTGCACACACACACATACACACACACACACACACACACACCCCCCACGCTTATCTTAATTCCCCGGGTCTGTCCAGCTGTGTCCTGTTTTTATTGAGCTGGACCAGAGATGGCTTTCTTCTGTCTGTGTTCAGGCAGGTATTGTGTTGATTTCACATACTTGTGGTTGGATTAGCGTTGGATGGACGTTCCTCCCAGCTGAAGCTTAGAGTTGGCTGTGAAAGGTCTCCTTTCTTCCCCAAGGCCAGGCAGCCTTTTGCTGTTCAGCACCCTGAAGGCGAGGCAATTCTGTGTATTTGTGCCTGTCATTTTCGTGCCTCCACATGGAAGGCGTGGCCCTGAGGCGTCTCCTGGCAGACAAACGTAGATAGCTTGTTCAGAACCTGATTGACGAATAATGTATTGCTCCTCGCACTGGAAAATAGAACTCAAACTTATTTTGTTAGGTGATTTCTCAGAAAGCTGCATGTCACTGTCCCTTGGAAAAACCCCACAGGCAAGGAGGAAGCAGTGTTTCCTGCAGGGACAGCCCAGAGCACTGGTCACTGAGTGACTGCACTATCTATTTGATATAGAAGCAGCATATTGGTTTGTGAAAGTCTGAGAAGTCATGAATATCCAAGGACAGCTTTTGGATGATTTTTGAGTACCCTGGAGTAAATTTTTAAGTACCTGGAGGATCACTTGCATAACGTACATTTTCGTGATTTGAAGATCTAGGTTTGCTGACCTTATTCTCCAGTGGTGTAAGTCTGGAGGAAATTGTTAACAAAAATCCAAGTTTTAAAAAAATAATGGGTGCGCTGGAAAGATGAGTAGAAATTGAGGTGGAATTAAATAGGGACAAATAGATAGTCTGGAAAGTCCGATTTTGAGAATTAATTCCCTGATTGTGATAGGGCAAAGCCCTGGTTAGTCCTGTTCTGGGTGTGGCGATAGTTAGTGGGTTAGTGACCTCATGTTGAATTGGGGCCACCTGTGTTAAGCATTAAAAATAAATGTGTTCTTCATTTACATGGTTAAATATAAAATTGGGGTCAAGGGTCTGGGTTTCCTTATTCTGACCCGAGCAGACACCATGGGAGTGCTGGGGTCTGTTTTGTGACCTGGAAGTTTCTAGGGTGTGAGAGTCGGTTCCTGGAGGGCTGGGGGAGAGAAGCTGGGAGAGAAAGGCTTTGTGGGATGGTGGAGGGAGTGTTCCAGGAATCTTAAGGGCTGTTATTGCATGACAGAGTTATTCTGGACATCTTTAAAGGCCTGAACTGGACCAAGGGCTGGAAATGGAACAGCCACAAATCTTGGCCTGATTCTAGGAAGACTGTTTCTCTATTGAAGTAGCAAAGAAAGAGGGAGTGCTGTGTGAGGTGACTCCCAGCCCCTGTTTAAGCAGAGGCTGGACTGATGGGGCCAGGAACCCCAAGGAGGTTTCAAGGATTTCTTCGACCCTGAGTTTTATGGCCTTGGTGGAGAGGACAGGAAGGGCAGTGAACTCAAGAGCTTTACCCAGATCAGATTCTTTATCAGAAACTTCTCTGGAGGCAGCAGCAAGAGTGCGGGACCCAGGCTTCCCAGGTGGCTCAGTGGTAAAGAATCTGCCTGCCAATGCAGGAGACACGGGTTCCATCCCTGGTCCCGGAAGATCTCACATGCATGGAGCAACTAAGTCCGTGTGCCTAGAACCCGTGCTCCACAGCAAGAGAAGCTACCACAAAGAGAAGCCTGCACACTGCAACTAGAGAGGAGCCCCCACTTGCCACAATGAGAGAAAAACCTGCACAGCAACGAAAACCCAACACAACCAAAAATAAACAAATATAAAAAAAGAGTGCGGGACCTAGCGGACTCAGTGGCAGGGCCCGTGGGGAGGCCCCTTGATCCTCCAGGGAACACCTTGGCTACTGTCGCTTGGTCTCCGCACCTTCCCAGGGCCACACAGGTCGGTTGTCCAGCTCTGGTCGCCAGGCAGCTTCTGGCCGGAAGGAATCCTCTCCCTTCTGCTGCCTTCCTCCTCCTCCCCACCGCTGACCTTTCCCGAAAGTTCTCCCTGCTGCCCTCAGCAATCGTACCCTAAACTGAGGCGGTGAACGCCCTTCACCCTCTCATGTGCCTTCACTTCCCCATCAGAGCTGGGCTGCCAGAGGACACTCTCCTCTCATTTCCTTGGTCTGGTGCCCAGCTTGCCCTCATGGTACCGAGAACAGAATTTTTAACATCTTATGAATTCACCAAAGTGAATGAGTTGATTTTAGTACTTTTAAAAGTAATTTCAAACAAAGATGCCTGATGGTAGAGATAATCTCTACTGAATGTTTGGCAGGGTCCTGAGTGGGTGATGCTTCTCGGTCACACGTGTGACAGTCCAACAAGGTGGAGGGGTTGTTTCTCAGGTGCTGTTTCTCAGGTGATCTTGTGCCGGCTGTGAAAGCTGAGCTCCCATGCCTGTCCAGCTACTGTAGTGAGTAACCCAGGCCACTCTGTCTGGGCCATTCTGTTCCTTCTTTCACTTCAAAATGCTGCCTTCCATCCTTCCGTCTGTAGAAAAAGGACAGGATTTCATCACCACTGATCTCTGACACACTTGAGCCTCCATCTCCTCAGCACCAACTGCATAAATCTTCAGGGCTGTTAAAAACAGCATGTGGGCTGCGCTTAAGTCACCTTCTGGGTGACTGACCATGACTGCCTCTTCAGTGCTGTCACAGACAGGAGGCATGTTTCTGGGCCCTGGTTCTGGGGCTTTTGCTGTTGGGGGCGCTCTGGGTGCTCTTTCTTTCATCACAAGCTCAGGTGCAGGGTGGATGGGGCGCCAGTGAGTGGTGCTTTTGTCCTAAAGCCTTAAGAGAGGGGACGGGGTCTGTGCCAGTCTGGGCAGGAGTCAGGAGAGAGTGTAGGCCGCACTTGTGTTACCAAACCAGACTTGAGTCACTCCGCTCACCCGTGCACAGTAGAGCCAGCCTGCTGACAGCAGGTTGTGGTGAAGGAAAGTGCAGCGTTTATTGCAGGGTGCCAAGCAGGTGTCCAGGGTAGCTGGCGCTCAAAACACCTGGACTCCCCGATGGGTTTTGGAAAGCCTGTTAAAGTCCAGGTGAGGGAGGGGAGTCCCAGGGTATGTGAACAGCTTGTGCACAGTTCTCTGATTGGTTGATGGTGAGGTAACCGGGCTGTTAACATGATCAGTCCTCAGGCTCCAGTAGGTCCAGAGGCTGCAAGTAGTTCATTTCTTCCATTTGGTGGGGGTTTTAGCATCTGTAAGAGGACTCAGGAACGTGTATGAGATACGGTTATCTGAGTGTTTCAGAGAGGAGCTAAAGCGGAGTATATGGGGAGTGGTGTCCTACAAGGTCCTGCTTGGTTATGCTGGTGATCTGCTCTCATCTGGGCTCCCCCAAAGCCTATCACCACCCCCCCTTTGTTTCCTGGTGGCCCTTGCCAGGCTGCCCCTTTCTGGGTCTCTGAGCATGGGGCAACCACAAACACTCCTGGGTCCTGGCCACAAGGGTGGAGCCATGTGTGTGGGACGAACTTACTCTGCCCTTCCATGCCAGCTCTTTCTGTTAAATAACAAATACAATAAAACAAAAGCAGCAAAAATGGGGAACTTCCCTTCCTGTGGGAAGTGAGGTTCAGCAGGACCACTTGGGAAATAGAGTTGAACTCATTGTGCAGCTGCTTCTGCCCTCCTGTACTTCCCCCACCCCTGGTTCTGCTGCAGACCCCTGGTTTCTGGGGGAATGTCATCCTCCCAGGGTTGGGTTGGGTCATACACAAACCTCAGGCCAATCAATCAGCTTGTTCAGGGGGATGCTGCACTCTGATCGGCTAGCCGAGCCTAAGACTGGGAGTGGAGGCAGGGGCCTCGTGGGTGTGTGAGGTGAGGGCATGGTGTTCAGCATCCCCATCCCTCACCCCCGCAGTCCTGCCACAGGCCCATGGGCTTCCTTCCTCCCCAAAGTTCTGTGGCTTCACAGAATTGGGGGTGCCCTGCTCAGCAAGGCCTGTGTTGACCCAGAGAACTGGGGCCTCTCAGGGTGGATGTGTCAGGAGCCTCGGGGACCAGATATCCCAGGTCTGAGAAGCCCTGTTCTCTGTGGACGAGGGGCAGGTGATTTTCCTCAGCAGTGTGATCGTGAATCCATGTCAGTACCAGCCTACAAAGTTACAATGTTTTCTGAAAAGATTGTCCCATGTACCAGGTGTTCCAGCGGCTGCCCTCTTCAGGCTGGTTGGGGTTGCAGTGCCTGCAGTTTGCAGAACTGTTCCAGCCCTCCCCCTTCTCTGACGGCCCTCCCTCCCTTGTGCTGCAGGGAGCTACTGGAGACCACGTGCCGCCTGGCCAACACACTCAAGAGGTATGGAGTCCGCCGAGGGGACCGAGTGGCCATCTACATGCCTGTCTCCCCACTGGCTGTGGCTGCCATGCTGGCCTGTGCCAGGATCGGAGCCATCCACAATGTCATCTTTGCTGGCTTCAGTGTGGGGTCCTTGGCTGGGAGGATCAACGATGGTGAGCATGTGGGCAGTGGGATGGAGGGAGAAATCTGGGTCTCCCTTGGCCTTCAGGGACTCAGGGTGGTGGCAGACATCACTGAAAGTCACAGAGACAGATGACAGGCACTGCGAAGCACAGTGTGTGGCTGAATGAGCGTTTGCTCTATGAGCTGAGATCCAAGTGCACTGGATTGAACCACATGAAGAAGGAAGATTCCAGGTGGAGGGAACGGCATAGGTATCCGCTGGAGGAGGCTATGTGGCTGCAGTGGAGGCAGGAAGAAACGTAGGGTGAAAGGAGGCTGGGGAGGCATAGGGAAGGTTCCATCAGTCAACAGATGAAAGCCTTTGTGGTGAGGAATGATGGAGTCAGATATGGGCCTTGTGGTGTATCTTTGACTTTCTGTGTGCAGGTAGGTCAGAGGCTCCCAGACAGGTGTGTAGAGCAATATCGTCTCCTTTTTTTTTTTCTGGTGTCAGAGGGCAGAGTGTCTGCATGGTGGCCCCTTGTTTGTACAGCCAGATCCCTGCTCCCTTGAGATCCTGGAGGGCTTGCTGAGCTGGCTCCCCCAGGAGGGTGCCAAGTTCTGGGGGCCGTTGGGAATTCTTTGTGTCTCACAGAAGACTTGCCTTTGGGTAGTGGACAGAGCTGAAGGGCAGAGTTCTCAGACCTCTGCTGACCACCCTCTTTAGGAAAGACTTGGGAGCCTTTCTGCTTCCTTCCAACATTTCCTGTTGCTTTCAGGGTTGGTGCTGCCATTCCCTTCTCTTTCTCTCAACTTTAGCACCTACTGTGTGCCAGGCTCTGTCTAAGCAATCTGTGAAGGTCATCTCCTATAATTTTAATTTAGTCTTCATAAATACCATATGAGATAAGACTTTTGCCATTTCCACCCTCTCCTTTTTCCTGATACCATTGCATCACTTTAAAGTGTACAATTCAGAGACATTAAGCACATTCACAGTGTCGTGCAACCATCATCACTATTCCAGAATTTTCCACCCCTCAAATGGACATCTCATATCCATAAAGCAGGCATTCACCATTTCCCCTCATCCAGCCCCTGGCAACCACCGATCTGCTTTCTCTTTCTGTGATTTGTCTGTTCTGGATGTTTTGTAAAAACGGACTCCTACAATGTGTGGCACTCTGTGTCCCACTTCTTTCACCAAGCATGGTGTTTTCAAGGTGGGCCTGTGTTGTAGTGTGAATCAGTATTTCATTTATTTTTGTAGTTGAATAATATCTCACTGTATGGATAGATTACATTTTGTCTATCCATTTATCTGTTTATGGGCATTTTGACTTGTTTCTAATTTTTGGCTATTGTGAATAGAGCTGCTATGAACGTTTATGTACAAGAACACCTTCTTTCTATTGTTTTGGGTGTATACCTAGGAATGGAATTGCTGGCACATGTGGTAAATCTATTTTAACTTACTGACGAACTGCAAAACTTTTCCAATGGAACTGCTCTGCGTTCCATGTCCACTAGCAATGTGTGAGGGTTCCAGTTTCCCCAAATCCTCATCAACACTTATTTTCCTTTTAAAATAATTATAGCCGTCCCAGTGGGTCGGAAGTGGTATCTCATTGTAGTTTTGATTTGCATTTTCCAAATGACTAATATCACTGGATATCTTTTTATGTGCTTGTTGTCCATTTGTGTCTTCTTCGGAGAAATGTCTGCTTAAGTCCTTGGCTCTTTTTCTAATTGGTCATTTGTCTTTTTTGTTGTTGTTGAGTTGTGAGTTCTCTATATATTGTAGATACTGTACCTTTATCAGATATATGATTCACAATTATCTCATTCTCTGTGTTGTCTTTTTGCTTTCTCAATATTGACCTTTTATGCACAAAAATTTTTAATTGTGATAAAGTCCAGTTCATCTATTTCTTTTTGTTGTTTGTATTTCTGGTGTATTATTTAAGATTCAGTTGCTGAATACAACGTTATGAAGATTGGTCTCTGTGTTTTCTTCTAAGAGTGTTTTTAATAGCCTTAGCTTTTTCATTTAGGTCTTTGATGCATTTGGAGTTAGTTTTTGTATATGGTGGGAGGTAAGGGTCCAACTTCATTTTTTTTAATCTGTGCATATCCAGCAATAACAGAACCATTTGTTGAAGAAACGATTTTTCCCACGTTGAATGGTCTTGGCATCCTTGTCAAAACTAACTTGACTGTATATTTGAGGGCTGTTTTCTGAGTTCTGTATTATGCTCCACTGATATATATATATCTATCCTTGATTTTCATATGTTGAACCATCCTTGCGTTCCAGGAATAAATCCCTCTTAGTCATGATATATTGGAGAAGGCAATGGTACCCCACTCCAGTACTCTTGCCTGGAAAATCCCATGGAGCCTGGTGGGCTGCAGTCCATGGGGTCGCTAAAAGTCAGACACGACTGAGCGACTTCACTTTCACTTTTCACTTTCATGCACTGGAGAAGGAAATGGCAACCCCCTCCGGTGTTCTTGCCTGGAGAATCCCAGGGATGGGGGAGCCTTTTGGGCTGCCGTCTATGGGGTCGCACAGAGTCGGACACGACTGAAGTGACTTAGCAGCAGCAGTCATGATATATAACCTTATCGCTATGCTACTGGATACAGTCTGTTAGCATTTGGTTGAGAATTTTTGCATCAGTGTTTATAAGGGATATTGGTCTGTAGTTTTCTTTTCTTGTGATGTGTTTGTCTGATTTTGGTATCAGGGTAATGCTAGCCACATAGAATGAGTGAGAAAGCATTTCCACCTCTGCAATTTTTAGGATGAGTTTGAGAACGATTGATGTTAGTTTATTTTTATTTGGTAGAATTCTCCAGTGAAGCCATGTGGTCCTGGGGACCAAGGCACAGAGAAGTGAAGTCACTTGCCCGGGATCATACTGCTGTTTAGTGACAGATGCAGGGTTTGAACCCAGGCATCCTGCTGCTGCTGTTAACATTACATTAGGCTGCTCCTTTTCTGTTTTGCTGATGTGGTCATAGTTACCAAATGTTTCTGTTAAGATTCTCTGAAATAAGAAAAAGCAGCTGATTCTGGGGAATTGGTGACTGGATGCAGGGCAACTCCTAGACCTCGGGAATCCTAAACAGCCAGGCCATGGGAAGGCAGGGCCCAGTCAGCTCCAAGAGGCTCAGTAGGGAAAACTCCTATAGCTTTTCTCCAGAACTTTGCCATTAAGCAACTCTTCCCCAACACCCTACACCTCCATTCAGATGTCAGTTTCCTGGGGGTAAGACCCTATTGGGACAAATGTCTGTGTTCTCTTGGGTCAGTGAGGGTAGTATTTTGGTTATCTGTTGCTGTATTACAAGCTACTCCAAAAGTTAGTACTTAGAATAGTATACTTTCTTATTATATTTCATGATTCTGTGGGGCAGGAGTCAGGTGGGCATAGTGGGAATGGCTTCACCATGCTCTGTGGTATCTGGGACATCAGCTGGGTTGGCTTGGATGGTTGGAGGGGCCAGGGGTCTCTTCCTCTTCATGTGGCCTTGCACATGATTGATGTAAGCTCCCTCATAGCAAAGGCTGTGGGGCAGAAGAGTGGCCCGAGCGATTGCCAGTGCCCAGATCCCCAGTAGCTGTGAATATGTCCCTTCCGTGGCAGATGACCTCTGCAGGTGTGATGGGGTGCTAAGGTGGGGGATGATGCGGGTTGTCCCAATCTGACCACCCAAGTCCTTAAAAACAGAGAACTCTCTTTGGCTGAAGCTGTGGCAGAGAGGAAGGTCAGAGAGATTCAAAGTGGGGCAAGGACTTGGCCTGCCTTTGCTGGCTTTGAGGATGAGGAGGTGTTGCCCCGGGGGGGGTGTAGTGGTTCTAAAAGCTGAGGACAACCCCTGACTGACT
Organism: Bison bison bison; assembly: GCF_000754665.1. Lineage (NCBI taxonomy): Eukaryota > Metazoa > Chordata > Mammalia > Artiodactyla > Bovidae > Bison > Bison bison. The sequence goes on along the minus strand of NW_011494635.1, from coordinate 4,173,331 downwards.
GTCAGCAAGGTGGGGACCTCAGTCCTGCAGTCACATGGAACTGAGTTCTGCCAACGCCTGAATAGCCTGGAAGCAGATTCTACCCCGAGCTTCAGGTGAGATCCCCAACCCCTGACCCCTTGATACTGGCTGTGAAACTCTAAGCAGAGAACCCTGCCGAGCTCACCCAGGCTACAGAACCATAAGCTAAAAAAACAAAATGGGTGTTCTGAGACACTAAATTTGTGGTAATTGGCCATGGGAGCAATTAAAAACAAATATAAGACTCCCCTGGTGGTCCAGTGGTTGGGAAATCTGTCTGCCAATGCTGGGGACATGGGTTTGATCCCTGGTCCCAGAAGATTCCACGTTGCCACAGGGCAACTACCTTATGTGCCACAACCACTGAGCCTGCGAGCTGCAACTCGAGAAGCCCTCATGTCCAAGAGCCATGCTCTGCAACAAGAGAAGCCACGCAATGAGAAGCCCACACATGGCAACTCGAGAGTAGCCTCTGCTCATCGCATCTAGAGAAAGCCCATGCATAGCAACGAGGACCCAGCATAGAGGAAAATAACTAAATATTAAAACAAACAAACACAGACAAATACAGATGCTGAGATCTGGTAAAA
>NW_011494635.1:4150919-4172620 GCF_000754665.1 Bison bison bison | reverse complement strand
TCTGGTAAAAAAGAAAAAAACTAGGGTGAAAGCAAATTCCCACAAAGTGTCTATGGTCCCACCTGTGCTGATGCACTTGCTGCGGCCCTGCTGCCCGTCCTCAGGGGCCTCAGGGAGTGGAGGCTCCCCAAGCACCTCCTGGGGACTGGATCTGCCAGGGCCTGGAGGTTCCAGTCCTGGAGGACCACTCAGGCAGGGAGGCCTTGCACAGGTGGGCACCAGGAGGAAGGCCTGCATCACGGAGGCCGGGGTCCCAGCACCCAGGATGGGCAGGGGCTGCTGTCTCCTCCAGGGGATCCTGAGCATCCTGCCTCATATGTCCTTTCCCTCGGCTGGCCCGTCTCCCTTCCTGCCCGATGCAGAGCTTCCCTGGACAGTCCCCGCCCAGGGAGACGGGCCTGGAGAATCTCAGGCAGGCTCTGTCCACCTGTCTCAGGTGGCCAGGAGGGCTGTGCCACCTCCAGGGTTCTTGCTTGGGAGGAAGAGAGGCTGTGAGCATGCCTTTCGAAAGTGCATCTCAGACCGCGAAGCTGAGGGAGACTAGTGCCTCGGGTAGGGCCCCAGGAGCTGGTCCTGGAGTGAGAATTCAAGTGCAGGCAGTTCACTGGGGAGGGGGTCCTGGGAGGCATTGTGGGCTGTGGGGTGTGAGGCTGGGGACCTGCCCCCATGGGTGCCCAGGTCTCAGACCGCATGGGAATCCCGAAGGCTATGGGGCCCCATGCATCAGCATGACCCCCAAGGGGCAAGGAACCTGGTTGAGGGCTGCTGAGTGGGGTGGTTCCCCAGCACCTCTGCCCATGGCTCCGAATCAGGCCTCTGTGCCCACACCACAGGTTGAGGGCCATGTGTGGTCGTCAGCAGGGCAGCTGGATGTTTGTTCCAGGCTCTTCCTCAGGGGCCAGTTGTACAGTAGCCCACCTTAGCCCTGATCCCTTCAGTTTATTCCAGGTTTGGGTGTCGTGGGTGGAGGGTGGGTGGTGGAGGGTCCCCCCAGAGCAGGTGGGAGTGGGAATCTGGAAGAGTTGAGCTTCCGGTGGCTTCTCTCCATTATAGCCACTCCTCCCAGGTTCTGAGCACGAAGTTCCCAGAGCAGATGGAACTTCACATTTGCTCAAGGATGGACTTTCTCCATCACACCCTTAAGCCTGGGACGTGTGGTGGTCTGGGCTGTGAGAGTCAGAGTGGGGAGGAAACTGACCATAAATTCCTGCATTTGACTCCGATAGCCCAGTGCAAGGTGGTTATTACCTTCAACCAAGGACTCCGGGGAGGGCGCGTGGTGCAGCTGAAGAAGATCGTGGACGAAGCCATAAAGGTCTGCCCATCCGTCCAGCATGTCCTGGTGGCTCACAGGACAGACAACAAGGTCCACATGGGGCATCTGGATGTTTCCCTTGAGCAGGTGAGTCTATCTTTTTTTGTATAGTTTGAGCAGAAGAGGTTGCCATTGGATTAACTGGGTCTTATCAGAGTGTAGTTCTCAATCTGGGTCCCCCAGAGGTGCCCAGTGTTCCTTTGTGTTATCTGATGGGCTTCCATCCTGGTGGGGAAGATGGAACTCAAAGTCCACAAACAGAGGGAAACACTTCACATAACGAAATGATAGGATCCATCCTTTAATCTGGCATTAACTAGGGCGGGCTAGATAAAGTGAACTCTGAGCCTGGTCTCCCAAGTCCTGCGGCTATGGGGGAGAGGAGGTCTCTGGGAGGCTGGGTGTGGGGCAAAGTCTCTATCCTAGATGGGCCATCTGGTCCTCTCCCTCACAGGAGATGGCCAAGGAGGAGCCGGTATGTGCCCCGGAGAGCATGGGCAGTGAGGATATACTCTTCCTCCTGTATACCTCGGGGAGCACCGGGAAGCCCAAGGGGCTCGTCCACACCCAGGCGGGTTACCTGCTCTACGCTGCCCTGACGCACCGGGTAAGGCACAACCCTGGGGTGATCTGGGGGAGGGGCCAAGGGAGGCTGGACTGGGGGGCCACAACTGCTGCTGTGTTCAAGAGCAGGGCCAGGAGTGCTGGCATCAGCGTGGTTGGAGGGGTGGGCTTATGGGGCAGTGTCTGTGCCTGTCAGAAGGGCCTGGGTCCCGCACGCATGTCTCCTGCTTGTCCTCAGCCCATCACATGTGTGCTGAGCCTTTGTGGGGCCTGCCATGCTGCTGGCACAGCTGCTTTCCGGCACTGGATGCCCTGGACACTCCAGCTTTCCTGGGCCCTTCTCCCATATGACTGCACTGGTGTAAGGATGAGTACATTGCTGTTATTTTTGAAAATGCTTTCTTCTGTTTAAGAGATCTTTTGGATCTGATTTTAAAAGAAAGTAAAACATTTTCATGGGCCTCTAAAGTACTGTGGCCTCTAGGCTCTGCTTACTGGGGCCTCAATTTAAAAGGAAAAAATTTTTTTAAAGATTTGCTTTTATGAGGAAACTTAAATTTAGTCCATGGAGATTGCATCCAGAGGGCCGTCCTTTAAGGATTATGAAGCAAATGATCTGGAACAGCTTTATTCCAGTAAATGCATTTAAAAATCAGTACTCATTTAAATATGAGTGGGTTGGTGGGGGGTTCTGGTTACTGTGCATCCCTGGTTGCCTTGGGGAGGAGCTGACCCTTTCAAGGGGTCAGGGACGAGCTCTCAGGATACTATCTGTGGACCTGACTTTCTCTGGCCAGAGGCAGAACTCAGCCCCTATCAGCGTGAGCAGCAGTGGAGCAGACTGGCCAGGTGACCCGGAAGCCCAGGTCTATCCAAGCAAGGCTTGGACACTGAGAGCACCCACAGTCTGGCTGAGGTCCAGGGCCCTGTCCCTTCAGTCACTGGGGGGCTTGGGGGAGTGCTATGCTGATCAGCCAGGTCAGTCACTTGGAGGCGGACCTCATGGATGAGTGTGGACTAGGAGCCAGTGCTGGAAGGCAGAGATGCGGCCTGTGAGTGCTGGCCACTCGTGGGCAGCTCTGAGGTTGTGGAAGTGAGGCAGAACAATAGATATGGCTAGAACCAGGCCAGGCAGATGAGGTATTACGTTTGACACTATCCATGTTAAAGCCCCTGTTGTCTGGCTGCTGGGTGACCGTGATCATCACGGAGCCGTTCTTGTCTGAAAGTCCCTTGCTCAGCTCTGGGGAGCGTGTTGCAAAGACTGAAACGTTGGGTAAGTCAGAACACTTTGGAAAATGCAACTACTGAGACTGAACACTAAGAAGTCGAAGAATGGGTCCAAGTGTTTCCCTATTTCCCTAATGCTAACGAAATTAGCACTAGGGGTTCCCTGGTGGCTCAGATCGGAGAAGGCAATGGCACCCCACTCCAGTACTCTTGCCTGGAAAATCCCATGGATGGAGGAGCCTGGTAGGCTGCGGTCCATGGGGTCCTGAAGAGTCGGACACGACTTCACTTTCACTTTTCACTTTCATGCATTGGAGAAGGAAATGGCAACCCATTCCAGTGTTCTTGCCTGGAGAATCCCAGAGATGGGGGAGCCTGGTGGGTTGTCGTCTATGGGGTCACATAGAGTTGGACACGACTGAAGTGACTTAGCAGTAGCAGGTGGCTCAGATGGAAAAGAATCTGAATGTGGGAGACCTGGGTTCAATTCCTGGGAAGATCCCCCTGGAGAGGGGAATGGTAACCCACTCCATTATTCTTGCCTGGAGAATTCCATGGACAGAGGAGTGTGGTGGGGTCTATGGGGTCACAAAGAATCGGATACAACTGAGTATGAACACGACTAACACACACACAGCATTAGGGAAGCTGTCAATGTGGTGAAACAGTCTTCATTTGTTTTCAAGTGTTACTAGGGCACTGTCTGCATGAGCAGAAGCAATGAGGATGCAAGGGCGGGACCATCTTTTGAATTTCTCTTCAGTTCAGTGAGGGCATTTTAAAGCATTAGGAATAGAAACTTTCAGCCTTTTGTATGTAAGCGTGTGTCTGTGAGTGTGCACATATGTGTGTGTCCGTGCATGTGCTGAAGGTGTTAGGACTGTTGGTTTCTTCAGGGAAAGGGAAGTTGAGTCTGCAAGGGTGGCGGGGATGTGAGCAGGCTTCAGGGATGTGAGTGGTGGTGTCGGGGTGTCTTGCTGGTCCTGGGCACCTGCTGTCCTTCCAAGAACGGCAAGGAGACAGAACACCAGTCTCTTGAAAGACGTGGCATGGTGGGTATGCATTGTATTAAAACCCTCTCAGTCTCAGGATGCTGTGGGCTTTGGGGTGTGGGTGTCCTGCTTCACTGGTGGAGCAGGAGTGCTGTTTCCTTGAGATTCAGCCTCTGCTCACAGCTCCGCAGGGTCCTGGCCAACTTGGGACCTCTGTGCTGTCTGGGAACTGCTGGGGGACCTCAGGGTGTGTCTGTGGCAGCAGGAGATGGGACTGCTCATCCAAAGGTTAAAAACCACCTTTACTGCAAAAGAGAACACAGACACAGGGACTTCTCTGGCGGTCCAGCAGTTCAGACTCCATGCTCCCAATGCAAGGGGTCCAGATTCAATCCCTGGTCAGGGAACGAGATCCTGTATGCCACAGCTAAAGATCCTGCAGTGAAGACTAAAGATCCTGCTTGCCACAACTAACACCTGGCCCAGCTAAATAAAACAAAAACACAGATACAGAAAACCGTCAAAATGAAATGTATGATTTCACAAATGATTGCTCAACAAACCCACTTCAGTCAAAAACAGGAATACCTCCGCCTGACATGGAAGCCCCTTCCTGGCCCACCTGATCAGAGTCCCCCCTTGCCCCTCGACATGCATCCTGGGTTTTATAGTGTCCCTGCCCTGGTTTCCTAGTTTTGTCACCCTAACGTGCATCCCTAGATACTGTAGCTTACTGTTGCCCACTGATTGTTGTTCAGTCACTCAGCTGTGTCCAACTTTGTGACCCCACGGACTGCAGCATGCCAGGCTTCCCCATCCTTCACTGTCTCCCGCACACTGGTAGTTGCGGGTAAGCCATGTTTACAGGTGGATTTTCCTCCATCCCTTCACTGCCTTAAACATTGTCCATCGTAGTGCCCGGCCCTGTGTCGCTCTTTCCCTTTGTCTCCTACAAATGGGCAGGTGGACCTGCAGACTGAGTCAGGCTCAGGTTTGACCCTTTGGCAAGAATAAGGAGATGGCCATATCTCAGGTTCTTAAAAGCTGATGATGCTTGATGTGTTTCTCGGTCAATTTGGCTTTTGTTTTTTTGCCCTTTTTAAAAGATTTTTAAAAATTATGGTGTAACTTAATACAGAAGAAAATGGCAACCCACTCCAGTAATCTTGATTGGGAAATCCCATGGACAAAGGAGCCTGGTGGGCTACAGTCCACGGGGTCACAAAAGTCAGATATGAGTTAGCGACTAAACCACTAAAGGCAGAGGTGCCCTTATCTTAGACACAGGACTGGATGGAGTTCGCCTGTGGGTACACACGTGGCTCCCACCTGTGTTAGGACACAGGCTTCTCCGGCTCCCCCAAGGCCCTGACTTCTGCCCCCCAACCCCACCTCAGGACCAGTGCTGGGTGGCTCCTGGCACATGGGTGGGCTTTGTGCTGGGCTCCTGGAGTGTCCTCTCTGGAGTCTGGCTCTCTCTGCTGTCCCCAGTGGCCGGATCCTCGCCGTGGCTGCTCTGCCACAGCTGGGCTCGGTGACAGGACACGCCCAGTGACGTGCAGGAACTGCTGCCAAGCTCCTGATAGCCCCTCCCCTGTCTCTGCAGCTTGTGTTTGACTACCGGCCAGGTGACGTCTTCGGCTGCGTGGCTGATATCGGCTGGATCACGGGACACAGCTATGTGGTGTACGGGCCCCTCTGCAATGGAGCGACCAGTGTCCTTTTTGAGAGCACTCCGGTTTACCCTGATGCGGGTGCGGGCTGCAGGAGGGGCCGGAAGAAGGAGCAGAGGTTTGGGGGGGTGTGGGGCGAGTGGTGGAGAGTCCCGATGACAAAGCTGCCGGGCCAGGCCAGGTGTGCAGAGGGGTCACACGAGCAGTGGAGGGGGTCTGACCTCTGAAGGCTTCAAGAGACCACCCACCCTAACGTCCCTCTCACCTCTGCGGCCACCTGACTGGATCCTGCCCTTCCTCGAAGCCCAGGCCAGTGGCCAGCCTCCTGGGTCCCCTGCTGCCTGTCCTTCGGGCCACTCGGGCAGTGTGACCTGGAGCCGCTGCCATGGAGTGGCATTCCTTTGAGGACCCCCGTCTTGCTCTCCTGGCATCTCCCTCCCTCATGCCACCGCGTCCTCCAGCATCTGTTCAAATGTGACTGGATGTTGGAAGTTGTACCGAGGCTGTCGCCCAGGCAGTCCACGGCAATGATAGCTCTGTGCCCAGAACTTTGGTCCCTTGCCTGGGTCCTCTCCAGCCTCCTGCAGAGGCCAGCTGAGCTCCTGGAAGACATGCAGGGGGCCTGGCTAGGGATGGGAGGCACGTCTCAGGTGGCCTCAGTGAGTTGGGGGTGATAGGGCCCGTGCGTCCTGTGTGTCACCGCTGCTCCAGGGAGCACTGGTCACCTCTGGAGGCTGTGTATGTCCTCCTGGATGTGGGTTCTGCATTGGTGCTACTTCACCGTAACATCCCTTTGACTGCTTTCCTTGCTGTGTCACGTGGGTCAGGACGTGGGCTGGCAGGCCCAGGGCCAGGCGATGGCTCTAGTCCCCCATGTGGGGTGTGCGGAGGTGGCGCACGGGGAGCCCCTCCCCTTCCAGCAGTGGTACAGAGTGGGTTTTGTGGACACTGCAGGTGTTTGTATACATCCAGCACATGGTAACGTGGGTCACCTCTGAGTGAGGCTCACGGAGGTGACATGACCCGGGGCCTCTCATAGGTCGGTACTGGGAGACGGTGCAGAGGCTGAAGATCAATCAGTTCTATGGCGCCCCGACAGCCTACCGGCTGCTGCTGAAGTTCGAGGACTCCTGGGTGAAGAAGTATGACCGCTCTTCTCTGCGGACCCTGGGCTCAGGTGAGCGGCTGCAGGCGCATGTGTGTTGGAGCTGCGCAGGCCTCTGGATGCTTCATCATGATGGCCGTGTCTGCGCTGAGTCCACTTGATGTGGCCACAGCCAGTAGAAAGCAGATGTCCTCCCTGGAAGCCCTTTCCTGGAGCCCACAGCCATGGAGGGACTGGAGTTCAGCATTGCGACCTTGTCTGTGCTCCATCTTCATTATGAAAACTCAGCAGTGTGGGAAGGTCAGGCCGGCCTGGTTCCCCGCGGCTGCCCGGGATTTTACCCGCTCTGTTCCTAGCACTGGCATCCGTGCCGTTCTGCCCTTGGGTGCGTTTCTCCAGGCAGGGACAGTGTTTCGAGATTAGAGGTTACCTTCGCTTGTATGGTAATTTGGATCCATGTCGCCAGGTCACGTGAGGGCGTTTTGGAAAGGTGACCTAGGTAACCTTGAGTTGAGGTGGTCCTGGGAGGGGGAAGGTTTCAGGCCTGTTCTCCCGTAGGGGATTTAGTTGCTAAGGAAGCAGTATCAGGTAATGAGGGAGATGTTGTTTGAGGGTCTGTGTGTCTCCCAGGCCTGGCAGACTCCTATGAGCCTCACTCTCTAAAGCCTGTGACCAGAGCCACTCTCTTGGACCAGGAGTGTGCCGAAACCCCCTGCCCCAGGGAGCCCTCACAGGCTAGCCGGGCCTCTAACGGGGCAGCTCAGCTGCATAACCAGTGCCAATAGCAGAGGCTTGTGTGGTATTCTGAGACCAGGGTATTGTCGAGGAAAATAGTCAGTAACCAGTGTATAATAAGAATTGTTGTTTAGTCACTCAGTCGTGTCCGACTCTTTGCGAGCGACTAATAAGAATAGAAGAGAGTTTTATTCAAGCCAAGCTGAGGAGGCTAGATCTGAGGAGCTGCTCCAGAGAAGTATGTTGTTGTTGCTAAGTCGCTTCAGTCATGTCCGACTCTGTGCGACCCCATAGACAGCAACCCACCAGGCTCCCCCGTCCCTGGGATTCTCCAGGCAAGAACACTGGAGTGGGTTGCCATTTCCTTCTCCAATGCATGAAAGTAAAAAGTGAAAGTGAAGTCGCTCAGTCGTGTCTGACTCTTAGCGACTCCATGGACTGCAGCCTACCAGGCTCCTCCATCCATGGGATTTTCCAGGCAAGAGTACTGGAGTGGGGTGCCATTGCTTTCTCTGCCAGAGAAGTATGGTTTTTAGCAATTCTATGTCTTATCAGAACAAAGTACATCAAACAAGTCAGGGATACATGCCTTCAAGGTTCTGAAGAAGCCCATCAGCACGTACACAGAGTCAATACAGCTGTGGCCCTGGGAGAAGAGTCTTATCATCAAAGGAGTCCCAGCGTCGGCATCCCAGGCAGGAGGCATTTATCTCTATCTCCTAAATTTCTGGTCAGTGATGCCCTTTCCCCTTTTCTTTAATGACTAAAGGAGATTACAGGGTCTGTTTGACAGGCCACAGACGGGCTGTCGTCAGCCTAAGTCCAAGTTAAATGGAATGTGAGCCAGAATGACTTTCCTGCACCTCGACATGTGGCTGCACTGGCAGAGGGGTGACCAGCACGGCGGCTCCTGCGCTGGGACCGCTCCGTGCTTTGGCCGGTGCTGGTCCATCAGGAAAGTGCCATGATTCACTTTGCCATTCTCTGCTCCATGGACCGTTTTTAGCTCCAGGCTGCAGGAACATCCTTGTCCATGTTTCCTTCTGGGGCTGGGCACTGGGAGTGGCCTTCTCATCACAGAATGAGTGTGTGTGGCTTTACTGGATTCTGCCAGCAGCAGGCCCCTAAAGCAGTTGCAGCAGGAGTGTCACTTCTAAACAGGAAGAGAGGGATTTCCCTAGTGGTCCTGTAGTTAGGACTCTGAGCTTCCACTGCAGGGGCATGGGTTCGGTCCCCTGTTGGGATGACCATAAACAAACAGGAAGAGAAATGCCTGCATCGCTCCTAAGCTGCACTCAGGTGGTGTATGTGCCGGTGTTTCCTCCACACTCTTGCCAGCCTCTTGGTTTTTGACCCTCTGATGGTGAAAATATCTCACTGTCATTTGTATTCTTCAGTGGCCATAAATAGGATGATCTCGCTACTTTCTCAAGTCTCCTGTGTGCCTTTCAGGACAACTAACAGAGCTGTTTTCCTCATGAAATGCGCTCCTTTGGTTTCAGCCCTGTTGAGTCTCTTAACACTTCTGTCTTGTGCGGTTGCAGTGGGAGAGCCGATCAACCACGAGGCCTGGGAATGGCTGCACAGGGTGGTGGGGGACGGCCGGTGCACACTGGTAGACACCTGGTGGCAGACAGGTGAGCCTGTCCTTGGGGGGAGGCTCAGCCCCATGGGCGCCTGGCGTTTGGGGAGAGGAGCTCGGGGTTGCTGCTGCTCTGCAGCTCTGACACCTGAGTGTGAAGGCTTCCCCGAGCCTCCTTTCCTCGTCTGTAAGGTGGGGTCTGGGTAGGCGTGGAGGGGGCGACACAGGAGCCCACGAGGGTCCCGTCCATGGCAGCCCACCTCCTGAACCCGGCACAACCCAGCCTGGGGCCTGCTGTTTAAGGGACCTTTAGTCTAGGATTAGATGCCAGTGGGAAAAGAAGTTTTATTTGCATTGTTTTGCTTTGATTTGCCCCTCTTTTCTGGGGTGTCTGACTTATCAGAATTTGGGGGCCAAGAGACCCCCACTGAAGTGGCTGAAGTCTCATCCTTCAAGAAGCCAGAAGGAGATGTTCCTGGTGGTGCAGGCCTCGTGGTTCAGAAAGGCCCTGGGTGTTCCCTGCAGCGGAGCCCTGGCATGCCTTCCCCTGCAGGCTGATGGATCCAGAGAAATGACCAGGGGCAGAACCCAGGCTGCTCTTCTCCACTCTGGGGTCCTTGCCCTGAGCACTTCTTTCCCTCTGTCCTCCTTTCCACTGCCCCCCTGTCCCCATGACACGGGCTGGGGACCTCAGCTCCTGGGGCTGCCCCAGGTGCGCGCGTTTCCACAGTGGAGGCACTGGCACTCCAGCCTGGTTTCTCCTCAGACAGAGGTCCTTTTGTCACTGGGGCCATTTCCTCGCCCCGGATGGCAGGTCCTCGCCTCCCTCTCTGGAGTGCACCCTTGTGTGCAGTGCAGACGCAGTGCCCATGTGATCTGGATGCACGTGTCAGTAGCCCCAGGCCCACCGGCGTTTCTTCTCACCCCCTGCAGAAACGGGGGGCATCTGCATCTCTCCGCGGCCCTCAGAGGAGGGGGCAGAGATCCTGCCCTGCATGGCGATGAGGCCCCTGTTTGGCATTGTTCCCGTTCTCATGGATGAGAAGGTGAATCACCCTGTCCATGCGCCCTGCCCAACCCCACTGCTTGTCCTGCCTCCCTGGCCCCCGCTGCCCTCTCCCCCTCACAAGGCACCCACTGCAGGGTCTCCTCTTAGAGGGGAAAGCCCCTCTGGGGTGCCTGTCCTGTTCTGCGTTGGGCCCAGCAGTTTGGAGAACAGGAGATGGTGACTCCTTCTGTCTCCTGGGTGTGCAGGGAAATGTCCTGGAGGGCGGAGACGTGTCTGGGGCTCTGTGCCTGTCCCAGGCCTGGCCGGGCATGGCCCGGACCATCTACGGAGACCACCAGCGATTCCTGGACGCCTACTTCGAGACCTACCCTGGTGAGCCTTTCCCTGCTGCTAGACAGTCTCAGAACTGTTTCCGAGGGGCCGGAGGTTATGTGAACTGTCCCTGTTTTCCCTCCCTCTGAGCTGGAAGTGGCCCCGCTCAGGGTCCTCCTGGAGGCTCAGGCTGTAGGCTCCCAGGAGAAGCACAAGGACGCCACCCTGGCAATGACGGTGGTGGCCCCAGGCCTTCCCTGTCTCCCTGTTGTCCTCCTGACTTGTGTAGTGTGGTTGGGCGGAAGTTTGCAAACACGTGTGCCGGTGGCAACTGATGCCCAGCAGTGGCAAGACGGTCAGAGACACTAATGGGGAAGCTGGAATGGGCTCCTTGCAGCTCCTGCTTCCAGGTTCAGCCTCCAGCCGTCTGGCAGCCGTTCTGCCCTTTACTGGCACCAGCGGGGCAGCACCTGGGGGGTGTCTCCCTGTGGAGTCTGCTGGGAGGGTTTTGGCACTTCCTCCTGTCCCTCGTGGAATGACGGGACCCCTACCGGTCCTGGCTGGGAGCTGGGGCCGACTCCCGCGCTGTGGTGCAGGCTACTACTTCACAGGAGACGGGGCTTACAGAACAGAGGAGGGCTACTACGAGATCACTGGGCGCATGGACGACGTTATCAACATCAGCGGCCACCGGCTGGGGACCGCGGAGATCGAGGACGCCATGGTGAGCACGGCCGCCGCTGGTCTGGGGGCTGAGTCTGAGTCAGTGCCTCACCTCTGCGTGTTCTGTCCTGCCCAGGCTGACCACCCCGCGGTGCCCGAGACCGCTGTCATTGGCTACCCGCATGACATCAAGGGAGAAGGTGCGTCCTCCACCCTCCGGCCCTGGGGGCGGGGCCTCTAGGAGGCGCGGACTCGTGGGCGGGGCCAGGGCTTTCTCTGGGGTCAGGCTGCTAGCTCACCCCTCCTTCAAGCTGGGGTTTGGGGGAGGGGGCTGAACAGCACGAATGGTAGAAAAAAGTCCGGATTCTGCAGCACCGCAGCTCCGCTGTCTGAGGGACACTCACTTGTGGCGAGCAGCCCTGACCTGTCGGCCCAGCCGAGCTCAGGGAGCTTCCTCCCGGTCCACAGGCCCCCCTGGCCGCCTTGCTAGGGATATGTGTGCAAGTGCCCCTCGCTGCCCGCATGTGGAAGGCCCAGACTCTCTGGGGGAGTCTGACCTGGGTTCCCCTGCACAGCGGTGGGCCAGGGAAGCGCAGAGCCCGTGACAGGACTGATCCTCACTGACACACTTTGTTTCAAAGCCTGCCGGTTTCTAAGTGGTGGGTCTGGGAAGGGGCAGGCTCATCTGAGTGCTGTAATGCCAGGTGGGCAGTGGCGACACTGGCCTGGCCTGACCAACTCTCCGTGCAGCTCTTCAGGACAGACGGAGCTCTCTGCCTGGAGCAGCCCAGGCACACTTCCTCTTGGGGTCCCAGCATCTCCAGCCTCCTGGCCATGTCTGCGTGCTGCTCTTCTATGAGTTACTCACTGTCTCTAAGCCAACCTTTAGGAAAACTGAACACTTATTAAGTGCTTTAAAAAAGCGTTTTCAGTTACCATGGAAGGACACACCCGTGAGGCAGTGTGAACACCAGTTCACACCTTGTGAACTGGCCGAGACTCAAGGTGGAGGGTGTCAGGGGTTGAAGGGATGAGACAGGACAAGTCCTCGTGTGTGTGTCTCAGGGCCCTTGGGCCGTGCCACGTTCCACCAGCCTCCCTTACCTCCTAGTGGCTCTGGGTGTTGCCTGCCAGGCTTTGGGAGAGAATTTGTGTATCAGCTATGGTTATGTGCATTTTCCTGATTTCTAACACATTTGAGCATTTGTCCCCTTGTAAAACATGAACAACAAAAACTGTGGATGTGTATTTTCCCCCACTCTCTCTGCACTTGACCTGATGGAGGGAGCTCCCCAGGTCTCGTGTGATTAGGACACAGACCTAGGGAGTGACCTAAGTCCCTGCCCTATGGGCTCACGTGCTGGAGGGGACCGGGGAGAAGGGAGAGGCAGCTGGATCGGTTCAGTGGGGTTCGTGGGCATCTCGATCAGGGGTGGGCTCGGGGCAGGCATAGGCAGGCCAGCGAGCAATATGGAGGCTACATGTGAAGGGAGCTGCGGTGGGAGGGGGCAGTGCAGGTTAGACTGTCCAAAGTGACGCTGGGACAGTGACCACTCACACAGAAATGGAGTTGGGTCCGTATGTAACATCGTAGTTAAGGAGGTCTCCTTGATCCTCGCTGGAGTACTGAAAACAAAAGCTGGTGTTTATGCTAAACTACTGGTTGCAATGACAACCCACTCCAGTACTCTTGCCTGGAAAATCCCATGAACAGAGGAGCCTGGTAGGCTACAGTCCATGGGGTCGCTAGGAGTCAGACACGACTGAGCAACTTCACTTTCACTTTTCACTTTCCTGCATTGGAGAAGGAAATGGCAACCCACTCCAGTGTTCTTGCCTGGAGAATCCCAGGGACGGGGGAGCCTGGTGGGCTGCCGTCTATGGGGTCGCACAGGGTCGGACAGGACTGAAGCGACTTAGCAGCAGTAGCAGCAGCAGCGCAGCTCAACAGAGCTTCCTGCCGAGCAAGCCATTCATCTGTGTTGTCCGCACAGTGGCTCCCAGCTGCATTTTACACTGAATTTGTGTTTAAATAGCTACGGGTCTGGTGCCCACAGGCTGGACACAGGTCCACAGACAAGTGCCCAGGGAGTGATTCCACGCCCAATGCATATGGTGGAAAGTGAGTCTCTGACAGCCCATGTCACGGCTGTGTCACAGGCGTAAGGATAGAGGTGAGTCACAGCTCCAGGGTCTCTCCACACATGTGTCCGCCACTCTGGGGCACTCAGAGGAGCCGCTGGAGTCACTTCCACCTTGAATGAAAATGGAAATGCACCTTCAGGGAGGCAGCTGTAGGGACCAGTGGCCATGGGCGCACGGGCCTCTGATCTAAAACCTCTTTGGACTTAACGGCGATTGTGTGAAACACGCTGCCCCGGAAGGTGGTTCGTGGTCTGAACCTCTGCTCTCCTTCCAGCTGCCTTCGCCTTCGTTGTGTTGAAAGATGATGTGGGTGATGTGGACGTGGTGGTGAAGGAGCTCCGGTCAGTGGTGGCCGACAAGATCGCCAAGTACGCAGTGCCCGATCAGGTCCTGGTGAGTGGACGCCCCCCAGGGGCCACTGGGCTGCTGCTTTTCAGCCTCCTTTCTGCTTGCTACCATTGAGAGGGTGGCAGCAGGAGGTGGGTGAGGGGGTGGCTGCTGCATCCTCAGAGTGGGGGAGGAGATACAGTATCACCGTGGACAGCGCCCGGGCACTTAGGCCTGGCTGGGCTGCAGAGGGTCAGGCATTGTAAATAGAGGGGCCTCGGTCCGGACCAGATGTCCCTGGGCTGGTGGGGAGATGCCACCAGAGTCTGCCTGGGAGCCTTTGCTGGGGTGGGTTTTTGGGGAGGACTGGGCCATCTTCTCAGCCCCGCTGGCTTTTCAATCCTTTCAATACCAGCCCACGGCCTTCTTTAGCTGGGAGTTAGGCCTCCGAGGCAGGAGGGCCCAGCCTCACTTGGTGCCATATGAGTCACACTGTGGGCCTGGTGACCAGAGCTTCACCTCGACTCCCTGTCGATGAACAAGTTTCTTTCTAAGGACCGGCCACTGTTATAGGCCCTTCATGTATTGCCCTTCATGTATTGCCTTGACATTGAATGCCTGTGGTTGGATAATATCAAATGCTAAATTTCAAACACTGAGCAAGATGACATTTTCCTCTCAAGCAGCTCCTACATCTTATGTTAGAAAAGCCAATTATGGTCCCAGCCAGGGGAGGAGACAAGGTGCCCCTTGAACACCTGGTTCTACTGTCACCCGAGAGCCCTCCCAGCTTAACTGGCGGGAGGAATGGGTGTCGGCAGTGAGGTCCACCAGGTATGGGTAGAGCCTCCACGGTGAAGATTCAGCTAACCCCCTGGCAGTGGATGGTTTCAGCTTTAGGTCCAGATGGAGGAGAACAAGGGCTTCCCAGGTAGAGCTAGTGATAAAGAACCCACGTGCCAATGCAGGAGATATAACAGATGCGGGTTCGATTCCTGAGTTGGGAAGATCCCCTGGAGGAGGGCACAGCAACCCACTCCAGTATTCTTGCCTGGAGCATCCCATGGACAGAGGAGCCTGGCGGGCTGTAGTCCATGGGGTCGCAAAGAGTCAAACACGACTAAAGTGACTTAGGATGCACACTTGGAGAATAAAACCGGAGGCCACAGCCCTGCCACTCTCTGTATGGGGGTGCTGAACCTCAGCCATTCCTATTGGGTCCTCGGGGAGGGGTGTCTTCCTCCAGGACACCCTCATCTCAGTACAGCTGGACACTGGCTGGGAGTCTGAGCACCACCTAAAGGCTAATGCTGCACCTTCCCTGCCAGGTAGTGAAGCGTCTTCCAAAAACTCGGTCTGGAAAAGTCATGCGGAGGCTCCTGAGGAAGATTGTCATGGGCCGAGCTCAGGACCTGGGGGACACCACCACCCTGGAGGACCCTGGCGTCATCACGGAGATCCTGAGTGCTTACCAGGAGTACAAAGACAAGCGGGGAGGTGCCAAGTGATGGCTCTGCTGAGACCAGGCCCCTAATGCGTGCTCCTAGAGCACAGCTCCCGAGTCGGCTTGTTCCTAGACACCCCAGCAGAACCCAGGCTGCCCTCCTCGAGAAGCCTGAAGTCCCTGCCTCCCCTCCTGGGGACCCACGACAGGTCCTCACCCAGGGCGAGCTTCCTCCCGCTTGTCCCGAATCTGGTTTCCTGGTGAAAAGTCCATCCCCCTGTCCCCTTGACAGCACAGGAAGGTGGAGCCCCTGTGTCTGCTCAGGTGGACTGGGAGCAAACAGCAGTCATGTTTCCTCCAGATGTTTCTAGAAACAAAAGGTGAAGATTTTATTTTTATACTTTTATATTTTAGAAGAAACATGGTGCCCACACACGTGCAGTGTGTGCTGTACTTGTACACACTCTTCTTAACAGTTATGAAAAGCTCCTTTTTTGCCTCCGCTCATGGGGAAGTGTGGCGGGCTGGAGGGTGCACTTTGGGTTACTGTTTGGCTTGTTGGAAATTTAAGTTGGAAATGTTTGTGCCTCTGTCTTAACACAGCTATCTTGAAACCTCTCAAGCCCACAGCATCTATTTTTGGTGTGTTTCCACTTCTCTTGGTTTGTGTGTGATGAAACCTAGCTGCTAGAAGCACCTGTGGGGATGAGTTCTGGTCGTGTGTGTGTGTGCAGGCTGTGGTCTGGGATGATTACCCTCCCCTGGCCTGGGACCCTCTTAGCTGCCAGTTGGTGTGCTCCACTCTTGGGGCTCTTCAGGGAAGCTGGGGACTCACTAATGCAACTGAAACTGGGTCCCTGCAAACCGCCCTACCTCCCTGCTCTGAGCCAGTCTTTCCCTTTGCCAATGTGCCTTGAGTCCTCTGGACTTAACAAAATGATGTGGACTGCTAGGCTGCAAAGGGTCTATTTATAGCCAAGTACATGAGGGCCCACTTGTGGATCAAGGGGAGGATGGCCTGCTGAGCTGGGTCCCGGAGAACAGGGAGGGCTGCCCCCACCCGGCCCTGTGCCCCACAGTGGGCGGTGCCCTGCAGGTGTACAGGTGTTCACAGGGCATTGGGTTGCTTAACATCTGCTGTGGCCATGCTGGGTGGCCAGGTGAGGATGGGTGGCCTCGGCTATAGCACATGGCTCTAACAAAACCACACACCTGCATCTGTGGCGTTTCACTGGACTTGGTTCATTATAGTCAGGGCACTACTTAGGAAATGACTTCGCTATAAACTGGGACAGTGACCAGGGCCTCAAAATGATCTGCAGGGCCGTTCAAATAAAGCTTTATTTTGTTCATTCTCTTCTTTTTGTGGTGATGTTTTCTGATTAAAAAAATAAACTGTTATTCTTGGTTGCTGAATATAATCCTTGGAACAAAACTGGAAGAGACCCATTCACTCAAAAAAGAAAACTTAAAAAATTCACTGTCTTCCTGGAGGAAGTACAACTCCAGGAACCTCACCTATCTTAGGCTGTTATCTGGCTAACTTGATGTGTCTCTAGACCACGGTGCTGGCCAATCACTAGTTACACATGTCTAGTTAGATATGTTAAAAAAAAAACAACTAAAAATGTAGTTTCTTGGTGCCCCCAGCCAATAATGCTCAGGTGCCACGTGGCTGGGAGCTACCAGGCTGGATGACACAAATCCCTTGTCAGCTGTGGGGGCTGATTTAGAGCACAGAGCTAGAGGGGGCAGAAGCCCACCCAGGCAGCACCCCCCACCCCACCCCGCCCTCTGCCGCCCAGAGATGGACAAGAGTTGTTTCCTTCGGTGGATGAGAGGCATGCTTCAGAGAAAGACACATCGAACGGGCGCCCTGAGAGGTGGGGATGAGAAATGCTTCTCAGAGCTGGAGCCCGGTGGCCCAGGGACAGTGTCCCTCCGGAGCCCCCGGGCGTGGGGAGGAGGCTGGGAGGATGCTGAATTTATGAAGGCGGCTCACCAGGGAAAGACCAGGATCTACCTCTGGCTGCCTGGGAAGTCCCAGCCACAGCAGTCTGGCCCCAGGCAGGGCAGTGGGAGAGGGTTACAGGCCAACTTTTAACAAGTCCAGTTGCCCAGCGTCCCCTTCTGGTAAAGCCACCCTGATTTCGGTCTCCTGGGGGCTTGTGACCATCATTCCCAGGGAAACCACGTACAAGCCTCTGTGTCCTTATCTTTTGAAGTAAAAGGCTGACTCAAGAGTTAATGATTGGGAAATGTGAAGATGTAGAAGCAAAGAATAGCTCTTGGGCTGTGACGGCAGAACTGAACTCTCAGTTCCTTGAAAGATATGGATAAACGTCTGACACACATTCCTAAGTTGTTTTTACAGGCAGTAGATCCCTTCTGCATGAAAACTGCTGATCCCAAGAACACAGACCCTAGACTGGTTGAAACCAGAAGGCTGATACTTGAAACTCCACCTTGATGCCAACCAACCTAACTCCATGAGCTGATCCTGCCCTGTCCTCTAAACACTATAACACCTCCGTACTCCCTCCAGGGGGGGTCACCTGGTCTTGAAGGCATTAGCCTACTCTGCCCCCCTTTGCCTGGCAAAGCAATAAAGCTACTCTTTCCTATTTCACCCAAAACTCAGACTCCGAGTTTCTACTTGGCTCTGGGAAATAGGCCAAGTTTCGGCAACACTGGCATCACAGTCTTTGGCTGTGTGATGCATCTGGCCTCTAAGAGAACTTGGAGAGAGCTCCAGCAGAGCCTGCCTGGGACGGAGTGCGGCACACTGTCCTGCCTAACTCAGCCCCAGGCTTTGCTCCCTGCATTACCTGTCAAGACTGACGAAGACCCGACTTGGAGCCACCAACAGCAGACAGCAGAGCGGAGATGGATGACTGATGGTGTGGAAGCAGAGCAGGGACCAGAAGGGACAGAAAGACCACTGTGCTGTGACGGCACGGCACATCCTGAGGTGACACAGGCACACCAGGACACATATGCTGGTCCCGGGTCACCCACAGTGGCTGCACTTGCGGAGCAGGAGTGGTAGTGTCAATTCTCACTCCACTGCCTCAGCCTGACTCTAGTGCAATTAATTCAAGTCCTCCCAGACTGACTCGCCCTCACCTCCAGCCCTCAAGATACCCCATGTCATTACAGAAATGCTTCCATGGGGCTTGCCTGGTGGTCCAGTGGTTAAGAGACTTGGCCTGCCATTGCAGAGGACATGGGTTTGATCCCTGGCCCAGGAAGATTCCATATGCTGTGGAGCAACTAAGCCCACATGCCACAACTGCACACACCTAGTGACGCGTGAGCACCGAGAGCCCATGCTCTGCAAGAGAGGCCAGCGCACCCCAACCAAGAGTGGCCCCATCTTGCTGCAACTAGAGAAAGCCAGAGAGTAGCAGTGAAGACCCAGCACGACCAAAAATAAATATGTGAGTTAAAACAAAAACAACAAAACCACTTCTGCTGCTGAAGGAGGCCCTGCCAGGTGCTCGACTCAGCCCACTTCACCCTCACGGCGCCTCCTGAATAGACACTTGTCCCCATTGGCAGAGGAGGTGGGAAGGTGGTGGAGTTGGGTTTGGATGGAGCCTGTCTGACTCCATCCTTGACCTCCATGCTCAGAACCCTCCTGAGAGAACTTAGGGGAGCATCAATATTTAACTTTTATTTTATAATTTTGAAGGCATCTTGTTGGCCTTTGAAATGCTATCTGGGATGGGGAGAGCCGAGGCCGGTGCAGGCCCACAATAAGCCTTCTGGGAGGCAGTTGACTTTGGTGGGAGGAGGCAGGGTGCTGACCTCTAACCCAAGTTAAGGAGGTTTTTCCTTCATCATTGTTTGGGAATTCTGCTGCATAACAGGGTGAAACCAAGCAATCCTTTCTGGTTTGTAAACACCAGTTGTCTTTCGTTTCACAGTAATTCATTTCACAAATAAAACTTATTTATCCTGCTTGGGCTCCACAGAACTTCTTGAGTCTGTGGATTGATGTCCACCTGAACCAGTTTTAGAAATATCTCAGTCATTTATTGTATCTTTAAATATAATTTTTGTTATTCTCTCTTTTCTGAGAACACAGACGTCTCACGTTGCAATTTCTCATTCTCATTTCTCCCTGCCTTGGTCTCACCTGCCCTGAAGGAGCTGCGATAAAGGCTTGTATGTGACTTACTTAGGAATGTGATTCCAGGAACAAGTGTGAGGGATAAGGGTGTGAAACAGGAAGGCAGGCAAATGAGTGCCATGGCAACCATTGCTGACCTTCCAGGACTCAGGAGTACTACACCAGGGTCTCTGAACTGGCTGGCCTCTCAATCTCCTCTAGACCTGTGAATGCACCTGGGGAAAAAGTGGCTGCCAGCCCTGGGCTCATCTTCCCAGGCCTCTGTCATTCCTGGATCTTGATCACCATACTGGGCTTAGTGGTGAGTTCATCGTTGTCCTCACTGTGGGTGTGAGTCTATCACCTAATCTGCCATCACAGGAATAGAAAGTCATGCATAATATTCCTTACATGTGAAAGGTTCTGAATTCCAACATCCATTTCACTCAAGCATTTCCTATGAGTTACTGAGGTTATTTACATGCTACTTTGTATTGTTTATTCCCTCCCAGTACAATGTTAAGTATGTGTGCGTGCGTGCTAAGTCGCTGCAGTCGTGTCCCACTCTTTGTGACCCCATGGACTGTAGCCCCCCAGGCTCCTCTGTCCATGGGATTCTCCAGGCAAGAATACTGGAGTGGGTTGCCATGCCCTCCTCCAAGGAAGTTCCCAACCCGGGCACTGCACCTGCCATCTCTATGTCTCTTGCATCAGTATATTTCTGATTCCCAGATGATCTAATGTGCAGCTAAAGTTAAGAACTCCAGTCTTAAGGAGTGGTGGCACTGCAAACACAGCAACCCGCAGGGCATTTGTCACTGCTGCCTGGCAAACGTATTTATTTTCACCCTCATGTTATGCTTTTGGGTCCAGCTGCTGACACTGAAGGCCTCGAGACTGACTGTGGCATCTAGCCGCTGGGACAGTCCTCCTGGCCCAAATGACTTAAGAGCAAGCAACTGGGAAAGCAGCACCGCTGGAAGTGGGCCTCAGCCCCAGGCTCAGGGTGCAGCCATGAGTAGGTGGGGTGCTGCTCAACGCCCTACAATGTGCAGGTCAGCTCCTCCCTCTCTTCTCTCCAAAGAATTATCTGGCCCAAATTGTCAATAGTGCAGAGGTTGAGGAACCTGATCTAACCAACCAGGTGGCCCCATCCCCCCTTCCAGGAACAGGATGGCAGCTATCCTGGAGGGTATGGGGTGTGGGGGGTTCTGAGAAGAAACCACAACTAGCACTAACTTAAAAGGTTAGTGCTAATTTAGCTTTCTTACGACACTTAAACAGAAAAACAGGACTAAACTGTGGCGTGCAACATGCGGCTCCGCTTGTGCAGAGCACCAAAACCACTGACCCCTCCAGTGACTCTTCTGGTTACAAACTCTGACCCATCCTTGCCAAGACCGTCTATGGTTAACTCCAGCCCAGACCCCTTGGAGACCCTTCCATTACGCTGCTGTCCGGAGGAGACTCATGTGTCCTCTGATGCATTTCTTTGCTGAAGCAAGTTCAATAAACCTAAGTTTTTATTATTTTCTTGTACAGCCATATTCCTGTTTCCAGTTGGCGTGGAATACAAAAAACTCCACTGAGAGTGCCTTAGACACAAAGGTGTCCTGCTTGTAAAATTAGGGGAAGGATTTTCAGCAAATGACATGGGCCGTGAGACAAAAATGGTTTTGGCCAAGTGGAGGTGAAGGAAAGCGGTATCAGAGAGACAAAAAATACTAGGGACCAAGGAAGGGAGGCACAGAATTAGAGACAGCAAGCAATCCTGAGTGTGTGAAACACAGGATTCAGGCCGGGAAGGATGCTCCAGACAGGCAGGAAGGGGCTCATCCTGTAGCTGTTAAAACCCATCCCTGGGGCAGTGGCCGTCCTGGTGCATCAGCAGAGGAAGATGTTGCCCAGGTGTTAATTATATAACCTGGAACCCTGCAGACCTCGATTCACCAAGAACGCTTCATCTCCTCACCCTGGGTCTTGCAGATTTTTCTCGGGGGCAGTCGAGTGGGGGGGGGGGGTCTAACGCCCGCCCCCCGCCCCCGGCAACTCCCCAGCACCCAGAAAGGCCCGGGGAGCGCACTGGCCTGGGGACTGCCTTGTGGAGCAGCAAGGAAAGCGATTCTCAGGGCTTCATTCTGAGCGGTCTTTTCTGGAAACGCTGCACAGTAAAAGGACCCGGTTTCCTCTGCCGGAAAAGCCCCGTCCCATTGTCTTTCCCATCCCGTCCATCTTTCGCTCCTTCATTTGCCAAACGCCCCCACGAGCCCGCTGGTTCCCTTCGGCGCAACTGCTCCTCAACACCTCCAAGTGTCTGACTACCGGCTAGAGGCGACTACCGGCTAGAGGCGCCGGTAACAGACCCGGCGACACGCTTATAAACTGCCCACCGTCGCTGTGGCCGTCACAAAGACGGACACGACCAGCCTCCCTTTTCCAGCGCGTCTTTCCCTCAACCCCGCCAGTTCGGAAACGGCCCCGGGATTCCGGT
>NW_011494635.1:4145936-4150540 GCF_000754665.1 Bison bison bison | reverse complement strand
CGGAGGCCAAGGGCGGCAGGTAGGCCTGGCCTGGAGCGGGGCTGTGCCCCCAAGGCGGCGACAGCAGCTGGCGCCTCATTTAGTCCTCGGCAGCCTTGCTTCGCGGGTGGAAGCGGGCTCTCGCCGCGCGGTGCACCTGAGGCCCTTCGGCCCCGCCGCTGCGTCATTGCCCGGCCCCAGAGCCCCCCGGCCTCGGCCCTGCGGCACTTTGCCGCAGGGGCGTCCGCGGAGCCGCTTCCGCACCTGCCCTTCTCGGAAAGAGCAGGAAGCAGAAGGGACGTCGTTGGGCAGTTTCTGTGAGGGTCCAGCCTTGCACGTTTTCCCGGTAGGGACGGACATGCATAGGGCTCCGGCGACGTTGGTGCCTGATAAAGGGTATATCAGATCTTCTCCCAACTTCGCTTCTTCTAACCTGCCCGAGTGTAAATATACATTGCTTTGTTAGCTAGAAACTGAAGCATAAGCCTTTAAAGTTCTGAAAATTCTCCTCTTAACTTTGTGCCCCGAGGGGCATAACTTTAGGTTTTTAAGAACTAAGAGGCCCCACATAGACCCAGGTTCAAAGTTTGGAACTGATTGACTTATATGTTGATGGTAATATTGGGATATTTTTTGCCGTGCCATTGGGTGTGGTATATACTGAATGCAGCACAGTTTTTGCTGAGAGAGACTGAATTTATTCCCTGATGCTAATGAAAGAAAGGAGTGTTTGGTCTCTAAAAATCCACGATTTTCGGAGAAGACTTTTTCACTAGCAAGAGTCCTGGGACCAGTGGAAAGGTTGGGAATACACTCCTCTTTGTGGGGTGACCGGCCATTCTGCTTTGCTCTGGATTCTAGGGTGTGGGACTTTGAATGCTGACCGCAGGCAGACCACGACAAGTCGGTCACCCTTTTGACTCTGGATGTTGTGAGATCATCTGCTGATGACTTAGGAGCCTTCAGAGCAGACAGGCTGGTACTAGCAGTGCTGTGCAACCGTGCCCACTCGTTGCCGCACACTTGTGCCCAGGAGACCGGTGGGCAGCCGGCCTGGGTCTGCTATGAGGCACAGGGCATTGAGCACCCAAGGGCAGTAGTTGGATGGGCCCAACTCTTAGCTGGGCCCTATAGGCCCCAGGGCAGGGGGCAGAGTTAATTGTTTTTCAGTTTCTCTGGGATTTCCTCCTTAATGGCAGGGTTACTTTGTGTTCCAAAGTCCTCACCTGTTGCTAGTCTTCCCCTGGGTGCCTTTTGCTCTCTGTTGATTTAAGACATTTTCTTGGCTTTCCTGTGTTTCCCCTTCTCTACTTTGATCCTCTTCTGGGTCTTTGTAAGTCTGTTTCCTGTCACCCACCTTCCTTCCTATGTGTATATTGTGATTCTTTAGCTTTTTCTTATTTTTATCATTCAGTTTTCTAGTTTTCATTTCTTTTGTAGTGGTTTCTAGTAGTTCATCTGATTGTCATCTTGATTACCTTAAAATTTGAGGGTTCAATCTAAGACAAGAAAGTATTATGTATAATGAGTGAAGGAAAGGAATCTGAAGGAAATAGAAATGTGATGGCTATATAGTAAACTTTAGATGTGCTGAACTTTAGAATAAAGAAAGGGCAATTTACAGAAGCAGGAAATTTGCTTCAGTTTACAGAAGTAGGACAATAGATTTTAGTGGATGGGACACTGAATGATACCTTGCCCAGTCTCCTGGCTTCTGGCATGAGTGGTGGCATTAGCTCTGTTTTACTGGTGAGGCCATTGAAGTCTTTGTGAGTGACATGGTTTTTGTAAAGTTACAGAGGAATGGAGTCGCAAGAGACAGGAACACAAATGAAGGACAGAATTGGCTTCTGGACAATGGGAAGTGTATTTTTAAAATCAGGCTTTGGAGATAATGTTCTACTTCAAAGTTGTTGAGTGTCTGCATCTAAACAGTAATCTTTTTTTGGCCATGGCATGCAGGATCTTAGTTCCTTGTCCA
Source organism: Bison bison bison (assembly GCF_000754665.1). Classification (NCBI taxonomy): domain Eukaryota; kingdom Metazoa; phylum Chordata; class Mammalia; order Artiodactyla; family Bovidae; genus Bison; species Bison bison. The sequence goes on along the minus strand of NW_011494635.1, from coordinate 4,148,580 downwards.
GGAATTGAACCTGTGCCCCCTGAAGTGGAATTGCAGAGTGTTAACCACTGGACCACCAGGGAAGTCCCCAGTCCAGGTTTCTAATGATTGTCATTTGGCATCAGTTTCCCCACAGGTTTAAGAAGTTTATTGACAGAGTGATTGTAACCCAGAAAGGATTCCTTCCCTTTGGGAACATAGTTCTGTCTGAGAGGCGAGAACAACTGTTTAATGTCCATGTGTACTTGTTTAGGAGTGAAGAGTTGAAAAGTTACCAGCTTCTTTTTCAATAAGCTTCCAAAGGGTTTCAGACTAATTAAAAATCTCTCGTAGGTCCATTTTCCTTTTTAAGACTGAAGCATAAGGGAGGCAGTGGGGAGAGACAGCTGGGGCTGTTGTAATTCATGAGGTTGTGGGGAGCCAGGATTCCACAGTTTTCTCAGCCCTTCCCCTGGGTGTGTATTTTCAAATTGCTCTTTTACCATGTTTTCAATTTGGTGTCAGTGCTAAAACAATGCCTGCAGTCTCGGAGCCCTGGTTTAAAGGACTGGAAAGTGAACCAATGCAGGGCGTGGTCACTTGAAAGGACTGGGCCATTGTGCGTGAGTCTCAGGTTCCAGGGATCACCTCAGCACCCAGGGTTCCGGTCTCTCGTGGATTTGGGCTTGAAATCACAGGTCTGTGTTGATCTCATGGAGCGTGTGGGTGGGGACTTCAGTTTGTTCCTCGAGGCCTTGATGTCTTGTGTGCAGAAGCTATTAGAGGACACCCTTCGCCACATTTTGCCCCAGTAAATCCCATTTAACAGGATTTTGTAAGTTGTGACTGAGCCGTTGGTAGTTGTCAGATTCTGTGCATCCCAGGCATGGCTCTGAGGGTGCAGGTGTAGAGATGGCTTCCAGGTGTAGGGGTTGGGGCAAGCAAGCTGACCTCCCGGATGGCACCTGGGAGGGAGGGGGCTGGCCTTCCGGGGTGTGTCAGCACAGACTGAAGAGAGTAGGATGGGCCTGTGCAGCACTTTGTTGGTGAAGATGGTTTGGATAAATGAAGGGTCCTTCAGATGAGTGGACATAGTGCAGGTGTGCAGGGCTTCCCATGTGGCTCAAGTGGTGAAGAATAATCCACCAGCTAGTGTAGGAGACGCAGGCAGGAGACGCGGGCTCGAGCCTTGTGTTGGGAAGATTCCCCTGGAGAAGGAAATGGCAACCCACTCCAATATTCTTGTCTGGAGAATCCTGTGGATAGAGGGGCCTGGTGGGCTACAGTCCCTGAGGTTGCATAGAATCAGACACGACTTCGCAATGGAGCACAGTGCAGTGTGTGGTCGGGCAGTTACAGAGCAGACGCAGAACTATAGTTGACTCTGAGTTCACAGGAGCCAGCAGTGAGATGGGCCGGCCAAAAAAGTTTATGAACCTTGGGCTACAATAATCGTGCTCCCAGAGCCTGGGTCAGGAGCTCTCTGACCTCACCTCCAGGAGCTGTGCACCTGCCAGTTACAGACTCAGTGCCCAGGGTCGTGTGGCTCTCACCTGTGCCTGGAGCTCGTTGAGTCCTGTTTCCTCGGTTGCGTGGCTCTGCCCAGTTGCTTCTCCTGAAATCTCTGTGCAGAGTCCGTGGGCTTCAAACCCTCCCCACCCTCTGCCAATCTGAGGCACTGCTCCTCTCTGTGCTGGTTGCTGCTTGTCTGGCCTTGCCCACCCCAGGCTGCATGGAGGGCAGGCACTTGACTGCTCTGCTCTCGGGGTGAGCTGCCTGCAGCACTTGCGCAGGTGGTCACGGAGTGCTTGTGGACTCCCAGGGGATGCCGTCTGATGTGGCAGTCACTTGGCCGCATGTAACTAGTTAAATCTAAATTAATTAAAATGAACCAAAATTAAAAATTCACTTCCTTGTTTGTGTTATGTAGCGGGTTTGGAGGTTGCTGAAGCTGATGAAGGAAACTGATATGGCTGTCAGGTGGCAGGAGCCACCTGAGCTTTGTGGGTGACACTGACAGGTTTGCGTGTGGGGGAGTCTCATAGGGGAGGGGACGAGAGGGGCTTCTGGGTCAAGGTGAGGGTCAGAGAGCTCCAAGGGCAGGAGTTGGGGTAGGAGTGGAGTTCAGTTCAGTTCAGTCACTCAGTCGTGTCTGACTTTTTGCGACCCCCATGGACTGCAGCACGCCAGGCTTCCCTGTCCATCACTGACTCCCAGAGCTTGTTCAAACTCATGTCCATCGAGTTGATGATGCCATCCAACCATCTCATCCTCTGTCGTCCCCTTCACCTCCTGCCTTCAACCTTTCCCAAGGGTCTTTGCCAAGGAGTTAGTTCTTCCCATCAGGTGGCCAAAGTATTGGAGTTTCAGCTACTGCATCAGTCCTTCCAATGAATATTCAGTAGAAGTGGTGAGGCTCTGTTTTATTGAATGGTAGCCACTGTCTGGATGAAGCACGAACTGGAATCAAGATTCCCGGGAGAAATATCAATAACCTCAGATATGCAGATGATTTCACCCTTATGGCAGAAAGCGAAGAAGCACTAAAGAGCCTCTTGATGAAAGTGAAAGAGGAGAGTGAAGAAGTTGGCTTAAAACTCAACATTCAGAAAACTAAGATCATGGCATCTGGTCCCATCACTTCATGGCAAATAGATGGGGAAACAGTGGAAACAGTGACAGACTT
>NW_011494635.1:4139639-4145836 GCF_000754665.1 Bison bison bison | reverse complement strand
GTGACAGACTTTATTTTTGGGGGCTCCAAAATCACTGCAGATGGTGACTGCAGCCATGAAATTAAAAGACGCTTGCTCCTTGGAAGAAAAGTTATGACCAATCTAGATAGCATATTAAAAAGCAGACATTATTTTGTCAACAAAGGTCCGTCTAGTCAAAGCTATGGTTTTTCCAGTAGTCATGTATGGATGTGAGAGCTGGACTATAAAGAAAGCTGAGTGCCGAAGAATTGATGCTTTTGAATTGTGGTGTTGGAGAAGACTCTTGAGAGTCCCTTGGACTGCAAGGAGATCCAACCAGCCCATCCTAAAGGAGATCAATCCTGAATATTCATTGGGAGGACTGATGCTGAAGCTGAAACTGCACTACTTTGGCCACCTGATGTGAAGAATTGACTCATTTGAAAAGACCCTGATGCTGGGAAAGATTGAAGGCAGGAAGAGAAGGGGATGACACAGGATGAGATGGTTGGATGGCATCACCGACTCAATGGACATGAGTTTGAGTAAACCCCGGGAGTTGGTGATGAACAGGGAGGCCTGGCGTGCTGCAGTCCATGGGGTCACAAAGAGTCAGACGTGACTGAGCGACTGAACTGAACCGAGCCACTGTCTGGGGAGGTTTCACCAAGCACATAAAGCAGGCAGGCTCCGAATGGCTCAAAACTTCCGTGTTTGGGCCATTTGTCAAGTTACTGGATATGTAAAGTTGGAGTTTGATGGCCCTGCAGAGCTAGAGTCTCAGCCTGCAGTGAGGAAGTAAACAGCGTGGGGCCAAGCTGCCGGTTCTAAAACCTGACCCTGTACGGAGCTTTCCAGTAGGAACTGGCTGGTGGTCAGCCAGGGTGCTGATGGACTTCTTTCCCTGGAGAGGGGTTGGATCAGGTCAGCAGTGTCCAGCCGCACATCAGGAACAACTGGGGCTTGAGTCTGCCCGGCAGGTTGGAGTGTGTGGACACGAGGCTTTGCTGGAGTTCCGGCCACCTTTCTAGCTGCAAGCAGTCACTTTCTATCCAGGCTGGACTTCTCATTTTCCCCGTCGTAGGAAGGGGCAAGCAGGTCTTCAAGCACGCTGCCACAAGCTCCGAATCACATTCCTAAATTCAGATTTTGAAATATACACTATCACATAGAAAAGGAGAGTTAGAACAGAGTCCAAGTTAGACAGGAAGGACCTGTTTTATGTAGAAATGTGTTTGGCAAGGAAAAGGGAAAGGGACACTTTGGCCAGTGTCACCACTTTTGTTGGTGAGTTTGCACAAGGCAGCTTCCCCCAGGGGCTGCAACTCTCTGCTGTGTGGGCGCGGGCTGATTGCATGAGCCCCCTTGGCAGGACGCCGTCCTTCCTCGTGGGCTCTAAGGGACGGTTTGTGCAGTGCCATGTGGCCTGCCCTTTGGGACTCTACTTTTGAAGGAACCACAGGACCACGTCATTCCTGCCCCAAGCCCTTGCAGACACCCTCTGCCCATGCGGTCGCCGGCTGTGGTCATCGCACTGACAGATCGGGCACCCAAGGAAGTCCTGAGTGGCGTGTGTCCCAGCCTCTGGACAGGCGGTCACTGACTTTTACTTTGTGGACATCTTTGTGGAGCTGTAATTCGCATATCATCAGTCACCAGTTTAGAATGTCCAATTCAGGGATTTTTAGCTTATATAGAGAGATTTGCTAAAGGGACAAATCACCACAGTCTAAGTGAAGAACATTCTCATCACCGTTGACATCTTTTTGAGTTGGGGTACATAACGAAAAAGGAACCTCCTTAGAGTGCATACGGTTCAGCAGTGTTTACTGTTGGGCAACCACCACTCTTGTCTAGTTTCAAAACTTGTCCTCGTCCCATGAAACTGCTTGTTGCCATTAAGTAACCCCTTCTCATCTCCCCTCCCAACAAGTGTCCCTTAGTAGGTGAGTGGAAAACTTCTGTGTTGTTGAGTGATGGAAGGCACGACAGGAAGTGCTGCCTTGGGCTTCTTCTGGGGTGAAGCGGGACACGTGGTGCTGAGCACAGGCTCACAGGGGCCACACTGGGTGTTTGTCTTCACCCCAGAATCCCCCAGGAGAGCAGACATGGTCAGCTTGTGCAGCGTGTTTGAAACCTGACTCTGGGCTCCGGGTCCAGGCATCTCCTCCTGTCCTCGGCAGGAGGTGTTAGTGGTGACCCTCGGTCCCGTCCTTCTGGCAGCGGACTGCCCACCCCCGGCCCACACATTTCTGCATTCTCAATTGAAACTGTTGTCAAAAAGCAAATGAAACATTGCCCTTAGTTTGTCAGGTGTGAGTCCTAACTTTTTTCAAGTCAGCTTTTTTGGATAGAAAAAGATTTTCCACTTTAGGAGCTCAGGATTTTAATTTGCTCTAAGTTACTCTTCGGAGAAGGCAATGGCACCCCACTCCAGTACTCTTGCCTGGAGAATCCCAGGGACGGGGGAGCCTGGTGGGCTGCCGTCTATGGAGTCGCACAGAGTCGGACATGACAGAAGCGACTTAGCAGCAGCAGCAGCAGCAAGTTACTCTTGGTTTCAGGTGTTAGTGAATCTGAACATCCTGATGCAGGCAAATAGTGATCCCGGCAGTTTATTTCTGAGCCGGAGGCTTCACGTGCTGCCTGGCCCACGAGTGAGTGAGGTCGTTTGTGAGGGTTGTTGGGGGGTGTTTCAGCCCCGGTGGTCATTTGTCCACACACTCTGCTTGAGGTCCCAGGCCACTGCCAGGTCTCCCCATGGCTTTTGAAGGGGTGGTCTGGAGGTGTGGCTTTGCAGGTTCTCCAGTGTCTGGAAATGGTTGGGTTTGGACCTTCAGGATGTTCTGCCTCTGTTTCCTTTGTGGATGTGTCTCTGATCCTTGCTGCTCTGAGCCTCGGTGGTCAGAGGTGGAGACGAGGGCGGCTCCTTCCCACAGCTTCACTCACACCTCTGTCACTTTGTGCTCATTGGTTCTTTGAGTTTACTGGCTTTTAGCATCTGCTGGAGGATCCAGGATACCGCTCATCAGACTACCTGGGAGGTAACTGTTGAGTGTTCCATACCCCAGAAGATTAAAAAAAGAACAAGGGCATGATTGCCATCCTAGCAAACAGTGCTGACCTTTAGTCACCACCACGGAGGTGGTGCCCTCGAAAGGGGCAGGCCGGGTGGGAGGGCTGCCCCTGCCCAGAGGGCTGAGGGTGCAGCCAGTCGGTCTGAGCCCCGCGGATGCCTTCATGTGCTTTGTGTCTGGCAGCTCCTTTAGCGGCAGAGTATTCCGAGCCACCTTCCTCATGCTGGCAGCCTTCCTCACCATCCCCCTGCTTGGCGCCCTGGTGCTGCTGGACTCGCCTATAGACCCGGAGCCTCTCAGGTGAGTAGCCGCGCAGCTCGGGCAGGGTGGGTGGCGCTGCTCGACAAAATTGGGCTGAGAGCTTCTTGGCTAATAAATCAACCTGCTCTGCAGGGTGGGTTATGCCGAGCAGGAGAGAGCGTGAGCTCGTTAGTGCCTGTGGTCCGTGTTGAATCAGGTGTTACACAACATGTGCCCAGTGTTATGCATGCTACTCTTTCAAAAACAGAACTGTGCAAACCAACATTAAAAACTAGAAAAATCCCAAACAAGAGAAGCTTAAGTGTTAGAGGTGATTAACCTGAATTCATTTGAAGTGTTGAGAGCACAGACACACAAACGAAGGTTAAGTTCAAGTTGCCATGTTTAAATTTTTTAAGTAGCTGCTTTTTAAAAATTATTGATAAGTGCTATTTGGCAGTCACAACTATGTTTCCTGAAGTAAGGATTTACTTACTTCAGTAGTAGTTGATTTTTAATAAACCTTGTATAATAATTACTGTTCTATTTTTCCTAAATTACCCTTCATCAGTGGGGATATGTAGGTAATGGAGTCCATCATAACTTGAAAAACTAGTGTGCACCTCAGGTCTCGTGAAGGTATTCACATTTGTAGTTACAGTCACGCAGAGCCAGGCTCCTCTTGATGTGATTGTTCATGACGTCAAGGGCTGTGCAGTCTGGTTTCCCCTCAGAGCTGCTCAGGGTGGTGAAGCTGCCTGAAGTTTGCTGTGAGTTCATGTAAAGTTGAAAAGTTCAGATAAGAACCCCGTCTCAGCATAGAGGGAAGCTAACAGGTGTAACTGAATGATGTGTTGTTTTCTGAGTGAGAGTGGAGGCTTCACAGTGGGCAGTGTGTTGGGCGTCCTCTCTCTGAAGGTCTCCCTCCTGCCAGCCCCCCTCACTGTGTAGAAGGAGGTGGCTAAACTGGCCTCAAATGCAGACTGCCTGGGCCTTTCTGCTAATCCAGTGTGCCAGGTGGGAGTGAGATTTGTGTCCAAAGCTGGGGGTTGAAACCTGGGCTGGAGAGCTGGCCATGGAGAGTGAGGTGGTGGGGAGCAGGTGGACATACGGCTTCTAAGGGGACCCAAGACCTTTGATCTCAGTAGAGGTCGTTAATCGTGCCAAGAGTGGTGAAGAAATTCAGGGGAAAGGTAATGTGACGTCCCGGCAGCCCGGAGAGGAGCCAGGTCAGGAAGGCTTTGAGGCTGTGCAGAACGAGCCTTGTCGGTGGAGTAGATGTGCCTGGTGAGGAGAAACCCATAGAAACCGGCGTGGCTGATGGGTCTCTCCTGGGCTCAGAGTTGGGGAATGACTGGCTCCCGCTTTGGGGGTGTGGGCCCCCGAAGCCAGAACGAAGGCAGAAGACGCAGACAGTGAGAACGGGAATGAACTGAGGTTTGGGGAATAGTACTGGTAACAACAGCAAAAAGGTCTTCTGTGAAACTCTGATCAGAGCAGAAAGAGCAAGGAAAGGGGCGGACACTGCCTGGGATGAGCGGTGCCGGCTCCATGCTGGCGGCTCAGCTCAGGGGGTGCCTGGGGGCTCTGCCTTCAGGAGACCCAGGAAATCAGCGGACAGACAGACCTGGAGGGCCCAGGACTGGGGGAGACCCTCCCAGGTGGCTGGTTATGCAGATGGTGGCAGCCTTTTAGCGAGCAGAGTCACCAGGGAGGCCGCCAGGCTTGGCCAGACCGTGCTGTGCACAGCAGCCTTCTTTTCCTCGTTAGGAAGAGCTGGGGCTGGTGGACATGACACCTGTGATGTCCTGATTCCTGGAGGGTGTTGCCCAGCGTCTGTTGGGACACATGGGTTCCCAGAGGTGGGATCACAGCAGTGTCATCAGGCGTGGATGACGTGGGCTCAGGAATATCCGCTTGGTGGATATTCCCTCCTTACCACAGGGGAGTGTCCACCTGTGGAGCCAGAGAGTTGGAATGGGGGCGGGGGGAGGGGCACTCTACAGGTTTCCTGAGCATCTGTGAGGAGCCCGGGCTGTCTCTCCCTGCCTGAGGGTCGGGGGCATGGGCCACCATCCTGCTCCCTCCCCCACAGGTCTCGTGGGCCTTGCCCAAGTTTTATTTCTGTGTGTTTCTGTTTGCCCCTCACATCCCTGACTACCCATAGCACTTTGTTGCTGCTTTTTATTTATTATCTTTGAGTTTTACAGTTTTACCCTGTTAATAAAATGCAAATTTTTGACAGTTAACGGTAATAGCTTTCAGTTGCTAGAAGAGTTACTGTCCCTGTTGGTTTTTAAAATCATAGGCACACAGGAAGCTTGGGGCTGGTACACTGGAATGACCCAGAGGGATGGTATGGGGAGGGAGGAGAGAGGGGGGTTCAGGATTAGGAACATGTGTACACCCGTGGCGGATTCATGTTGATGTATGGCAAAACCAATACAATATTGTAAAGTAAAAAAAAATAAAAAAATAAAAACAAACAAAAAAAATAAAATCACAGGCACAAAATCTCTTCTCTACAACACTACTGTGTCTTTTATGTTAAATTTTACAGTAACTGAAATATGTTTTAAATATGACAGAAACGGTCCTGTCTTTTCATGAAAACTCATGTTTCTGTTCCTTTCTGGATGGAAACCCAGTCCTTCCCCAGAGCGGGCAGTGGAGGCCGCAGTGACCGCTGCTGAGTCGAGGCCACTGGCCATGTCCTGGCCCCATGCTTGTGAGACATACTCACAGCTGGTGGGGACATTTTTATCAGTTTGATTTCAGAAGAAAGATTAAAGAATGACCCTAATCAGATAGAAAGAACCATGGGGAGAAACAGGAGAAAACCGGAAACTGAGCATAGGTGGTGACTGAGTTTAGGAGAGTCAGCAGGAGTGAGCGCCTGTGCTGCCGTCCCTGGTGCCT
>NW_011494635.1:4132593-4139470 GCF_000754665.1 Bison bison bison | reverse complement strand
CCCCCGCCGCTCCGTGTGCTTGTCCATTGTCGTCTGCACACGTCCCTGCCCCTCCGAAGGTGTGACCTTCCTGCACAGAGCTTGAACCCAAGTGTGTTGCAGGTCCCAGTCCTACTCTCCCCCTCTGGAAATAAAGCTCTTTAGTGGAACCACGAGTGTGCTTTTGAAGAGCAGTTAGGAAGCTGTATTTGTGAGACAGGGCCAAGGGTGGAGGAGAAGGTTTAGTTCCAGGGGAGTTGTGCTGAGCCCTGAGTAGGGGCGGCAGCAAGTAAAGAGCTTTGTTTGGAGGGGGTGGGGATGGAGAGCTCCCAGACCGCCAGCCCCACCCTCCCCTTGGTTCTCCTCCTGGGTGGGTGGGGTGGGTGTGGTGCGGGGGGAGGAGTGACACGTGGGAACTCCCCTCCCCTGCTCCCTCCCTCCCTGGGAGCCTCCTGGGGGCCGGCGTTCAGGATACAGTAGTGAGAACCCAGCAAGTCAGTGAGAACCCAGCAAGTTGGGGGCACAGGCAGCTGACAGAGGAGTGAGGAGTTGACGATGCAAACACAGTGGTGTGGGATCTGGGCTTCTGGGGACAGTGCTGCGTGTTGCATTACGTGGTCAGAGCAGGCTTCACTGAGGAGGTGATGGGAGGAGGCAGCAGGTTTAAAATGGGAGATGCCCAGGGCCCTTGGTGACCGGCTGGGAGAGCAGTGCGAGGGGAGGCTGTGGCTGGACTGTTGGGTGAGGAGTTCGTGGGAGACTTTGGCTCTGGGGAGAGGGCCCGTTTGCAGGTATTGAGGGGTGGACACCCTTGATCTGTGTCTCACAGAGTGCAGGTGGGCTGCTGGGTCACAAGCAGACTTGGGGGATGAGGGAGGAAGTGGGGAGGGAAGATGGTGGCGTGGCCCTGGGTGGCAACAGTTGCTGACGGTTTGGGAGAAGCAGCGTGTTTGCCTGTGGATGGAGGAGACGGGAGAGCTCCTGGGCACTTCTGCGTGAGCCTGGGGCGGGGGTGAGGGTCCAGGCCACAGTGGGGTTGCGCCTGTGTGGGCGCAGGGGGGTGGCCCCAGGCCCAGCTGTCTTCTGTCCTCTCCATGGAGCAGGAAGCAAGGCCGTCCCTGTGAAACGTCCTCTGCGCTCTCTGTCTCGGTTGGGCCTGGATGGCCGGGTAGCCAGTGGCAGAATAAATGCCAGGCTTTGTGAGCTGGAGGGTAAAGTTTGTTGGATGGGTTGGGGAGGCCCGGCACCCTGGGCCTCAGGTGACAGGAGAGTGTTTTTGCGTCAGCCACATTGACGCCTTCAGTTTTCTTCTGTGCTGTGACCTTTCCTGATATCCTGGGAGGTTTTTTCTTTTAACTAGTGCTTCTGGCAACTAAGGATATTATTGTAATGTGTGCCCTTTGTCAAAGAATGGGGAATTATGCATGTAGGTCCTTGCAGGTACCTGCTTCAGTAAATACTTTCTTCATATATTTTTATAGACAAATCCCTATAATTGCATTATTTTACAGCTTCAAAGAACCCCCTCTCTTCCTTGGTGTGCTGCAACCAAACACGAAGTTACAACAGGCGGAAAGGCTATTTGAAAATCAGCTTGTTGGGCCAGAGTCCATAGCAAATATTGGGGGTAAGTAGACCCCTGGGACTTGGCGCTGTCTGCCGCCTGAGCGGGGTTCTGTGGGGACAGTGCCAAGGGGAGTCCTGGGCAGCCTTCTTGGCTGCGATTGTGCCTGTTTGTCTAGCAGATGCCGAGGGAGCCTCTTGCCTCTCTGAGTTGCAGGCTGTTTTAGTGCTGGGTGATTTTGAGTTCCTGTCTGACAAGCTGTATTCTGCTCAGACTGTTGGACCCTTTAAAATGGAAGGAGAAAGGAAAAACGTGAACACTGGTGTTTTAGCTCATTTGTCACAATTGGGTAGGTGTTACTTGATGTAGCACAGGTTGTCTTTGTGTAGATTTCATTTTTGACAAGAATAGGAACTGTTCTCAGTATTTCCACTTTTTTTAATGGTCATCTTGGTGGGTACATTTAAGGGTAACCATCTGCTTTAGACTTGCCCGAACTTCCAGACTAGAACAGGGTCTGCTTCTAATTCTTGAGTCTGTAGAAACCTGGAACAAGCCTTTCCTGTCTGTTAGAATTTAGCTTAGGAGTCAAAAGATACGGTTAGTGAAGAGGTTGGTGAGGATTGAGACGTGAGGATTTCCTGCAACTTGTTACCTGAGCTTGCTGGCCATCACCCCAGAGCGTGGTGGAACGGCCATGGGTGACTGCCATGCTTCCGTTTCCTTCTGAAGGCCTGTCAGGCCCGCGCCCCCACCTCCGAAGCTATGAACCAGCCTGCCTTTCCCAGCCTTGCTCTTTGGCTGGCCTGAGGACTGGGTGTTTCTGTAGTTGGTTGTTGCTTTTGTCTGGCAGAGTCAGAATTGCTCAAGAGAGATGGGCATTTTGTGATTGAGCTTTGTGTTTCTCTTAAAAAGACATTGCTGTTTATTAATTTCAAAAATTTTGTGGTTTTGGTTAAGAAATCTAGTACTGACATTTAAAATTGGAATTTTGAGGAGTCCCAGTGATTCCCCCCCACCTCAGATCTCCCAGAGAATGCTTTTTTTTTTGTCTTTTCCATTGGGCCTGATGCCTTATCTTGCTCTGTCATCACACCTCCTTTTCTCTCTTTTCTCTGCTTGTCCTTTGGTGACATTTCTGGTTATCCCCTGCAGGTGTGAACTGCATGAGGGCACCTGGACTCACTGCTACTGACAGTGGAGAGAGGCACTCACCTCGGGAGGTGCCAGGAGAGGAGTCACCAATGAACATCATTTAGACTTTACTTTTTAGAGCAATTTTGGAGTCACAGCAACATGGAGGGGAAGATACAGAGATTTACCATATATCCTCCATCCCCTACTTGCCGCATTATTAACATCTCCCCCAAGATGGTACATTTATTGAGAGTACAGTTGACAACTGCTCATTGTCACATCATCATTACCGGAGTCCATAGTTTGCGTCAGGGTTTACTCTTGGTGTGTATGTTCTACGGGTTTGGACAAAGGTTTAATGACATGTGTCTATCATCAGATTATCATACAGAGAATTTTTACTGGCCCTTAAAATCTGCTGTGTTCAGCCTCTTTGTCCCACTCTGCCCCCAAGCCTCTGGCAACCACTGATCTGTTTCTTGTTTCCATAGTTTTGCCTTTCCCAAATGTTTTAGAGTTAGAATCATACATCAGGTAGTCTTTTCAAATTGACTTCTTTAACTTACTGTTATGCATTTTACGCTTCTACCCACTCCAGTATTCTTGGGCTTCCTTGGTGGCTCAGATGGTAAAGAATCTGGTTGCAATGTGGGAGACCTGGGTTGGGAAGGTCCCTGGAGAAGGGAAGGCTACTACTCCAGTGTTCTTGCCTGGAGAATCTCCAAGGACAGAGGAGCCTGGTGGGCTACAGTCCATGGGGGTTGCAGAGTCAGACATGACTGAATGACTTTCACATTCACAAGTCTTTTATAGCTTTATAGCTCATTCCTTTTTATTAATGAATAATATTCCATTGCCTGGATGTATCATAGTTCATTTTTCCATTCACCTTGTTTAGTTTTATAAGTTGCCAAACTGTCTTCAGAAGTGGCACTCCCCCCAGTCATGAGTGGGATCTCTTGTAGCTCCATACCCCTGGTGTTGGGTACTGTCAGTGTTCTAGATTTTGGCCATTTTAATAGGTGTGAAGTGGTATCTCATGGCTATTTTAATTTGTAGTTCCTTGATGTATATGATGTGGAACATCATTTTGTGTGTTTGTTTTCCACCATAGTAGATCTTCTGTGGTGAGGTGTCTTAAGTCTTTGGGATATTTTTTAAATTGGATTGTTCATTTTCTTATTGTTGAGTTTAAAGAATTTTTTGTATATTTTGGATGCAAGTCCTTTATTAGATGCATTGTTTGCAGATATTTTGTTCCAGTCTGTGGCTTGTCTTCCCATTCTGTAGACAGTGTCTTTCTCAGAGCAGAAATTTTTAAGTTTTAATGAAGCCCAGCTTATCAATTCTTTCTTTTATGGATCATATCTTTGGTGTTGTATTTAAAATGTCATCACCATACGCAAAGTCAGCTAAGTTTTCTCCTTTTTTATCTTCTAGGAGTTTTGTAGTTTTTTGTTTTATGTTTAGGTCTGAAGTCCATTTTGAGTTAATTTTTGTGAAGGGTGTAGGGTCTGTGTCTAGGTTCATCTTTTTGCACGTGGATGTCTAGTTGTTTCAGCAAGATTTGTTGAAGAGACCGTCTATACCTCATTGTGTTACCCTTGCTCTTCTGTTAGAGATGAGTTGTGGGTCTACTGCTGGGCTCTGTATTCTGTTCCATTGATCTGTTTTTCTGTTCTTTTGCTGTTACCACATTGGCTTCGTTATTGTAGCTTTATAGTAAGTTTTTTTTTTAAGTCTTTATTGAATATTGCTTCTGTTTTTTGGTTTTTTTTTTTGGCCGAGAGGCATCCCTGAACAGGGACCAAACCTGTGCCCCCTGCATTGGAAGGTGAAGTCTTAACCACTGTACCATCAGGGAAGTCCCTGTAGTAAGTCTTGAAGTCAAGTAGTGTCCGTCCTCCAAGTTTGTTCTTTTTCAGAATTGTGTTGGCTCTTCTATATGTTTGCTTCTTCATGTAAGCTTTAGGATTATTTTGTAGATTATCTACAAAATAGCTGCTGGGATTGCTCTGAATCTAGAGCTCAGGTTGAGAAGAACTGACCTTTTGACAATGTTGTATCTTTTAATCCATGAGCATGGGCTATCTCTCCCTTTATTAAGTTCTTTGATTTCTGTTATCTGAATTTCATGGTTTTTCTTATCTAGATCGTGTATATGTTTCATTATATTTAGACCTAAATATTTCATTCTTTTTGGAAGGTAGTGAAACACCTGATACTCTGATTTTAATTTCGGATTTCACTTGTTCATTGTTGGTGTATAGGAAGCTGATTGACTTTAGTATATTATCTTTGTATCCTGCAGCCTTCCTATAATTGCTTATTAGTTTGCAAGAATTAAGTGTTCTTGATTCTTTGGGATTTTCTACATAGACTGTCGTGTCATGTACAAATGAAGATAGTTTTATTTATATTTCTTATATCCTTTTCTGGTCTTACTGCATTAGCTAGAACTTTCAGCTAATTGTAAAGAAGTGATGAAAGGGGACATCCTTGCTTTGTTCCTGATTTTAGTGAGAAAGCTTCTAGTTTTCACCATTAAGTATGATGTTAACTGTAGGTTTTTTCGTAGATATTCTTTATCAAGTTGAGGAAGTTCCCCTCTGTTCTAATTTGCTAAAGGTTTTTATCATGAAATGGGTGTTGGATTTTTGTCAATACTTTTTCTGCATCTGTTGATAAGTTCATGTAATTTTCCTTTAGTCTTTTAATATTATGGGTTACTTAACTGATTTTCAGATGCTACACGAGCCTTACATACTTGGGATAAATCCCATTTGGTTGGGGTGTATAATTCCTTTTATACATTTTGGATTTGATTTGCTAATATTCTATTGAGAATTTTCACATCTTTGTACTTGAGAGATATTGGTGTGTAGTTTTCTTGAAATGACTTTATCTGGTTTTGGTATTAAAGTGATGCTGGCTTCATGGAAAGAGTTAAGAAGTATTACTCTCCTTCTGTTTTCTGAAAGAGATTATAGAAAGTTGGTACCATTTCTTCCTTCCTAAATGTTTGGTAGAATTCATCAGTGAACCCATCTCAGCCTGGTGCTGTTTTGAAAGGTTATTAACTATTGATTCATTTCTTCAATAGATACAGATCAGATCAGTCAGATCAGTTGCTCAGTCGTGTCCCACTCTTTGCGACCCCATGAATCGCAGCACGCCAGGCCTCCCTGTCCATCACCAACTCTCGGAGTTCACTCAGACTCACATCCATCGAGTCAGTGATGCCATCCAGCCATCTCATCCTCTGTCGTCCCCTTCTCCTCCTGCCCCCAATCCCTCCCAGCATCAGAGTCTTTTTCCAGTGAGTCAACTCTTCGCATGAGGTGGCCAAAGTACTGGAGTTTCAGCTTTAGCATCATTCCTTCCAAAGAAATCCCAGGGCTGATCTCCTTCAGAATGGACTGGTTGGATCTCCTTGCAGTCCAAGGGACTCTCAAGAGTCTTCTCCAACACTACAGTTCAAAAGCATCAATTCTTCGGCGCTCAGCCTTCTTCACAGTCCAACTCTCACATCCATACATGACCACAGGAAAAACCATACCTTGACTAGACGAACCTTTGTTGGCAAAGTAATGTCTCTGCTTTTGAATATGCTATCTAGGTTGGTCATAACTTTCCTTCCAAGGAGTAAGCGTCTTTTAATTTCATGGCTGCAGTCACCATCTGCAGTGATTTTGGAGCCCCCAAAAATAAAGTCTGACACTTTCCACTGTTTCCCCATCTATTTCCCATGAAGTGGTGGGACCGGATGCCATGATCTTCGTTTTCTGATTGTTGAGCTTTAAGCCAACTTGTTCACTCTCCACTTTCACTTTCATCAAGAGGCTTTTTAGTTCCTCTTCACTTTCTGCCATAAGGGTGGTGTCATCTGCATATCTGAGGTTATTGATATTTCTCCCAGCAATCTTGATTCCAGCTTGTGTTTCTTCTGGTCCAGCGTTTCTCATGATGTACTCTGCATATAAGTTAAATAAACAGGGTGACAATATACAGCCTTGACGAACTCCTTTTCCTATTTGGAACCAGTCTGTTGTTCCATGTCCAGTTCTAACTGTTGCTTCCTGACCTGCATACAGTTTCTCAAGAGGCAGGTCAGGTGGTCTGGTATTCCCATCTCTTTCAGAATTTTCCACAGTTTATTGTGATCGACACAAAGGCTTTGGCATAGTCAGTAAAGCA
>NW_011494635.1:4124422-4132493 GCF_000754665.1 Bison bison bison | reverse complement strand
GAGATGAGTGCAATTGTGTGGTAGTTTGAGCATTCTTTGGCATTGCCTTTCTTTGGGATTGGAATGAAAACTGACCTTTTCCAGTCCTGTGGCCACTGCTGAGTGTTCCAAATTTGATGGCATATTGAGTGCAGCACTTTCACAGCATCATCTTTCAGGATTTGGAATAGCTCAACTGGAATTCTATCACCTCCACTAGCTTTGAGGCCCACTTGGCCTCACATTCCAGGATGTCTGGCTCTAGATGAGTGGTCACACCATCGTGATTATCTGGGTCGTGAAGATCTTTTTTGTACAGTTCTTCTGTGTATTCTTGCCACCTCTTCTTAATATCTTCTGCTTCTGTTAGGTCCATACCATTTCTGTCCTTTATCGAGTTCATCTTTGCATGAAATGTTCCTTTGGTATCTCTGATTTTCTTGAAGAGACCCCTAGTCTTTCCCATTCTGTTGTTTTCCTCTATTTCTTTGCATTGATCGCTGAAGAAGACTTTCTTATCTCTTCTTGCTATTCTTTGGAACTCTGCATTCAGATGTTTATATCTTTCCTATTCTCCTTTGCTTTTCTTTTTTCTTCTTTTCACAGCTATTTGTAAGGCCTCCCCAGACAGCCATTTTGCTTTTTTGCATTTGTTTTCCATGGGAGTGGTCTTGATCCCTGTCTCCTGTACAATGTCACGAACCTCATTCCATAGTTCATCAGGCACTCTATCTATCAGATCTAGGCCCTTAAATCTATTTCTCACTTCCACTGTATAATCATAAGGGATTTGATTTAGGTCATACCTGAATGGTCTAGTGGTTTTCCCTACTTTCTTCAATTTAAGTCTGAATTTGGCAATAAGGAGTTCATGGTCTGAGTCACAGTCAGCTCCTGGTCTTGTTTTTGCTGACTGTATAGAGCTTCTCCATCTTTGGCTGCAAAGAATATAATCAATCTGATTTCGGTGTTGACCATCTGGTGATGTCCATGTATAGAGTCTTCTCTTGTGTTGTTGGAAGAGGGTGTTTGTTATGACCAGTGCATTTTCTTGGCAAAACTCTATTAATCTTTGCCCTGCTTCATTCTGTATTCCAAGGCCAAATTTGCATGTTACTCCAGGTGTTTCTTGACTTCCTACTTTTGCATTCCAGTCCCCTATAATGAAAAGGACATCTTTTTTGGGTGTTAGTTCTAACAGGTCTTGTAGGTCTTCATAGAACCGTTCAACTTCAGCTTCTTCAGCGTTACTGGTTGGGGCATAGACTTGGATTACTGTGATATTGAATGGTTTGCCTTGGAAATGAAAAGAGACCATTCTGTCGTTTTTGAGATTGCATCCAAGTACTGCATTTCAGACTCTCTTGTTGACCATGATGGCTACTCCATTTCTTCTGAGGGATTCCTGCCCGCAGTAGTAGATATAATGGTCATACCCCTCGTCCAAGGTAAGGAGCAATGGCTGCGCTTTGCTGGAGCAGCCGTGAAGAGATACCCCACGCCCAAGGTAAGAGAAATCCAAGTAAGACAGTAGGTGTTGAAAGAGGGCATCAGAGGGCAAACACACTGAAACCATACTCACAGAAAACTAGTCAGTCTAATCATACTAGGACCACAGCCTTGTCTAACTCAATGAAACTAAGCCATGCCCGTGGGGCAACCCAAGACGGGCGGGTCATGGTGGAAAGATCTGACAGAATGTGGTCCACTGGAGAAGGGAATGGCAAACCACTTCAGTATTCTTGCCTTGAGAACTCCATGAACAGTATGAAAAGGCAAAATGATAGGATACTGAAAGAGAAACTCCCCAGGTCAGTAGGTGCCCAATATGCTGCTAGAGATCAGTGGAGAAATAACTCCAGAAAGGATGAAGGGATGGAGCCAAAGCAAAAACAATACACAGCTGTGGATGTGACTGGTGATAGAAGCAAGGTCCAATGCTGTAAAGAGCAATATTGCATAGGAACCTGGAATGTCAGGTCCATGAATCAAGGCAAATTGGAAGTGGTCAAACGAGATGACAAAAGTGAATGTTGACATTCTAGGAATCAGTGAACTGAAATGGACTGGAATGGGTGAATTTAACTCAGATGACCATTATATCAATAGATACAGACTGATTCAAATTGTCTCTTGTGTGAGTTTTGGCAGATTGTGTCTTGCAAGGAATCGGACTGTTCCATCTACATTATCAAATTTGTGGACTTAGAGTTGTTCATAGTGTTTCTCTAGTATCCTCTTAATGCCCAGGGGGTCTTTCGTTTCTGATACTGGTAATTTCTATCTTTGTTAGCCAAGCTAAAGGAGTATTTATTTGATTGATTTTTTTCGAAGAACCAACTTTTGATTTTGTTGATTTTTCTTCATTGATTTCCTGTTTCAATTTCGTTGCTATCTGCTCTAATTTTTATTCTTTCCTTTGCTTACCTTGGGTTTCCTTTGTTCTTCTTTTTCTAGTTTCCAAAGATGGAAGCTTAGATGACTGATTTTAGGTCTCTTTCTTTTCTAATATGTGTCTTTGATGCTGTAACTTTCTAAGCACTGTTTTCTCTGCCTCCAGGAAATTTTTGGTAAGTTGCATTTTCATTTTAACTTAGTTCAAAATGTTTTGTAATTCCTCTTGAGATTTTTTCTTTGACCTATGTATTAGTTAGAAGTGTATGTTGTTTAATCTCCAAGTAGTTTGGGATTTTCAGCTCTTTCTTTTAGTGATTTCCAGTTTAATTTCATGCTCGTGTGAGAGCAGACATTATATCATTTCTGTTCTTTTAAACTTATTAAGGCATATGTTATGGCCCAAAATGTGGTCTGTCTTAGTGAATGTTTAATGTGAACTCAAGAAAAATATATATTTTGCTGTTTGTTGGATGAGGTGTTGAAGGGTGTCAATTATATCTAGTTAATCAATGGTGCTGTTGAGTTCAACTGTGTCTTTATTGATTTTCTTATTTATTTATTGTTTTTGGCTGCACTGGGTATTCGTCTAGTTGTGGCGAGTGGGGTTACTTTTTTGTTGCAGTGCACGGGCTTCTCATTGTGGTGCCTTCTCTTGTGGAGCACTGGCTATACGCGAATGGGCTTCAGTTAGGGTTGATTTTTTGTTGGCAGGATCTGTCCATTTATTTATTTAGACATATAGTTGATTTACAGTGTTGTGTTAATTTCCACTATACATTAAAGTGACTCAGTTATACGTATATGTATATTCTTTTCCGTTTTATTTTTCATTATGGTTTACCCCAGGACGTTGCAGCCAGCTCCCTGTTTTCTGACTGTGCTGTGCAGTCGGATCTTGCTGCCCATCAGGGTCTTTCTGTTTCTGAGGGAGGGATGCTGGGGTCTTCTCCTCTGATCCTGGATTCCTGGGCTTCCTTGCAGTTGTATCAGTTTTGCCTCATGTATTTTGACAATTATTATCGGGCGCATACATGTTAAGGACTGTTGTGTCTCCTCTACAGTTGACCTTTGTTGTTACCTGATGGTCTTCTTTATCCCTTATCATGTTCCTAGCCCTGCAGCTTTATTTTAATTAGTGGTAGTGTGGTGTATTTTTCTTTACCCCTTCATTTTTCATCTCTATGTGTCTGTATATTTAAAGAGAGCTTCTTACAGACTGCATTTCGTTGTGTCTTGTTTTCTAATACACTCAATGACAATCTCTGTCTTTTAATTGAGGTTTTTATGCCATTAATATTTAAAATGATAATTGATATACAGTTGACCCTTTAACAACTCAGGTTCACTTAAACATGGATTTTTTTTTCCATTGAACACATTCTGCAGCACTGCTGCATCCACAGTTACTTAAATCCATGGGTCTGGAATCTTGTGATGCAGAACCTCGCAGATTCAGGACCTTGAGGATGTGAGGGCTGACCATAAAGTTATCCACAGATGTTTGACTGTGCAGAGGGTTGACGCCCCCTAACCCCCAGTTGTTCAAGGGTCAGCTGTTGTTGGATTACTCTCTCACATGTTTGTTACCGTTTTCTATTCATTGCTTATGTTATTTTCTTCCTTATTTTCTCATTCACTTTGGGAGTTCAGTAGTTCAGTTGAGCATCTTATATGATTCTCTTTTCTGTCCATTCTTTGCCTATCAGTTATACTTATTTTAAATACTTTTTTTAGTGGCTCCCCTAGAGTTTGCAATATTTACATTTAAAACTATGGAGCATTTCAGGAATTTGCACATCACTGCAAGTTCTGCGTGGCTCTGATTCTAGCATATGCGCTGCTGAAGCGAGCACTTGGTTTTGCACCCAGGGCCCTTCCCAGCAGTTGCTTCCCTTTGGTTGGACAGTCACCTTCAGCAATTAGACACTGCCATGAGGCAGATGTGAACAGACCAAAGTGCTGAGCGTCAGCCTGAGGGTTCCCACTTCTTTGCAGGTAGCAAATCCTGTTTTTATCTCTGACTGGTGTCTGCTGTGCCTTTGCTCCAGCCTCAGGGTCACTCCCATGCTGGTTCCAAGGCCCCTATGGCATTATCGCTGCACTTGTTAAGGCTTTTGGCCCCAGACACCACTTGCTTTCATTTTCAAAACTGCCGTTTCCTCTCTGGAAACAAAGCACAGACTGGCCACCTCTGTTGTAGGTGGTGGTGAGAGCATAGTTCTTAGGCTAACCTAGTAATACCCGTATTCCTTCCTGTCTTTGAACAGATGTGATGTTCACGGGTACAGCAGATGGCCGAGTTGTAAAACTTGAAAATGGTGAAGTAGAGACCGTTGCTCGCTTTGGCTCAGGCCCGTGCAGTAAGTTTTGGTGACCACCTTTGTGTCTCTTCAGACACCCAAGGAAGGTGCTGAGAGGAGCTGTTTCCTGGAAGTCAGGTCTTTGGAAGAGGAGAGCCCCGCTGTCTAGCTGAGGCTCCCTGTGGTCATACTTTCCCTCCAGGCCCCTCACACCCCTCACCTCAGCACGCACCCCAGAGCTTCTGTGGGAGGTGCTAGGCTTTGTTCCTCAGGTGCCAAAGTGCCTTCCCGCACTAGCCTACCGTGGACCTCAGCCCTTCATCCAGAGTGAATTACCCTTAAGTCCCTCAGGTTTTAGAAACTCACTATTTAAGCACTGGTAGGTGGGCTGCCATCTATGGGGTCGCACAGAGTTGGACACAACTGAAGCAACTTAGCAGCAGCATCAGCAGCACAGACTTACTTTCCCCTTTTGTTAGGAGCTAGAATGTTTTTGTAAAAATGATGCATTTTTATAGTAAAATGGGAACAGCACAAAGAAGAAAGTAAAAATCACCTAGAGTCTTCTCAGGTGTAACTTGTTAACAATGTAACAAATAACTTTTCAGATCTCTTTCTGTTCATGGACTCACACCCACACATGGTTGTAAGTGATGGGATTATACCCTGCTTATGAGTATTCAACCTGCTTTCCCACTCGGTATTGTGGCCATATGTGCCTCTGCAGTAAGCATCCTGTGATAAGCATCCTAATATAAGCATGCATGGTAAGTGCCTCTGCAGTGTGTCCTGCAATAAGCACTCTGGTAAGCACCCTGCAATAAGCACTGAGTAGTAAGCACCCAGTAGTAAGCACCCTGCAGTAAGCACTCTGGTAAACACCCTGCAATAAGCACTGAGTAGTAAGCACCCAATAGTAAGCACCCTGCAATAAGCACTCATTAGTAAGTACCCTGCAGTAAGCATCCTGTGGGAAGTGCCCTTCAGTGAGTGCCCAGCACTAAATATGCTTTACCACAGGTTTAAAAAGAATATAGGTAGTAGAACAGGAGAATGGATCTAAGGAGTAAAATGGTAGCTTTTCCTTTATGATGGGTGGAGGGACCCTGCCATGTCCTTGGACGGGCACAGCATTCAGGTCCAGCTGTGGGGCTTCAACCCCACTCCTGGAGTGCTGGGGGATCCAGGGGTGGGGCCTGTGCCTGCTGGGAGATCTGGGGGTGGGGCCTGTGTCTGCTAAGGGATCTGGGGGTGGAGCCTATGCCTGCGCTGACTGTTTTGAGTCTCCAAACGCTGATGTGAGCGTGATCCTTGAGTGCCAGTTGCTGTGCGTGTGTCCACATCCTGACTCTCTGGTGGGCCCTCTGGACAGACTGGACAATCATCCTAAGCTCTCAGGGCCTGGGACACGGTGGGGGCTGATGCCATGGTCAGTTTTGTTCTCTGCAGCACGATGCAGGTTTAGGACGGGATAGATAAGGTAATTGGACACTGATGGGCTACAGGCAGAATCTGGGGCCAGCCACTGATTCCTGTCTGTTTCCCTAGAAACCCGAGATGACGAGCCTGCTTGTGGGAGACCCCTAGGCATCCGGGCCGGCCCCAACGGGACCCTTTTTGTGGTTGATGCGTACAAAGGACTGTTTGAAGTAAATCCCTGGAAACGTACGTGCCAGTAACTTGCTTCCTTCCGTGATGATTGTGGATCTTTTAAATAAGTGTGTATTTATTTATAAATGGGTTTAGTAGAACTTGTTCAGTACAGCCTACCGGAGACCCTGGTATTTTTCTTACGTACCGAATGGTACTGAAGGTCTTGCCTGCAGAGAGCACCAGAATTCACGTCATGTGGCTCCTCACTCGAGCCTGT
The DNA here is from genome assembly GCF_000754665.1 of Bison bison bison. Taxonomy (NCBI): domain Eukaryota; kingdom Metazoa; phylum Chordata; class Mammalia; order Artiodactyla; family Bovidae; genus Bison; species Bison bison. The sequence goes on along the minus strand of NW_011494635.1, from coordinate 4,125,947 downwards.
CTCAGGTTCATACCTTCCTCTCCCCTGACCACCGGGTCCCAGAAGGTCTCATTCCGAGGGTGTGAGGCTCCTCTTCCTATCTTCACTTTTCTGTGTGTCCGTCTGGGCTCCCTATTTGTTTTCTGCTTCTCAGTCTTCTCTTTTTCCTTCCCCTTCATCTCTTGTCTTTTTACTTTTCCTTCCTCCAGCTGCTTCTGCTGTTTCCCTCCCCTGACTGGTCATGGTGTCCTGTGGACCAGTGCTGTGATATTGCTGTGTGTGCTTAATGGGGAGGGTCACGTGGAGGGAGGAGTTGTCATCGTGGGTGGTGCACAGGGCCCCTGGGTGGCCCCCACTCTGCCGGGTGCCGGCATGTGCCAGTTACTCAGCCTCTGAGTCCGCTTGCCTCACCACAGAGTAGCGCTGACGGGAGGGCCTGCCTTGGGGGATTGTTGTGGGGGTTTAAATGGGGTTGGACGTAAAGAGAACTGAGCACTCCATGAGTGTCTGTGCTACAGCCTGAAAAGACTTTATACTACTCCTGCTTTTCACATTTAAAAGCAGGTGAGGGGAGCATTGTGTATTTCTCTCAAATAGAAAATTGCCTTATTATCCCCAGACTCTTCACAGATTTTTAAGTCAGTTGGTCTTGGGGAAAGGAGTTCCTCATCCATAGGGAGGATTCTGCCTTTAGTGGGCTTGTTCTAAAAAGTTCATCACTGAACAGAAAGGAGGGAAACACTGTGCGAAGTACTGCATCTTCTGACATAGGGAGTGGGGAAGCTCCCTTAGTTTTTCCTTTTAAATAAGTTAGGTTGATTAATAGTTTGAAACTATTGAGCCACATGTTCTTAGAATGAAAGCAAGTCTCCCCCCTTTCTTCTTTCTTTCTTCCTTCCCATCCCCTCAGGTGAAGTAAAACTGCTGCTGTCCTCTGAGACCCCCATTGAGGGGAGGAAAATGTCCTTCTTGAACGATCTTACAGTAACTCGGGACGGGAGGAAGATTTACTTTACGGATTCTAGCAGCAAATGGCAAAGACGAGATTATCTGCTCCTGTTGATGGAGGGGACGGATGATGGGCGGTGAGTGTCCTCCTAACTCTGCCCAGGGCGGCTGTAGATGGGCAGGATGACGTCAGAGAGTGTATCACGCCCAGGAGTTGGTGGGTGTTTCTGAGCATCTGCTCAGCTATTAAGGGGGGATCTTAATGTCTCTTGGAAATAGGTGGTAGACACAACAGGGCAGCGAGATGTTCTCACTTCTCTTTGGAGAAATGAAGCTAAGAACAGCCAGGCCATCTGAGGGTGTGGGGCGTGGTCTAGCACTTGGCAGGGAACCTCAACTCCTGTGAGGCTGGAGCCATGGTGACCCACCCTGGTGTGAGCTAGCGAGAGAACTGACCGTAGGCTTGTCTGGAGGGGGATGCCTGGGGGGCTCTCCAGGGCCAGCCTGGAACTGGTCTGAGAGGAGGATGGGGGCCCTGCTGCTCCAGTGGAGGCCAAGTGCTCCTGCACAGGCCCTGGCCCAGGGCTCCAGCCCAGCA
>NW_011494635.1:4120068-4124171 GCF_000754665.1 Bison bison bison | reverse complement strand
TTGCGTTGGCGCCTGCAGCCTGCTGGAGTACGACACTCAAACCAAGGAGGTGAAGGTTTTGCTGGACCATTTGCGGTTCCCCAACGGGGTGCAGCTGTCTCCTGCGGAGGACTTTGTCCTGGTGGTGGAGTTGGCCATGGTGAGGATCAGGAGGTGCGTGAGCTGGCTGGCGTGACGGGCGCCGGACCGGGCTGAGGGGTGGGGCGGGGCCTGGGGGCATGGGTGAGAAGCGGGGCTGGGCTGGTGTGAGAGACCCGCTTTAGAGCCTGGGACGTGGCAGAGGTCGGTCCTTTGTCAGGGGAGAGTTGTCTTCTCTCTTTCCCTCAGCCTTCTTGAGTGTCGCGGGCTGGGAGAGTCTCGGAAGAACGCTGATTGTGGTCCTGGCCCGGCCCGGTTTCCGCCGTGGCCCAGTTCCCGCCGTGGCCCAGTTCCCGCCCCTGCTTCTTGCTGGACCCAGGATTCTGAGGCCCTTGCAGCGGGCCCTTGCATGATGTGCCCTCATTTGTGATGGATATATTGGTATTTGGCTCCAATTTTTTGTTTTGGGGGGCTGCTGTTCATTGCCTGCTTGGTTGACTTTTTCAGGTTCTACGTGTCTGGCCTGATGAAGGGAGGGGCTGACGTGTTTGTGGAGAATTTGCCTGGCTTCCCGGACAACATCCGAGCCAGCAGCTCCGGGGGGTACTGGGTCAGCATGGCGGCCATCCGCGCCAATCCCGGCTTCTCCATGTTGGATTTCTTATCCGAGAGGCCTTTTCTTAAAAAAGTGATTTTTAAGGTAAACATGAAAACTATGATTTCAAGAAACAAAATGAAATTGCATCTCATTGTGGGTTTTTTTGACCCTTGTGAAAGCTCTAAAAATTCTAGTTCTGCTTATGGTATCTGATACTTTCAGTGACTTCTTTAAACTCATCCTTTGCCTTAAAATGTGAATTTACATCTTTGAGCCCTCTGACTCTTGCCCTCCTTGTTTCCTCATCTGGAATTGTCACCCTCACCATCATGACCTGTTGGGCCTCTGTCCTGCTTGTTCCTCTTGCTCTCCCCTGGACGCCCAGCCTTTGGCTCTTCCTCACGTGGTTTAGGTGCCCCTTCCTTCTGCCTCCCCGGAGCCTCGTCATGCCCTCCGTGGGATCCTGCCCATGGTACTGGTACTGAACTGTTTGTAATCTAAGGTCCTAGAAGGTGCCAGGCGGCGGTTCCTGAGTGAGTCTGTGCACATGTGCTCATGGACAGACCTTTGTACCTACATTCATATATCTTTATCTGTTCCTTTAAACTGAAAACTCTAAGTAAGACTGATGTTTCTAGTCCAACACCACAGGATCTGTGCCTGTCTTCTTACCATCCATGTTGGTACTTCCTTTCTCTAAGGGTGAGAAACCTGGGTCCCGTGCTCCCTCATGCCTGTTTGATCGATTCCCCAGTGTCCACATTTGTAGCCTTTGTCCCCAGCATCACACGGCCCTGGTTAGGGCTCTGGTACCCAGGCCAGCCCTTCTCCCTCCTCCCAGTTTCTCCCTCCTCCCAGCCACGTGTAGGGGCCTGCTGTCTCCTTGGGGGCCCACGGCCTGTGCCAGCCACTCTGCTGCAGGACACCATCTCCCCTGCTTGGAGCCATGGCCTTTCCTCCAGGGTGGACGCTCCCTACTCAGACTGACTCCCTGGTTTGGGCGACCCCTGCACGCACCTAGCCTGCTTAGCCCCACAAGCCATTTTTTGACTAAATGTTTTGGGACCAATAATTTTAAAAGGCAGTAGCACTCTTGTGTGGAGGGGAGCAGGTGGGGAGGTGGTTCAGTGGGGGGCAGTGCAGGTGGGATGCGCCCAGCAGGTGACAGGACTGGGTGCTTGGCTGCGGGTCTCCAGGTGGGCTTGTTGTCTGGGCTCCAGGGTCTGCACCTGCCCTGCCATACTCTCTCTGCTCTGTGCTTCCTTTGCAGCTATTCAGCCAAGAGACGGTGATGAAATTCGTGCCACGGTACAGCCTTGTCCTGGAGCTCAGTGATAGCGGGACCTTCCTGAGGAGTCTGCATGACCCCGAAGGGCAGGTGGTCACCTACGTGAGCGAGGCGCATGAACACAGTGGGCATCTTTACCTGGGCTCCTTCAGGGCCCCCTACCTGTGCAGACTCCGCCTATAGTCTGCTTAGGCTTGCTGTCACCCTGTGCCCATTGTCACCCAGAGCCCGCTGTTACCTGGAGCCCGTTGTCACCCCATGTGCCGCCCTTCCTCCATGCCTGCTGGTCCGGGAGGTGTGTGGCCCCAGGACACCTTCACCTGAGCTAGGCCTTGAATTTGCTGAGGGGAAGATGAGTCCTTGTAAAGCCATTTTCTCTTAAAAACCTCCCCAAGCGTGGTGATTGTCTCTGGGACCTGGGGACTTGGTGTACTTGGGTGGGGATGGATTTGTGGGTGGCAGCTGGGGTCTCGTCCCTGCTGCTGGCTGTGTCTCACCAGCCTTGGTATCTTTGCTGTTAAACAGGTGATACCTGCCTTTGGGGGAGGGACCCCAGGAGGGTGAGGAGAGCTCAGAACAAATGTGTGTGAGACCTCAGGATGGGCTGTGCGGGCAAAGACTTCCCCAGAGTCGTAAGGGACTGGGCCTCAGCCCTGGGCGTCCCTCCTGTGGCTCCCACCCTCTTCCCCAGCCCAGCCCCCGCCCTCCGTCCCTGGGCCCCCGCCAGTGTTCTGAAGGCAAGGACCTGGATGTGTGTGGAGGAAGAACATGTTGATTCTAGCTACTCAGAGGACTAGCCGGCTTCTCTGTGTACAGCTTGCTGTGCAAATCACAGGATGGGGATGGAAGATGGGCGCTGGGCACCAGGAGTCCTGTTCACAGCTGGTTCCTTGTCCCCAGACCCAAGTGTGAACAGGGTATGTGCTGGGGTCGCTTCTGTTCCGGTGTCACAAGCCTGACAGATGTGCCCACACGTGGTCCTGGTGGTGGGCGACCCTTGTGGATTGACCTGTGGGTGGTGTTGCCCGAGACTTTGTTCTCTGCTTTGATTTGCTCCAACAGCGAGTGAGGTCTGTTTTTCCGTGTGTCGTGAGGGCTGTTCTGCTGGGATCGTGCTTGCATTTGCTTGGTGCCTCCGCCATGGCCTCCCACACTGACTCAGTCCACATGACACCGCTGTTCTGTTTCCAGCCTGCCAGGTAGGGCTGATGTCTGCTCCTCCCTTTCCTGGCATTTGTGAGAACACATCAGGGATTGTGTGTTGGAGTTGTCTTTGTGAGTTGAAAAGATGGTATTTTGAATGGATGACAACAGTGAATGACGTCAAGGAGGGCCGACAGCAGCGGTGAAACCTGAACCGTTTGTGTCGTGTGCTGACTCAGGCTCCCCCCGCCCATTTTAGGGGAGAACAATCAGTCTGATGGGGGCCCGTCCTGGGTCGTCTTCTGCTCAGGGCCAGCTCCCCACACAGCTGTGCATGGCAGTCAGACTGGCTGCGTGGCAGTGACCCGTGTCCTGTCGGGTGATGCAACCTCATGGGAAGTGGTGTTTAATAGGCAACAGTGCACCCGTGTATGACGTCTGCAGGAACAGTAGGGTAAAACCTGACCATTCTGCCATGAAAACGCAGCCCAGGCGCGCTGACCCTGAACGTTTCTTGGTTGGGAGCCGGGAGCCGAGGGCTGCACTGTCAGTGCAGAGGAGCTCGTAGCTTTTCACAGTTTTCAGCAAAGGTGTCTTTTTTTTTCCCCCCTGACTCAGGTGTTGCTTTTCTGTCTCAAAGTGTCATTTCCTGTGTTCTTTGTGGTTATTTGCCATGGTAAGGTGTAAAGTATAGTTTCATTAGTCTTAAATATACGATAGACTTTTGTTGTAACATAAAATGAATTTGTTCTAATGTGAATTGGTAACATGCTCTTAAAATTAAAGCAAGTGATTCATTCATTGTGTGCTGCTTTATCATCTGTTATGAAAACACCGTCAGTACTCCGTCACTGCCTTTTATAGGACCGAGGCTTCACGTTGAGGTTCTGTCGTCAGCGTTCGCTCTGCCGTGCTAAATGGTTTTTACATGTGCTGACCTCGTAATGATACAGGGAGACTGGCCGAGTCTCACTGGGAGCGGAGGCTGGGGAGGGA
>NW_011494635.1:4119671-4119788 GCF_000754665.1 Bison bison bison | reverse complement strand
CAGAGTCTCCACGGCTGATGGACAGGGGCAGAGGGCCTGGCAGGGAGGCCGGGGAACACTCAGGGTGGGCTTGCTGGCTGGAGTTTGGGTTTGGTCAGTTTGAGACCTGAGTGTTCC
>NW_011494635.1:4117923-4119446 GCF_000754665.1 Bison bison bison | reverse complement strand
CCGGGAGGCCTGTGGGGCAGCATTGGGTGGCCCCATGGTTGTCAGGAGAAACCTGGCCTTGTGCTTCAGTGCATGTTGGTGTGTGAAGACAGAGGGGAGTTCAGAGCCTGTGTGCTGCGTCAGGTGCGGTGGCCCCACGGGGGTGTCCCGAGGCACTGGGCCCGGGGTTCCTGCTGTGCCCCACCGTATGGTGGGCCCTCCTATCACTGAGCTGCCTTTCCAGTTCTCCCCTCAGTGGGTCAAGCATCAGGCAGAGCTTTGAGGGGGTCAGTTCTTTATTCAGGTTTATTCCTAAGTGTTCACCTTGGAGGTCATTACTGAGCTGGTTGGGTCCCTGCCCAGTGCTGGGATGATTATTCAGCCTGAAGGACGGCCCTCTGGGCTTTCCTCGAGGGCCTGGGACCTCGGGGCAGTCGGGTGGGAGGGCCCTTGGGGTCCAGAGCCCGTGTAACTCGCACCAGAGGACTTGCCCCATCTGTGCAGACTGGCTTCCCATCCCCGCAACTACGTGGCTGTCCGTGGGCTCCTGGTGCCACCATTCTGTTCCTGGCAGATGCCGTTCCCGAGGGTGGGTGACAGCGGGGACGGAGCTGGGAGGTGGCAGTCAGTGACAGTGGAGGAGGGACACCTCGGTAGTCTGCAGCCAGGGGACGACCCAGACTTCAGAGTAGCAGCTGAGGGTCTGAAAGGAGGGGTGGCCTGAGGGTTCCCTTCCCGGAGGCTGCCCACCCCACCAGGACACCCCCACCCGCTGCAGAAGTGGGTTCCCAGTGCCACTGCCTCGGGGGGGGTTATGTACACACACGTGTGCTTATGTGCATGTGTTCACATGTGTGCACGTCTGTGTGTGCACCCACAGATAGGCATGTATGTTTTCTTTACTGAAGAGTTCTCCTCCTGCCCTGACTGTATTTTGAAAAACTTCAAATCTACAGGAAAGTTGCAGGAGTAATTCAAGAATACACACTTGGGCTTCCCTGGCAGTCCAGCGGTTAAGAGTCCACTGCCAGCGTGAGGGCACGAGTTCGATCCCTCTTCCGTGAAGATCCCACTTGCTGTTGGGCAACCAAGCCCGTGAACCACAACTAGTGAGCTTGTGCTTCGCAACGAAAGAAGCCTCCGCAGCGAGAAGCCCCTGCACCACGACCAGAAAGTAGCCCACTTCCAGCCACGAAGACCAAGCGCAGCCAAAAAGAGGAAATCAGCACGTCCTCCACACCTCTGTTTATAGATTACCAAGTTCTGCTGCTGGCAGCCCACTCTAGTACTCTTGCCTGGAGAATCCCATGGACAGAGGAGCCTGGCAGGCTTCAGTCCGTGGGGTCACGAAGAGTTGGACATGACTGAGTGACTAACCCTAAGTTCTGCCGCCTCTGCTCTCCCTGAGTGTGTATATATAACTTCTGAATTATGTCAAAGGTGTCTCTGCTCTCCCCGCACCTCCATGCCTGCAGTATGTGCTCCTGGACACGTGCTTCTGGGAGCAAGGAGGGCTTGGCGTTTGGGAAGTCCCAGGGGGCCGC
>NW_011494635.1:4116702-4117823 GCF_000754665.1 Bison bison bison | reverse complement strand
GGGTGGGATCTGGAGCCTCACAGGGAGAGAAGCGCTGAGGGTGAGCTCGAGGCTGTGGAGGCGGTTGGGAGGTGCGAGGGGCGGGAGGCGAGACCCCCTCTTACCCACTGCAGGGTGCGGTTGGTCTGGAAGCTGCAGTCATCCAGGTTTGCGTGCCCGGTCTTTTTGCAGGTGGTTCTGCCGATGTCCATGTCCAGCATGAACTTCAGGCCTTTCACTATCTGAGGGGACAGAGGGTGGGCCTGGGACACTGGGTCCAGGACATGGTGAGAGGGAGTGAGCTGGGGGCCGCCTCCCTCCCTCCAGGCTTGGGCCCGGGTTCCTGCAGGCGGTGGGGAGGAAAGACCCCGATCCCCCGGTCTGGGCCCCTAGAGCCCTGATGCAGCTTTCACCCGCGCAGACTGCCCTCCACGATCCAGACAGCATCCTGCTCTCAGAGTTTGCAATCGCCAAAGAGAATAGAGATAACACAGTCACCTGCCAGTCCTATGCCCAGAGGGTGACCATGAGTGTGTGTCAGCATGCCGGGTGGTGTTGGGCAGCCTGCGTCCTTGGGCCAGTGGATGTGAAGCTTGTGACCAGCTGCCCTGGGCCCGCTTTTAGGGGGTGAGTGACTGGGTCCTGTACCCTCGACCTGTGTTCTCAGGAGCCAGGCCTGGCTGCCCCATGGGGTCCCTGTGTGGGGAGCATTAGGCCTCCCATACGGGGTCACTGAGAAGCATGGGGACCTCCCAGGATGTGACGCGTGTGGGGACGGGGCACGGTGGCGGCACCGTGGCCAGAAGTGCTTTGGGGCTGTGGCGGAGCCACCCTCAGGCAGCCCTGAAGGTGGGCAGCAGTGCAGCTTGTGTCCCCACCCCAGGGGCTGCACTGTCCACCCTGGGGAAGCCTGGTCTGCTGAGAGATGGTGCGGGCCTTGGAGCCTGATGCTGGTGGCCCCAGGCTGGTTCTGGGAGGTCAGATCTGGTCAGACCTGGCTGCCCTGCGCGAGCCCAGACCTCACCTGGACAAGGGCTCTGCTAACACGGGACTCCCGGAACAAGAAGGCGTCATTGCTGCAGTTGTTGAAGCTCTCGGCGCTGTGTCGGGCCGCCCTGAGGACATCTGGGTCGTTGGTCTTG
>NW_011494635.1:4113091-4116465 GCF_000754665.1 Bison bison bison | reverse complement strand
GTCCACCCCGTGCCTCCTGGTGCATCTCCTGTGTGTCTCCGTGGCTGCCCTGTCCCCAGCCGAGGGCCAGTGTTGTGGGGGGCAGAGAGATGGGTAAGAAGAGGTCCCATCCCTGCCCACTTGGCCCTTTTCAGAAGCCAGGTCATCTCTGACAGTCACAGGAACCTGGACAGCCCCCCAGAGCCTCTGTCAGAATGAGCCCTGGTGTGCAGAGAAGTTGCCCCTGGCCTCTGAGGCTGCCCTCTGGCTCTGACCCCTCCGCTTGTCTCCAGGAAGTGGCCAAGGGGGAGGTGCCTGGAGGCTGTCCATCACTCCCAGGACTCTGGACTGAAACCACCAGGCTGCCAGGTCCCCGGGCCACCCGTGTGCTGCTCCTCTGGAAGTTCAGGAAGCAGGTGGATGGCAGAAATTGTAGTTGGTGGTTCAGGGCTGACTTGATTTCAACCATTTCTCAGTTTTGCTGCAGTGGTCACAGACTACTTGTGCATTAAAATCAAAATTGTGGGGGAGGGAGAACGGGAGGAGGGTTTGGGTGGTAGATTACTTCTCTTTACTAGGAATTCCCCCGATTTTCCTGAAGTCATGTGTCCGAGGTGACCCAGAGCTGACCCATCCCCCAGTGACCGCTCAGCTGTGGTCTTCCTCTGAGTTGCGTGGAGTATGGGGTCCCCGTTTCATGCACAGCCCGAGTTAGGGCTCAGCTGCGTTCTGGCCAGTGTGGATGGTCTGTTGGCCTGTGCTGCCTGGAGGGTTACTCTGCCTCCCTTGGCCGTGACCTTGGGGAGCATCTTTTGGAGGATTCAGTGGGGCTGTGGTCAGCACAAGGTGGTCAGGCTGGAGCCACAGACGTGTGGACGAGCTTCCAGGCGTAGAGTGTGGAGAGAAGGGGTCAGTGCTGCCCGGGTCCCTCCTCACGGGAGACTGCAGACTTGGGGTGCTGGGTGTGGGCCCCACTATCAGAGGATACAGAGCTCCCTGGTTGTGAAGAAATCTTGACTCCTGGGAGGAAAACTGCTGTGAGGTCAGCAGCGCGTGGGGGCTTCATTCCTCAGGGGCCAGACTGGGGGACAGAGACCCCCCAGTCATGAGGCTGATGGGCCGAGAGGACCTTCAACTTGAGCTGGGGGTGGGTGGGGGTTAGGCCCAGTGGGCTGGTTGGGCTGGGGCCCAGGAACCTGGCAGGATGGCTTGTGTGGGTCTCTGTGCCCAGGAGCCCGGGCTGGGGTCAGTCAGAGATGCTGGAACCTTTCCTGGGGCTGCCTTGTCCATGGGTCCTAGCAGAGGCTGGGACATGGCGGACGCCCAGCTCAGCTTGGCAGGGTGGTCTTGCTGGGGTGTCAGTGATCCCATAGCTTAGATTGAGGCTCCCAGAGGAGGCTGGTTCCACCGTCGTCTGAGGTCTTCACAAAGCCCTTAGAACTGGGCGTCTGATGTGGCAGCGGGTACAGGAGACCCCCACCAGGAGTGAGAACCAGGCTGGCTGGGCCGGCCACATCAGCCCAGCTGCAGGGTTTCCTTTCTGTGTGCGTGGAGCATGGAGGGGGCACTGGCCGTGGGCAGAGAAGGCGTGGGCCCCATCTGGGTCTGAGTAGGGTCTCCATAGGCCCCCTGACCCTACGTGTGACCCGCTGGTGCCTGTGACAGCCTCTTTGTCAGGGGGACTGGCACTGGCTGCCCGAGTGGGACCCCTCCTGGAAGGTGGGCCCAGCTGGGTCCCTGGTCCAGACGGAGCTCTGGATGGCTCTGCGAGGGCCGCTCAGCTAGGGGCCTGCTCCACTCTGGTGAGAACCTCCCAGCACCAAATGCTGTCACTGGTCCCCCACAAAGCTCTGTCCCCAGTGTCTCTGAGACTCTCCTTTGCGGTGACCCGGCCCTCATGTGATGTCCCACAGACGCCGGCCGTGGCTGAAGTCTCTGGACATGGCAGCTGTGTTGGTTGGCTGTCTGGGCCCTGAGCCCGTGGCTCTGACTCTGGTGCTGGAGAGCTCCTGGCCTGCTATTGATGCCGGGAAGTCCAGTGTGGTTTTCTTTTGGGAGAACAGCTTGATTCCTGCTCATCAGCATAGTCTATAAACAGCAGGAGCACCTGGTGGACAGCCCAGTCTCGTGTGTGTTTATCCATGGCTGTCGATTTTTCCTTTGTACAAATTACATATATTGCCTTTTCTGATTATAAGCTTACCTATCTGGTAGGAAACTTGAAAAATATAGAAAAGTATAACAAAAACGTTAGAGCTCACTCTCAGTGTTGCAAAGATAATCACTGTCGCCTGTTTTTTAAATAAAATGTATTAGATTTCATTTCACTTGAACTTAACATGATTGTTTTAATAACGAAGTGAAACTAGGCGAGGCCAGACCTCCTATGAATGTCCCTCCCAAATGTGTGACGTCAGTTCCTAAGTGATTTCGGTAAAATTACAGAGGTTATGAGAATCATTGAACTTGGTTTATTTTTAACTACATTTCCTAAAGTATAGGCTTCAGTTCACCAAGGCCTTGTCAGCAGAGCTATCAAAGCAAACGATAGAACCTCATTTTTAGTTTGAAAAAGTTGAAAAGTCAAACCTATTTTCAGAATGGTTCTTCAAGACATCAACAGGGAAAAGTTGTGGGCAGAATAAGCCCAAGGTTGGGGGGGCTCTTCTTTCAGAAGAGAGGCAGGTGGGTGGGGGCCAGGTCCCAGCCAGGTATCCCGGCCCCCCCCCCCCCGCCAAAAGGGTCCTGGGGGCTGTCTTCCTCGCACCTCTACCCCATCTACAGGGAGAAAAGAGGCCTCCAAGGAGTGCAGGGCAGGTTTAACTCCAGGCTCTAAAGCCATGCTCTTTTTCTCTCAAGAGGTGTTTCTGGAGGGGTGCTGGGAGTGATGCCGGAGGCTGGGGGGGCACACAGTCCAGAAGGTGGGGGACAGTGATGGTGACAGTGACCTGGCAGAAGGGGCTTCAGGAGGGAGCCAGGTGGGGACCAGTTAGAGGGCTGGGAGGTGCGTGGGGCTGGGGGGTGGAGGGTGGGAAAGGAGAGCAGAGAGAGCCCTGAGCTAGAAGCTGGGTGTGGGGTCTGGAGCGGGACTGTGACTCACCCTGGTGGCAGGTGGTGGCCTGGTGACGTGGGCTGAGAGGACCACCAGGAAGCGAGGTTGTGAGGAGGAACAAACGCTCTGCCTCCCACACCCAGGGGCGGTGTGGATGGAAGTGAGGTCTCCGGATGAGGTGGGGCAATGGGGGCTGCAGCCCTGAGGGGCACAGGCGAGACAGAGGTGGGCAGATTCCTGAGGGGGGTGGCTGAGTCAGGAAGGAGAGAGGAAGCTCCCTCACGACTCTGGAAGAAATAGGCGGCAGGAGATTTGGCAAAGAAGACATGGAGGGGCCAGAGAC
>NW_011494635.1:4086175-4112991 GCF_000754665.1 Bison bison bison | reverse complement strand
AGGGGGATGGCGGCAGGTGGCAGGCACCAAGTTGGGGGGGGGTTCTGGCTGCCCCCAGGGACACAATTGTCATGACACCTGGATGAGCCCCTGGGCAGGAGCGCAAAGGCCTGGAGGGGAGGACGGCAGAGGCCCAGCCTTCCCGCGGCCAGAGCAGACGCCCCCGGTGGAGACGGGGTGTCGTCTCAGACCAGGGTAACAGAACTGGGCCCGGACAGGTCATGGGCAGGAACTTGTGCAGGGCCAGCTCTTGGCAGACCCTGCCCGCTCACCCTGACGTCACCAAGGCTGCTCCCACTGACCTCCGGGCGGCTCGGACCAGGCCGCCCCGGTGGACTCCCTGGCCACTCCCTTCTGTGAAGTCACCCCAGGCCCCTTCACCCCTGGATTCAAGGGAATCGAGGACTCTCTCCTCTCCTGGTGATCAGAGTGGGAAGCAAAGCATCAAGGAACCGTTCTGATGTTTCTGGCTGAAAAGTTAACTTTCCATCAGAATCCTAAGTGAATCCTCCTCCAGCTCCTGTCCTCCCTGCCGGACAACCCCTTCTTCAGAACCAACGCCAGCCCCCTCCGTGCTGTTGGTGGCCAGGCCCTGTGCTTGCCCTCACGGGGTGGGGCACTCCACTCCCACCAGGAGTGTGTGGGCGCTTCACAGACGTCTAGGGGTCAGGGCAGGTCCACTGCTGACCAGGTGGACCTGAGCTCGGGATGCTGTCCGCAGCAACAGTTAACTGTTTCCATGCAGGTTACAGAGGACGGGGTCTGCCCTCGAATCACCACCAAACGTTCAGAAAGCGTCCCTGGAGAGGACAGCAACTTCCTGACAAGGACCGGCTGTAAAATGAATCAGTAGCAAATGTTTTGCGTAAACAAATGTCCCTTAACTTGCTTTCTTAAAAATGAAGACACGTGGGAGGCACTGAAGCCTGGGATGCTGGCTGTGGTCCACGCACTGAAGCTGGGGAGGGGGCCGGGCCCGGCCTTGCAGTCCCTCCCCGTGGGTGGATGAGCGTCCCTGCGGGGAGGGGAGTTTCCTGGTGTAGAAGGGCAAGGGGGCTCCTGGGCGGCCTGAGGCTCCCCACCCCTTCCTGTTTCAGGAATGTTCTTCTAGGTGTGCCTGGGAGGCGGGGGGAACCCGAGAAGAGAACCAGGGTGCCCACGAGTGGAACGCTCTGACGTCTCTGCTGAAGGCCCACCCCCCACCCCGTGTCCTTGGGGGTTTCCTCCCAGCGGTTGCTTCCCTGCCAGCTTCATGGGGCCCTTGTTGTGGGCAGGGCCTGGGGCTCACATGGGGGGTGCTGGGAGGGGTCGTGCCCAGGAACTGGGGTGCTGGTGTCCATGGTCTGCCTGGAGATTCACCCTGAGCCATGCCCCCTCACGTGATATCACATCTCAGTGAGCCAGTGGTTGCCCTTAATTCTGTGGGGCCACACCCACCGGCCGTGCTCTGGGGGCTCTGAAGGATGAGTCGCCCTTCGTTCAGGGGGCGTATGTGTCCCCCGGCACAGACAGGATGCTAATTAGTCCCAGCCTTAACCCATCGGGACCCGCCCAGAGTGAATCCCAGCTCTGTCTCTTAAAGGCTGTGTAGTCCTGGGGAAATTGCTTGACCTCTCTGAGCCTCTCTTGATGGCACCTACTCCTGAGGGTTGTGGTGAAAGTACAGGAGACCGTCCCCGGGAAGGTCTTGTCGCTAACGGGCGTGTAATTGTGTCGCGACTGTCAGATATCAAATATGCAAAATGGCTGCAGTGGGGGTAAAGGGTGTCCCAGCTGGAAAACAGAGATCTCAGAATGCAGAGGGTGGGTCAGGGGCCCCCTTGCCGAGATGTGGCATTCCCCTGCCCCCCGGGATGCAGCCTAGCCTGGGCCTCCCTTGTGGAGGGTGGTCTCTGGGTGTGCCCAGGTCCTGTCACTGGTGGCCGATGGGCTGGACCCCAGGCCCTGCCCAGGTGGCCTGTGGTGGGAAGCTGGGCCCCTGGGAGCCTGACTAGGGGGGCTTCCCAGGAGAGATGAGAGTCAGCTTGAGAGAGAAGGGCTTTCCATTCTCAACCGAAGGTAGAACAGCTGAAGAAATCAAAGCAGTGGTTTCCTAGGTTCTAAAGGGCTCAGGTTAGCACAGTTCAGCACCAGGGGTGGGAAGAAGTCAGGTGCCCAGGGTGTGACACTGGGGGCCCCGGTCCCCCCGCTGTGAAAGGCTCTGGAATCTGTTCTTGGAGGAGGGCTGTGGTGAGAGCAGACTTGGGGCCGGGGCTGAACTGTCTCTGCTGGACCACCAGCCAGGGGCCTCCAAGCCCCTCACTGGGCCTGGCCTCTGTCACAGCAGAGAGAGTCTGTGTGGCATGGGGGTTACGGCCAGCAGAGGTTCAGGACCTGGGGTTTGGGCGGGCGACTGCCCAGCGCCCCAGACCCAGGGGGACTGCCTTCCTTGGGCCACAGCAGCCAGGCTCCTCCTGGGCCTCAGGCGGTGAGGTGATTTGCCCATTTCATGGATGGTGAGACTGAGGCTCAGAGAGGCTCAAGCTCCCAAGGCCTCTGCATGTGAGTTGGACCCTGGGCCCTCCTTCATCTTGGGCTGCAGGGTTGTGAGCCAAGCTGACAGGGGAGGGCCCGGCCAGCCAGAGGGGAGGAGGGGGGCGGTAGGGACAGGCCTCTCCTGCTGGGTTGGAGATGGCTGGGTCCAGGGCCAAACCCTGGCAGAGGACAGGCAGTCCCACCAAGGGAAGAGGCCCGTGCCCAGAGCCTCTGGGCCAGGATTTGCCTCGCCATCCCCTTGTTAGGGGAGGAACGGAGGCAGCAGAAGAAGCTTAGGGCAGGGGAGGGCAGGAATGCCTATTCCAGTGCTGTGGAGACGTGGGCCCCTCACTCAGGCTTTCCCTTCGGACGGGCACTTGGGCATCCCAGGCAGACAGACGGCCCAGAAGAGGCCCCGTGGGGTTCACAGTGTGAGCTAAGACTGTGGCCCAGGGGAGGGGACCAAGGCAGGGTGTCTGGTCCCTGTTATCCCTGAGATGGGCCAGAGCCCCAGGCAGTGTCTCCCACTCCCTAGGCTATGACCCCTCCAGGGACTGAGAGGATCAGACTGTCTCCTTGTCACCTGCCCGGGCATCTCCACCTGGTCACCTGTGGCCATGCTTCAGCCCCCTTTGAAGACAGAGGAAGGCAGAGACCAGTTGCTGCCTGGGCACTGCCCCCACCCCTCACACTACCGCTGGTCCGGTTTCATTTCAGCTCCGGCCAACAGCTTCCTTGTGCACGTGGTGACAGGTGCTCAGGGGCTGTGTGACTGGGCAAGTCACCTACCCTCTCTGGGCCTCGTTTCCTGGCGGCTCCCCTCGCCTTCCCCTAGTGGTGGCCTGGCCGGAAGAATAAAGGTTCCCCCAGACAAGTCACAGGGGCGCAGTGGAGGCCGGAAGGATGCGCTCTCAGAAATGGCCTGACCCTGCGAGCTGTCCCCATGGAAGGGCCCTGGGGGGGGCCTCCTCTGGGCACACACAGACACCAGGAGTGGCGGGGAACAGAAGGCACTTCCCTGGCCCCCAGAACCCCCAGTATCCCCAAAGCCTGCTCCCCACAAAGGCAGCCACTGTGAGATCCCCTGGAACGTGCCTTGGTGACAACATATGAGCAGCAAGTTCACAGCACCCAGGCAGTGAGGAGATCCCCTCTTACCTGGTGAAGACTTCCCCAAGACACCCAGGACCAGGCCACAGACGGCCAGCAGCGCCCCGACGGGATGCATGGCTGTGTTCAGACTGTGCTGGGCAGGGGTGCCTCCCCGATGTGGTGGGGGAGCCCCGCCCAGTGAACCGCCTGTCTGGGGTGGGCTGGTGGTTTCTTGCTCTTCACCTCCACATCTCTCAGCTACAAACTCAACCACTTCCTTTCTAAGAATTTCCAAACAACGATCATTTGCAGAGGGAGGAGGGAGAAGTAAGAGCGGCTAGCAAAACCTCTGTGATTTTCTGCCCTGGAAACATGTGGAAGAGATGTCCAGAGAAAAACGAGCAGGAATTTTCAGAACAGATGCTCGGGGTTTCTCCTTCAAAGGCCCAGATTCTGGGATCCGAGTGGCCCCCTGCAGGAGACCGTCCTCCTGGCATGAACAGGCCAGTCTCCCTGGGAAGTGGCCAGAAACCAGGGTGCAGATTGCAGTTCAGAGGAGCCAGGTGAGGAGCAGGTTTGCTGATGAGTGTCTGATCCTCCAACCTTTGGCTCAGAGCTGGCAAAGGAGAGGAAGGAACAGGGCCTGGCCCGGTGGTCCTGGTCCCCTGCCCGAGCGCCCTCTACAAGCCCAACCCCCGGTTAGGAGAGGGGGCTCTGGAACCATGTGGCCTGTGGCTTAGCCCCTGAACACCTGGGTGACCTGGGGCGAGGGTCTCCAAGCCTAAGTTCCTCAATTAGTTTGTGCTGAGGATTTGCAGACATTGTGAATGTAACAGCCCTTGCTACAGCCTGTTAGTTAGTTAGTGTGAGTCTCAGTCGCGTCTGACTCTGCGACCCCATGGACTGTCGCCCACCAGGCTCCTCTGTCCATGGGATTCTCCAGGCAAGAATACGGGAGTGGATTACCTTCTCCAGGGGAATCTTCCCGAACCTGGATCTCCTGCATGGCAGGCAGATTCTTTACTGTCTGAGCCACCAACTACCTGCGGCTTCCACCAGGTGCGGCAGGGAGCTGGGCTGTCCTGTGCTCATGGCCTTGACCCTGCGGTAACTCAGGGGCCTGTGGTCACTGCTGCCGGTCCTCAGGACCAGGGGTCATTCCCACTTTCAGAAGCTCTGGGGTAGGGGGGCTCAGAGTGGCTATGGGACCTGCCTACGGCCCATCTCTGGCCTTGGCCCTGTCGTCTGTGAATGTGGGTGATGGTCCACCTCGCCGCCCAGGCCTGAGGGTTAGCAGAGGCCCGGAGATGAGGAAGGAGTGTGTTACGGGCCCTGGGGAAGTGTGTGTGTGTGTGTGTGTATGTGTGTGCACCCTGGGGAAGTGTGTGTGTGTACTCTGTTACATGTGTCCTGTGTATGCATGTACACCCCAGGGAAGTGTGTGTGTGTATACTATGTATGCATGTGTACCCTGGGGAAGTGTGTGTGTGTACTATGTTACATGTGTCTTCTGTATGCATGTACACCCCAGGGAAGTGTGTGTGTGTGTTACATGTATGCATGTACATCCCGGGGAAGTGTTTGTGTGGTGTGTGTGTACTGTGTTACATGTGTCCTGTGTATGCATGTGCACCCTGGGGAAGTGTGTGCGTGTGTACTGTTACACGTGTCCTGTGTTACATGTGTCCTGTGTATGCATGTACATCCTGGCGAAGTGTGTGTGTGTGTACTGTGTTACATGTGTCCTGTGTATGCGTGTGCACCCCAGGGAAGTGTGTGTGTATTGTGTATGCATGTGCACCCTGGGGAAGTGTGTATGTGTGTACTATTACATGTATCCTGTGTTACATGTGTCCTGTGTATGCATGTACATCCTGGGGAAGTGTGTGTGTGTGTCCTGTGTTACATGTGTCCTGTGTATGCATGTACACCCCAGGGAAGTGTGTGTGTGTATACTATGTATGCGTGTGTACCCTGGGGAAGTGTGTGTGTATACTATGTTACATGTGTCTTCTGTATGCATGTACACCCCAGGGAAGTGTGTGTGTGTGTTACATGTATGCATGTACATCCCGGGGAAGTGTTTGTGTGGTGTGTGTGTACTGTGTTACATGTGTCCTGTGTATGCATGTGCACCCTGGGGAAGTGTGTGTGTGTGTCCTGTGTATGCATGTGCACCCTGGGGAAGTGTGTGTGTGTGTCCTGTGTATGCATGTGCACCCTGGGGAAGTGTGTGTGTGTGTCCTGTGTATGCATGTGCACCCTGGGGAAGTGTGTGTGTGTGTCCTGTGTATGCATGTGCACCCTGGGGAAGTGTGTGTGTGTGTCCTGTGTATGCATGTGCACCCTGGGGAAGTGTGTGTGTGTGTCCTGTGTATGCATGTGCACCCTGGGGAAGTGTGTGTGTGTGTCCTGTGTATGCATGTGCACCCTGGGGAAGTGTGTGTGTGTGTCCTGTGTATGCATGTGCACCCTGGGGAAGTGTGTGCATGTGTACATTACATGTGTCCTGTGTTATATGTGTCCTGTGTATGCATGTGCACCCCAGGGAAGTGTGTGTGTGTGTATACTGTGTATGCACCTTCAGCAGTCTTTGTTTCAGTCTTGACATGTGCCTGAACGTGAACATGTGTCTGAATGTGAACCCATGTGTAAGCATGTGTTTCTGAGTGTGAATGAAAGGTGTGTAGGTGCTTATGAGCAGATGTGTGTAAATTTGTGTGAGTGTTTTGTATGTATGTTGTGATGTTGGTTTTACGCGTCAACTTAACTGGGCCACTGAGGCCCCAGACACTTGGTCAAGCATGGTCCCCTGTGCGTTCATAAGCAATGTTTCTAGAAGGGATCGGCGTTGGAGCCAGTAAACTGACTAAGGCACCCAGCCCTCCTGTGCGGTGGGCCTTGTCCAATCAGTTGGAGGCCTGAATACAACAAAGGCTGAGGAATAGGAGTCCTCCCTGCCTGCCTGTCTTCCAGCTGGGTCATCTGTCTTCTCCAGCCTTCAGACTTGGACTGGGACTGTCCTGGGTCCAGACTTCTCAGCCTCTTTGATCCCACAAGCTAATTCCTTGTGCTAAATCCCTCTTCACTGCCTCTGTCTCTCTGGAGAACCTGACTGATACCCTTGGGCAGGGTGTGTGTATCTGTGTGAGAGTGTATTCAGCTTGAGAGTCTGCCTGTTCACTTGTGTGTGTCTATGTATGTGTGTGTACTGTATGAGAGTGTATACAGCTTGCGAGTCTGCCTGTTCGTGTGTGTGTGTGTGTCTGTGCATATGTGTGATTGTGTGTAGCTGTGTACATGCACTCTTTCTGCCCCACCTGTGGCCTGGCTGTCTTGGACTCTGCACTGAGCCCCACTCATTCATTCAAGGGTCCGTTCATCACTCACCTCCTGCCACTTCTTCCTGCATGAAGCATGGTGTGTGGTCCCCTGCCTGGTGTGGTCAGGACTCCCTGGGCCCTGGATGTAAGTGCAGCTTCTCGGGCTCTACTCCTGTTCGGGCTCTGTGAGGGGGACCCAGGAATGTTCTACAAACCCTCCACGAGAACTTTGGTCTCCAAGTCAAGCTTTCTGGCCTGGAGGGTCACTGGCATGCATGGTGTCCTTCTGACTTCCACACCGTGCTCGTTGCTGATTGGTTGGAGCCATCCAGTTCTCACACTGTCCTCCTGGGCAGCCCAGCCACATGGCCATGGAGTGAATGGGATACTGGAGCCGTCCTGCGGCTCTCGGGTCCTGAGCTTTCTGCTGGGTGCTGCCCATCTCGGCCACGGCTGGGCTCAGGGAGCCGGGGCTCTGCCTGCAGTGCTGCTGCATTAGTTCTGGTGACGGCGGTGGTGATGACTGGAGGGTGTGTTCCAGCACTGGCTCTGTGCCCAGCCATTTTCTAAGCTCCATTTTTCAAATCCCCACACTGTTTAACAGGGAAACTGAGACACAAGGGTTGAGGAGTTACAGGACATTCTGAAGAGCTGGGGCCCAGGCAAGCAGTGTGGTCCTAGCCGCTGTCCTGCACCCCCACACCCAACCTTGCCCAGGGGCCCGAGCCTGAAGTGCTGGCAAGCCTACAGACGTCAGCTTGGCCATGGGGGTCCCTGATGGTGGCCCGAGGGGGCTGACATCTGTCCAGCACGACTGTTAGCAAAAGCATTACAAGACCCTGCAGAACAGGGAGTGTGGGAGCCTTGGGAGTGGTCTGTGTGTGTGTGTGTGTATGTGACTTTTGTGCACCCAAACAATGTACAGAAGAAACACAAAAACATGTTGCCCCTGGAGAAGATTATCCAATGGGCTTCTGACCCCTTATGTCTGCCTGTACTTTATTTTCTAAAGTCCACAGTAGCTGTCTGAATGGAGAAGCAGAAGGGTGCTTTTTGGTCCAAAAGGAGCTGCTGGTATGAGTGGGGGGCGAGCAGACTTTGTCCACATGGTGGTGCTGTGACCCAAGAAACAAGCAGGTCTAGCCTGGCATTTCCCAGGCTCGGGGCTGGGGGCTGGGGACTTCCTCTTCTGCTCTGGGATCCCCCTGCTCCTGTCCTCACATCTGCACTGTTTTGGTGATGGATTTCAGTAGACCTCGGCTCTCTCTGGGGAAACGCAGTTCTCAGCAGGGAGGACCCTGCAGGTCTTTGGCCTGGGGGCTCTTCACCCTCCCCAGGCCGGGCCTCATCCTGGGGGATTTTGGTGCTCTTGGGGGTGGGGTTCCCACACCCAGTGCTACCCACAACCCTCCATAAGGCCACGCTTCTGCACGTGCGGGCTGCATGGCTGGGCACAGCTGCTCCACTAGCTCTGGGATGTCCCTGGGGAGATCCTCAGTGGGTGTCTGGATTCACCTAAGATGCTGAAGCCCCGTCTGGACAGATCTCTGCAGGGCTGTTGGCTTTGTGGCTCCTGGAGCGGCAGGCAGAAACTTCATTGCCTTTTATGAACTAGCCTTTGAAGTCACACGGGGATACTTCTGTCACAACCACAGACCCGTGCTGTGCTTATCGCTTAGTTGTGTCTGACTGTTTGCCACCCCATGGACTAAACAGTCCATGGGATTCTCCAGGCTGGAATACTGGAGTGGGTTGCCGTGTCCTCCTCCAGGGGATCTTCCCAACCCAGGGATCAAACCCAGGTCTCCCACATTGTAGGCAGATTCTTTACTGTCTGAGCCACCAGGGAAGCCCAAGAATCCTGGAGTGGGTGGCCTATCCCTTCTCCAGAGGATCTTCCCGACCCAGAAATTGAACTGGGATTTCCTGCCTTTCAGGCAGATTCTTTACCAGCTGAGCTACCAGGGAAGCAGACCGACTTAGACTCAAAGGACAGGAAGCAAAGCTGGCCCCATCTCTCAGGGACAGTGTCACCGTAAGAAGGGCATGGGGGAGGGGACATGTCTGCCTTGGGTGGGTCCAGAGAGAATCAAAGGCTAAACCTCTTTGGAAGGGACCCTACCTCCCTGACTTTACCACCCACTGCAGGTAAGCCTGCAGGTGAACCTTTACCACACCTGTTGCTGTCTGCATGGTCAGGACAGGGCAGTGGGCCATCGGGCCCCACAGCCCAGGGGTTCTGTTTAGGAGGGGCTCACACCAGCTCTTGAAGTGGGCTCTGATCGGCCCGTGTCAGCTCAGTGGGTTAACAGGTGGACAAATGACCAAAGGACTTATGTCTGTGGTAGGGAGGAGGAAAATGTGTCTTGCTTCACGATCCTGTTCCCCCCTCTTTCTTCCTGTACATCAGTTAAGCAGCACATAGCCCCCCAGGGCTGCTGGTAGCCTACTTGGTATAGGAGGACAGCCTGGCTGAGGAGGAAGCTCTAAAGGGAGAATTTTAGAGACTCAGCCATAACAAACTCCTGGATCAAACCCACCCTGAAGCTCATATGCTGCCAGATTTTCCAGTTATGACCACAGGCACAGTGGGACTTGGCTCCTGGACACTGCACACAACTTGTCTTACTTGTGGCAGTGCTGTGGCTTCTGTCCAGAGGTCACCTAAAGGCCTGGCTTGGCTTCTGACACCCATTCCCTAAGGTTGCCAGTTAAAATACAGGGCACCCCATAAACTTGAATTTTAGAGAAACTAAAGTAATATTTTAGTATAAGTACAGTATAATATAACATAAGTAGGCTTCCCAGGGGGCTCAGTGGGTAAAGAACCTGCCTCCCAATGCAGGAGACACAGGAGACACAGGTTCAATCCCTGGGTCGGGAAGATCCCCTGGAGGAGGAAATGGCAACCCATTCCAGTATTCTTGCCTGGGAAATCCCATGGACAGAGGAGCCTAGCGGGATACAGTCCATGGGTTTGCAAGAATTGGACATGACTGAGCACACACACATATATTCTAAGTATTTCATGAGGTATAATTACACAATAAAATCATTCACTGTCTAAAAGTCAAATTCTGTGTATTTTTAGGTGCTAACCCTGGCAGCCCTTCATTCACTTGGCCTGGTTGCCTGGTGACCTGGGCAGAAGAACAGACTTGCCAGCTCTTTACACGCGATTCTTCTGGGTGGAATATGGGGCTCTCAACTCAGGGCCCTGGTGGGTTGTTGAGGTCCATTAATGGACCAGAACTTGGTTGTCCGGAGTCGACGATAAGAAAGTAAAGGAGAGAAAGAGGCTGATAGTCCTTGGTTTACACAGAAAGCCAATAAAGCCCCTGCACGGGGCTTGCTTTGTTCATGGAGGCCTCAGGCACCCTCTCGATGGGGTGAAGGTGCAGAGCGCCTTCTCGAGAGGGTCTTAGAAGCCCAGGCAGGAAAGTGAACTCAGAGAGCCTCTGCGCTCCAGGGGATCAGCCTGAAAGAGAGAGAGAGAGAGAGAGAAAGAGAGAGAGAGAGAGAGAGAGAGAGAAAGACACGGGGACCAGAACTCTGATGGAGCAAAAGTGTTTTAATCAACATGGTGTGGGCATATATACTGTCTTACAAAGTAGTTATTCTCAGCAAAGATAAAGATTAAAATTCCAGACTTACAAAACATAGGCAATCCATATTAAAGAGAGAGATTTGTAAACAATCACTTTTACCGTATGGTTCACACGAAGGAAGAGGGTACTTATCACCATATAGAAACACTAATGAAGAAAATGGCTGGATTCCTCAGTCTTGGGAGAGGCTTGCCTCTCCTCTTAATTCCTGAATATTCAGGAATTAATAAGGAGCAGAGAATTCCTGACAGATCCAAAACAGCACACAGGAAGCCTCCTGTTAAATGCTTCCTGACAGTGGGTCAGCCTGGTCAGCCTACCACACCAGCCGCGCAGGGGCCTGGTTTGGAGCAGCACCTGCTATGACTGGACGGGATCCTGCTGTTGCTTTCGCCCTTACGCTTTGCGGGTCGAAAGCTGGAAGAAAGTGGGACGTGTCCCTAGCTGGGCCCCACTTCTGGTCGTCTGCCGCCAGCATCCCCCTGCCAACCTGAAACCTTCCATGTTCCCCACCCTGGCCTGCATGCCTGTCCCTACCACATGTGAGTGAGCGAGTTCCCTGGTTGTCACACACTCTGAATAAGGGAGGTGGTTTTGCTTGCTCTTGTCTGGGTGGTCCTTGTTTATTTTCTCACCAGGAGTTGTGGGTGGGGATCGGACTGGGGACATGGCCTGTGCAGACAAGTTAAAGCATAGGTTCTTGCTGGGCAGATGTACCAGACACTCCGCTCAGGCAGACACAACGCCCATCCCACCACTGGGTTTGCCTTCCTCCCTGTGTCCCTCCTCCTCATATTTCAGGATGATCACAGATTGGAATGGTTGAAGGTGGCCTCTCTGCCTCAGTGCCCCCACTTTGTGTCTGATGACCTATTTATTACCATTAATATGGCACCAGGTGGGGCCTCCCCCATGGCTCAGTGGTAAAGAATCTGCCTGCAATGCAGAAGCTGCTGGAGACGTCAGTTCGATTCTTGGGTCAGGAAGATCCCTTGGAGGAGGGCGTGGCAACCCACTCCAGGATTCTTGCCTGGAGTATCCCATGGACAGAGGAGACTTGTGGGCCACAGTCCATGGGTTTCTAAAGAGTCGGACATGACTGAAGTGATTAACACACACACACACGTGCAGGCACCAAGTATACCTTTACTTGTGCGTCTGTAACTCTTGGGCCTCATTTGCTTGACTCCACAGTGTTACGGATAACACACTTCACTGACTTTCCTTCTGCCGTTAGTTTCCACAGCCCTTGTGTAAAATTCCACATAGCAATTTCCTGACCCCAAGTTGTATTGTGAGCTAGGGTTGGTTTCGCAACCTCCCTTAACTTTGTTGGACTAGCCCAGCCCAGGGCTGGCTGGATTTAATGTGTCATGTGGGTGGTGGGTGCAGCTGTCACAGAACCACAAATCCAGGGTCAAAGGGATGGTCATGAAACTCAGTTCTCACTTGATTTCTTCTGCACCATTTTAGTAGAAAAATGTTCAAGCTTTTTCAGAAAAACTGAATGAATTGTTCTGTGGATACTCACGTGCCATCCCCTAGATACCACAGTTAACTTCTTCTATACTGGCTTTGATAGAGAAAGAGAAAAGGCACAAACTGGATGATTAAATAGTTAATCCCACTAGGGAATTGTAAGTAGAAAGCCTATGGGAGACCCCTGTAAGTTAATGATTATTTAAGAAAGCAGGTTGCGTCTCAACAAAACCATACAACGGAAGCACAAGGCATGCCCCCAAACAATAAAACAATGGTGGCTTGCGTCCCACATCCTGCCCAGTGAGCTCGGTAAGTTAATGATCCCTAGGACATGCTCTCTGCTCGCATGAAAACAATAATTTGTGGACCTAGCTGGACCATGTAGGGACAAAAAAATCTCCCCTGCCCAACCTGGAGGAGGAGCTGATGATGGAAGCATGAGGTCTACTCAAGAAAGACAAATAAGGTCTTCTCCCCCTCCCTCCTTTTCCTTTGATTATAAAACTGTAGCCTGGTAAGCTCTTGGGGTGTGGTACCTCCTTGCCCATCTGCTTGCAAGGCTCACAAGTGTCCTATTTTAATAAATCACTTTGTCTCACTGAATTTTTCTCTGTGCTAAGACATAGAGGACTATGGTAATGGAGCTCTTTGGAGCCTCTGAAATGACACCTAACAGTTTCAGCTCCATTCATCCATCCATTCATTCATCTATCCATCCATCCATCCATCATCCATCCATCTAGCCATCCATCCATTTATCCATCCATCATCCATCCATCATCCCTCAGTTCCTCTTGCTATTTTTGCACATTATTCACAAAGTAGCTGCACTTCAGTTGATGTTGAATTCTGGGGACCCCCATCCTGCCCCGTGACTTCAGGGCCTTGGTTTAAATTCTCCCAGAGTCAGTAAAGCCTCCCAAACCTGCTGCAGCCCAGTTCTACCACTCCAGCTGTCACCAGGCCCCTTTTCGCACCAGGGGCCCAGTGACATGCTCCTTTTCTCCCAGGGTGATCTTTAAAAGAAGGCACTGAAGGGAAGCAAGAGGCAGAACCTGTGGGGGAATTAGAGTCCGGAGCTGGGCCTGTCCTGTCCCTGAACCAGGGCTCTGGCAGGCCCAGAATATGTGGGTCTAACAAGCTGGCAGGTGAGGCTCCACTTTGAGAACATCTGGTTCAAGCTGGCATGGCTCCTTGGAAGTCCAGTGATCCCTAAAATAACTGCTTAGCCAGAGTCTGGGGTGTCCTTTTGGAATAGAGATGGAAACATGCTTCTGGCCCAAGGGTGCTACAGTCTTTCCCCCAAGGGAGGCCAGGCCGGCCCCTCCCCGGCCCGAACGCCCCTGGATGCTGGCTCTGGGACAGCACCTTCAGGGCGGTGACTTGATCCTGTTCTGGGTGTGTTTCCTCTGCAGGCTGTGTGTCTCTACAGGTCTGCCTTGGGCCACACCTGCAGCCCCTCTGTGGCTCTCTTAGTGTCCATGGCTCCACTGACCCACAGGGGAGGGGGTCCAGCCATGCCCCAGAGAGAGAGGTGTCATCTTTAGACCTGCATGCACCATGGCACTAATAACCTTTCTTTGCTTGATTTATTTCCTCATCACCCAAAGTAAAACTGTAAGAAAGCAAGTGTGTGTCTTTGAGAATGCCTTTGCCTCCTTCTGCGGACTGCACAACACTGTCTTTCACGCTCTGTTATTGCAAATTAAGTCATTAACAAAAGAGTAAACTCGTGTTAATTGTTGATGGCTTATTAGTACCTATGTGGATGGCCAGGCTGGGGACGTGTGTGAATTTCATTAATTTCTCCAGGCTTTTGGAGTTTGGCTTGAACTCAAAGGCCCTCCGTGAGTGAATTCTTGTAAAGCTTTAATTAACTCTTGCCAGTGTCAATATATTTTATTACCTTCCGCAGCCCACAGGCTCCCTCATGACTAATTTACTCGGGTGTTCCCAGCCGCTCTCATGAAGGCCGATGCTCCGGGCCGACGGGAGTGGATTGTGTTGCTTTATGGGTTACAGCTCAAGGGCAGTGCATGTCCATCAGAGATGATAACTGGGGTTGGATTGATATATACACACTATTATATAGACCACTTTATATAGGTCTATAAAATAGACCACTAATAAGGACCTGCTGTGTAGCACAGGCAACTTGACTCAATACTCCGTAATGGCCTTTATGGGAAAAGAATCCAAAAGAGTGGATGTATGTATATGTATAACTGATTCACCTTGCTGTACAACAGAAATTAATACAACATTGTAAATCAACTGTGGTCCAATAAAAAAATAAGGGAACCAAGGGACTGAGGTTGGAGGTATGAGTTTGGCCATGACCTCGAAGGCCGGGTGGGGTCTGGGAAGGCCCCAAGTCTGGGTCCTGACCTTTTCTTGGAAGCTATGGAGTGGAGAGTCGGTCACCCCACCTCCCACTCCCTTTCCCTCCATTTGAAGGCCCAGGTGGGAACCTTGACCCTAGAGGGTCAGGTGCGGGGGCATCTTCACAGACACAGGTATAGGTGGAAACGCTGACTTCCATTGGCTTGGTGGTCTGGGGTCTGGGGTCTGAGGCTGCTGCTGGCCTCTCGAGGTGGGAGCCAGGGGGACAGACATTGTCAGCGCATGGCCTCTGCAGCAGCTACCTGCCCATTCCACCTGCGCCCACAGCCCCTGCCTCTGCCCACAGGACCAGAAGGGCCGAAGGGCGACAAGCCGAATTGCATCGTGACTCTTGGGGTGCAAGAGGGGGCGGTCTGCCCAAGGGGGGCACCCCAGGCGGTCAGGCCTACTTCCCCGGGCCGCTTCTTCCCCTTGACTCCAAGTCCAAATTTATCCAAATGTTGATCTTTGAGGCTTGCTACTTCTATCTGATTGAGGGCACATTTACGTGCAGTGGATGTAAGATCGTAAGTGGATGATTCCATGAGCTTCTGCAGATCCATGCACTCGGTACAGAGCCATGGGTTCCCACGAGTCCTGGCATCAGTCTGCTGGCTCCTGGGCCCTGTACTCTGATCCTGTCCCCAGAGACTGGCCTGGCCACCTACAGCTCTGCGCGGGGGACTTGCACAGCTGAACAGTCTTCCCAGCCCCCTTCTTTTGTGTCATGTGATGTCCCTGGGGTGATCCCTGTGGTTCCTGTGTCAATGTCCTTTCCTCTTACTAAGGAGTGGGGTTCTGTCCGTTTGTCCATTACTTGCTGATGTGTGTTACATTTTGTCCAGGTTTGGCCGTTATGAAAAATGCTGCTATAAATGTCCGTTTCTCCTGGGGGTGGGGGGATTGGTGAGTCGTTGGGTAGGTGTATTTTCAATTTCTCCAGAAACTGCCAGGCTGCTTTCCGGAGCAGCTCGAATGATCTTCACCCCCAGCAGCAGTGCCGTCGGCACTTGGTACTGTCGCCCCTGTTGAGAAATATTTTTCACCAGTTGAGGCTGCCTCACTGCGGACAGGTCCACAGGCCTATTCCAGACGTGACCATTTTGTTATCTTTGTCGGAAGGATTTCCACCATTAGTGCTTTTCTTACTTTGCATTTCTTTTCTCCCAGGTGTGACTTCTGTGTAATTTTGTCACTCTGCTCTTCAGTTGACTTTTTCTCTCTCCAGCTAAATTTATTCTGCTCTTTAACCCATGGAGTTTTAAATTTCAATGATTATATTTTTCATTTTCAGAAATTCCATTTTGTACTTTACTAGAACTCTGTGGTCAATTTTGAGAGTCTCTGGTTCCTTTGGTTTTTATCCATTTCAGCGTGTTGAGCACCTTTATATTTTTGAATTTGATAATTCCCTTCTCTTTCGAGATCCTCTCTCCTCGCTTTTTGGTGTGGTCATTGATTCTAGATTGAAGTGGTTGGTTTCCTCATTCATGATTACTCCCAAGTCTCTGTCGAGCATCAGGGATGCTCACCGTGCCCTGGGGTAGGCAGACCTCTGTCCTTGTCCTCTGGTGGGTTCTGTGTTGGACAGACCACCCCTCTGCCTGCCAGGTGCCCTACCTCTGCAGACCTGGGGCCTCGTCCCCCTCATCCCCTCTGATAATACACAGGCTTGCATTCTGCCGTCAAAGCTCAATGACTCTATGACCTGGGTTAGCTTTAAAAAGCTTTTCTAAACCTCAGTTTCCTCATCTGTTATGTGGTCACAAGTCAGCACCTGGAGGACAGTTAAATTATTTCTTCCCTTTTCCTTTCTCTCTTCTTTTGCATCCACTTTTTTCTCACTTAGAGTGACTATTAAGCCAAGACTATTAGAAACCCTGAACTGTGTATTAAATTAGGCTGAAGCACTACTTACAATATAATAATGATTCTTTGAAAATGTTTCAACTTTTTCTTAAATATTTTTATTTTTTTATTTACTTGGTTGCACGGGGTCTTAGATGTGGTACGCAGGATCCTCATTGCAGCATGTGGAATCTTTTAATTGTGGCACGCAAACTCACGTGGGACTTAGTTCCCTGACCAGGAATTGAACCTGGGCCCCCTGCATTGGGAGCACACAGTCTTAGCCACAGGATCACCAGGGAAGTCCTAAAAATGTTTCACCTTTTTATCTCTTCTGCTGTTGCCTTATTGACTCTCTGATTTGTCAAGAGGGCAGAACAACCAAACAAAAGGCTTCAATATAAAAAGTCTCTTGGTAGCTGGTGTAATAAATCTTCCACTGAAATTCAGGTAATTCTCGCCTTTGAGTTGTGATGGGGTGGGGGTGGTGTGTGGTGGGGCGGGGCAGAGGAACAGCCCCTAGGCTGCTGCCGTGGGAAAGTGTTCTCAGAGTTGGTGTTTAAGCTCTATTGGAGTGTCCTCTGAAGTTTCTCAAAAGATAAAATACGCTGACTGCTCATCTATCTCAAGTCCTGTGCATGAGATAAAAGCCTTTGCTTCCACTGCCAGATGCTCTGAAGGGGGATAAGATGTTAACTTGCCATCAGTGAAGTCCCCTCCCATTTTGGTTGTGATGGTTCTAGGATCTGGGATTCCCCTCCTTGCGTAGTCAGAGCTGCTTGGCAGTCACAGCTATGGATGTCCAGGAGGTTTGTTCGTCATTTTCTCTGGGTGGCAGGCCCCTCATTTTCTTCTCTGTCATGGCCTTGTTTTCCTACAAGAGATGACACACAACGACTCCTCTCTGGTCCTGGGCTCACTTACCCCTCTGGATAAGGCCCCTTTATCCCCCAGCAGCTGGGGCCTCTGCTTTAGAAGTGGCACCTTAGGAGGCAATGTTGCTGTGTCCGGAGGCGTCTCTGCTTCAAGAATCTTACTAGAAACACCCACCCGCCTCCAGACACGCTTGCACACAGGAGAGCCTTGGAAGGGGAGTCCTGCTGCTATAAATGGCACCCGAGAAGATGCCTGGGGGAGGTTTCACTGGTGTAGGCAGGAGGGAGCAATGCAATATGCAAAGGGATGGTGGTGGGACCCATCTGTCCATCTGTCCATCCACTCATGCACTAAGTGTGGCTTAATTAGATCCTTTTCTTCTCTTCAGCGGGCACGTGAAGGCTCGAAGCCTGGTGCTGGAGTTACAAACACAGGACACGTCTTGTCCTCACGTTGCTCAGTCTTGTGGGCCAGAGTGACCCATAAACAGATTCACTGCCCAGTGTGAATGTCACTGGGTAGGTGCATCAGGGTGGAGAGGAGGACAGAGCTTCGGGAGTGGGGCTGGGTGACCAGGGATGCGCCAGAGTTCACCTTCACGCCGGGTGTTGGACTAGGGGCTGGAGGGCCTGAGGTGCCATCCCCAGGACAGTCTGGCTCAGATGAAAGTGTGGCCTGCAGCCTGGATGAGATGGCAGGTGCCAATCATGAGGGCCCCAGGGGCCTGGCTAAAGGACTTGCACTTTATTCTACAGGAGCTGGGATCTTGTGAAGGGATGTGATAACAATCAGAACTGCATTTTGAAAAATCGTTCTGGATGATCTTTGGTGGAGGAGGCAAAGGAGCCAGTTGGGAAGCCACTGTCCAGGCAGGAGGTGCTGGTGCTGAGCCTGGGGTGGGGTGCGGTGGAGGTCAGCTGCCAGGGGCTCCCTGGGAAGAGGCTTTGGCAGGAGGTGAGGGAGAGACATGGACAGAGGTGAGATGAGGTTCAGGGACTGAAGCTGGGGTGCCTGGAGACCCAGGAAATGGGCTGCAGGCAGTATGGGTGTGGGTGTGCTGGGTGGGTAACAGGGGTCAGTGCACATAGTTCAGGTTTGAGGGTCTGTGTGCATTGAGGTGAGGAGGCCTCACAGACAGTTGTGAACATATCTGAGCAGTGACAGACTCAGGGGTGATGGGCAGGACAGACATGGGAAGATGGGTGCTCCAGACACAGGGGTGATGGCCACAGAAATTCTTCAGATGCGAAGGGCTTAGCTTATTAATTAATATCTCTCTAGCACGTCACAGTGTTGGTTCCTATGAAGTTTGTGGTGAACTCAAAACCTAGGACTTTCCCATCAGAAGTGCCCACAGTTCAAGTCTCTGCCATCTCATTTCTGAGTGACTGATCTCTTGAGTTCAAATGCATGACCTTCCATCTGGTTATTTCTGGTCTGACACTGGCTTCTGGGGCCTGGCT
Source organism: Bison bison bison (assembly GCF_000754665.1). Lineage (NCBI taxonomy): Eukaryota > Metazoa > Chordata > Mammalia > Artiodactyla > Bovidae > Bison > Bison bison. Next base: position 4,094,403 of record NW_011494635.1, on the reverse strand, counting down.
GTCGTGCTGCTGGCCCCTGAGTCCTATGGCCCCTGCTGCCGTCGTGGTGGGTCTCTGCTACTGCCCACCAGGGGGCTGTTGACGGAGCAGGGTCCTGGGTGCTCTGTGCCTCCGAGTTCTGCATGTGGGGCACAAAGCGGCCCCTGCACGAGGGGCAGTGCTCACTGTCATGGCACCCCCACATGAGCGTGTCAGCAGAGGTCAGGTCAAGTGCCGTCAGTCATCCTGGAGCACCCGCCTGACTGTGGTTTCGGCCTCGCTTCCTGTCCCTGCAATTTTAAACTGGAAGGTGGCTTTGACGGCCCGCGGTGTTCAGGGGCAAACAGGAGATGGAAAACCATCCCCCTCCTTCTCTGCCAGGGGCTGCCTCAACCCAACTCACAAGACAATTTCTTTGTTATTTGTGGAAAGAGGGTGAAGAATTTAGAGGAATTGTATTAAGTGGTTTAAATCCTTTATTTCATCTTTCTTAAATAGCAGATTTTCAAAGACTGGCAGGCAAATGGAAGGGAAGTGCGTGCGTGTGGGTGGCGTGTGGGTGTCCAGTGTGAAGCTGTGAGGTCTGTTCCCAGGAGCACACACGTTCCAGGGTAAGACCCCCCACCCCCAGTAAGACTCGCTGGGGTCCGGGGGTCTGTCCTCGTGAGTCCTGCCCTGGTTGTGGGGGGCAGGATGTGACTGGCTCAGACCTTCTGTGCGTTGGGCTGGAGCCTGCGTCAAGGGGCTCCTACCGCCTCTTCACTCAACGCTAAATTGTTTTACATTAGTCAAGGGTGAGGAGAAGTGTTGTCGGCAAGGAAGATCTCCTATGGTTGGTTAGCAGGTTAGAAAGCTACGTGTCAGGAATAAACAATTTATTCTTCAGTCTGTGTGTCACGTGGACCATGAGACATGCCGACAAGGCCAAAATCGATGAGCTGTGAGGAGCAGCTGCCCCCGAGTGGGTCCTCCGCCCGCCCTTCCTGCACGTCCCCCGCCCTGTGTCTACCCCATCGCCTTTGTCCGGAGGCCACCCCCATCGTCTTGCTCCGTCCACTCTGACCCAGGCAGTGGTGCAGCGTCACCCTTGGTGTGGGGGCTATGCCCTTCCTCCTGCAGGTGAGGGTGGTTATCATGGCCGCTTCCCCAAAGCAGCCGTTGATGCTGCCCATGGAGCTGTGGTCCTGTCTGGCCCCCTCTCAGAGGGTTGCTCAGCCTCAGGCTATCTTCTTAAAGGGACCTGGGCCCCTGATGGACACTCTGGCCCCATGCAGGGAGGGTGGGACTTCGGGAGGGCTTGGAGAGAGGCGCTGCTGGGGAGCGGGGTAGGTGAGGAAGGTTCCAGGAGGTGCTTCTGTGGTCAGAGGGGAAGCATCCAGCATGGACCAATGGGCCAGGGTCTCCTCGGTCGTGGATGGCGCTCCTGCCAGCCGGTCGGTTCTCTGTGGACCCCACCCCATCACTCTCGGCATGTCCTTCCTGAGAGGCGGGCTCAAAAGAGTAAGGGCTAAATCCACGTGCTCAGGGCATTTTCACCTTTCTCAGTCTCTGCGACATCTCAGGCTTTCCCTGAGACAGGAAGCTGTCTAGGTTTCGGTGCCAGAGGGGTGCTGGGCAAGGTTACATACCCATCCACACTGTCTTTACTTCTGTAGATATGCGGTCATGCTTATCTTTGAAATTGATTTTATTGTAAAGATGAAGGGCATTTAAAAACATGTTCAGCTCTGGAGACATTAAAGACACCATTGACAAGAAGAGATGAATAAGAGAGGCTTTTGAGGAGGAAATCTGTGCTCAACTTCTCCCTAGGGCTCCCTGAGCAAGAATCAGGTTTGCCCTGGCCTGGGGAGGAGGACTGTGGTCCCCACATGGCAGGAAGCTTGGCCAGGAGTAGAGTCTGCTGGAGCTGGGTGCCAGGTACAACCCTGGGGAGCTGGGGGTGCCAGTAGAGAGAGACCAGATTGGAGTTTCCACGAGGAGACACTCCATGTGACACTCCCACTGTGAAATTGACGGATCGGCAGGGTCTCCATGAGCTGCTGGGCAGGGCTCGTCCCGCACCGGTCTGTGGAGTGGGCCCTCCCTGCTCTCAGACGTTAGTGGCCATCTTCAAGGCACTGACTTGAGACGAGGGACAGTACATCAGTAGCTCATTCTGTAACCGCCCCCCCACCCCGTAATAAGCTTGGGTGACAATGAGGACAAAGAGCCGTCTGGATTGCAGGTCCACTAGGTTTGCATGACATCTCAGAGGAGGGCCATTTATTTCTCCTTAAGTGTTTTCGTTGACCCAGAGCATCCTATGCAGGGGGCTCAGTGTGGTCGGCGACAGCCCAGCTGCAAGCCCAGCTGGCTGGAGCCAGGCACCCATGTGGCGGCGGCTGTGGTTTCTGTCCCTGAGCTGACAGAGTGCCTTGTGAGCCCCAGTCTGCAGAACGGCAGGAACATTTGCAGTGAGAGGCAGATGGCTAGATGGCCGCAGCCCTGATCTGCTCCAGAGAGGCTGGTTCATGCCTGTGGTCCTGTGACATTATCCGTTGCCACCTTTGTACTTACCCAGTGCCCTCATCCGGATGATAAATCCCACAGTTATCCTGCAATGGTTAATACGTGTCATATATGAAGAGTCTTTTGGTGTTAAATGGGTGAACACCCTGATGGAAATGTGGAGTAAAGCCATGAAAGGTACTGTGTATGCAAATTAAAACAGATGGTCAGTTCATGTTGGAAAACACTGTTAATAAAAAAGAAGGCAGCATGAGGAAGTGTTTTTGCCAACAAGGGGAAAGCTTTGCAAACAAGTATAAACACAGTCGGGACTTCCCTGGTGGTCCAGTGGTTAAGACTCTGTGGTCGTAATGTAGGGGGCACGGGTTTGATCCCTGATGGGGGAACTAAGAGCCTGCATCCCACATGACGTAGACTAAAAAACCCGAAAAAACCACCCCCCCCCCCCACAGCAGTGCACAGTCTTGCACGGGTATGGGGAACGGGTCCCGTCTCATCTTTTTGGTCACAGCAGAACTTAGAAGACTCCTTCTAGAAAGCAGCTTTGCAACTTGTGGGAGAGGGTTTCTACTTCCAGGAATGTGTCTTTAGGAAATATTTCAGAACAAGTAAAATCACAGGTGATCACTGCAGCCTTATTTATAGAAACTTGGAAAGACACGACGTGCCCAGCAGAGAGGAAAACAGTTAAACGTTACTGAGCAAGCCCCATAAGCACACAGCAGAAATGATCCACTTTGACCTCCACTGCCGCCCTTGTGAGGTAGGTACCCACATTGTCCCCACCTTACAGGTAAGGACACCGGGGCACGGAGCAGTGAAGGGACTTCAGCTGATTCTGGACGTGGGCAGCGTGGCCACTAGACCCAGACCCAGACCACCTCCCCCAACACAGGGTGTGGCCTGTCCAGTGGGATGGATGGTCCTGCTGTCAGACCTGGTGTCCAATACTTAATGACTTGGAAAGGTCAGGTTGAAATCGGTGGGAGCAGTGACAAGGCAGCGTGGGGCTAAAGCCAGGGGATGTGGTGATCCTGACTTCATTTGTTCACACAGTTACTGAAGCTGCTGCCCTGGGACCTGAGACAGGTGGGCAAACACCATGCAAACCTCCCTGCCTCATCAGCAGGACACAGTCCAGGGGCCTGCGTGTCTGTGCCTGGGTTGGTCAGGGGCTCACATTTATCATTTTTTAAAATTTAAACATAATTGACACAGAGTAAAATCCACAGATCCTGCAGTTTGATGGGCTTTGATAATTTCACATATCTGTGTGAGCATCACCCAGACAAGATAGAGGAGGTCTTCATCATCCCAGGAGTCTCCCTGTGATCCTTCCCACCCAGCCTGCTCCCCACCTGGGGATCCCTGGTCTGATCTTTCAGCCCAGACTGGTTTCCTGTTCCTGCTGTCACAGGCGGTGGTGTTTTTTTTTTTCGTCAGGCTGCTGTTGTCTGAATAATGTTTTGCTGCCTTGTCCAGGCTGGGGCTGAGATCAGAACCCTCCTTCCAGTTACTGAGTCGCGCCCATGGCGATGCAGAGCCTGGGAACTTTTGTGTCTAGACACTGGTTTTCTCTTCTCTTGAATACACACGCAGGTGTGGGCTATTAGGTTACAATGACAACAGAGGTACGACTTTACAGGAAAGTGTCAGTTTCCAGGTGGTTCTGTTGTCACAAGTTCCAAAGTCATGCGCTCTCTCTGTTGGTACCTTGCCAGTGTTTGACAATGGCTGTTTTTCTGCACTGGGGATATAGTGGAATCTCGTCCTTGGCTTTATTTTTCAATCTTGTAAAGCAATAAAACATTCTTTAATTTAAAAAGAAAATAAAACTTCACAAATCCTAAGTTATATAACAGAATTTCATAGAGAAAGAAACACCGTCTTCAGTTGGAAACTAAGAATTTAATGCCCCAAGTCACCAAGCTCTTCATGTTCAGCTTAAATGTTTTTTTTTTTAAATCCTTCCCACTCTCTATTTTCCTTTCTCCACTTGAAAACCTAAAATGTCAAAATTTATTGACCCTGCAACCCACACCTTGTATCCCAACGTGATATGTGCTCATCTTTCTTTGTCCAGTGGTTTATTCCTTTGAAAGGAAGCATCTATAGTAATCTGGAAACACGCAAGGAGAGGCATGAGATAAGGAATGAATGACACAGCACCTCAGTGTTCATACTGATAATGGGCTCGGTTAATTAATAAGTTTAACTCTATTTCTCAAATACTATTGGGGTATAACCTAGGATTTGCAAGCATGTGCTGATTTTTCAATATGTTACTGGTATGAAGACTAACTTTGCTTCCAAATTCTTTCTAGGTACTCCCAGGTGACGCAGTGGTGAAGAACCCGCTTGCCAGTGCAGGAGATGCAAGAGACATGGGTTCCATCCCTGGGTCAGGAAGATCCCCGGGAGGAGGAAATAGAAACCTACTCCAGTATTCTTGCCTGGAAAAATTCCATGGACAGAAGGAGCCTGGTGGGATGCAGTCCATGGTTCACAAAATAGAAAGACACAAGTGAGCAGACATGCATAGCAAGTTATCTCTAATCTTAGAAAAGATTTGAAAGCTGAAGTGTGTTCTTTCCATGCAGTTTGCCGTGGCTTTAAGTTGTGCTTACTGGTCATGAGTTCGTCCAGATTCTCAGCTGTGCTTGTCATTTTTCGTACAACCTCCTGTTAACTATCTGCTCAAGTCTTTTGCTCTCTCTTTGTTAACATCCCCATTCAACTCAAGTGTCTGACTGCAATGCGGGACACCTGGGTTCGATCCCTGGGTTGGGAAGATCCCCTGGAGAAGGAAATGGCAACCCACTCCAGTATTCTTGCCTGGAGAATCCCTTGGATGGAGGAGCCTGGTGGGCTACAGTCCACGGGGTCACAAAGAGTCGGACACGACTGAGCGACTTTGCTTTCACTTTCTTTCCATTCAACTCTTCGTCCTGCCCCTCAGTGGGGGAGGTAGGTGAATGCAGAAATCAGTTGTGAATTGGGATTGATATCAAGTAAAATTTGGAGAAATATGTTAACTCCAGAACTGGAGAAATTCTAGTCCAATGCTCTCTCTACCTTCTCTTTAGCTGTTTCTGGTTTTTCGAGGCTCTCAGAGTCTGGAGTTACTCTATCCTCTTTGACCTGTAGTGGCTCTTACTTTTACAATATACCTGTGAGACCTCTGTTGGTCCACCACATGTCTGCCCACTCAGAGGCCTGCTCCTGGAGAGGCAGTGCCTGGGCTTTCCCCACATCCCTCTAATCTCCAGATGGGACCCTCCTGGGCACCCATTCAGTCCTGGCCCCGTCCTGGTTCAGCCATGGCTGTTATGACCCGAGCCAGGCAGGCTGTGGCCTTGTGTGGTCCGACTGGGCCTGGGCTCTGTCCTCCCCTGATGCCTCAGTGCCGGACATCCTTGTTCCACATGGCCCTAGGCCTCCCACCTGGACCCACGCCTCCCACCTGGACCCCTGAGAAGGTCAGCCTTCCAGGGAGCCAAGGAGTAAATGAAGAGGGTTGTGAGGGTTCTTAGTCGTCATGTGCCCCCTGATTGAGAGTCTGTGGGCCTGAGCTGGGGAGGTGGATTTCCCTCTTGCCTCGCTCACCCCGTCCTGCCCCCCTGCTCCTGGGACCACAGCCCCACAAGTCTTTGACTCAGAGTCTGTTTTTGGAGGCTCCAGGCTGAGGGCATCCAGAAGGTGGTGCTTCATCCTGCCTCCATGTGGGAAACCCTGCAGTGGCTGACTGCCCTTAGGATAAGTTGCCGTGTCACAGTGGGGCTCCTCCAGGGCCAGGGCCTGCCTCCATCACTCCTGCTTCTCCCCCAGAACCCAAAAGTGAAAGTCGCTCAACCCACTCCAGTATTCCTGCCTGGAGAATCCCACGGACAGAGGAGCCTGGTGGGCTACAGTCCATGGGATTTCAAAGAGTGGGACACAACTGAAGCAACTTGGCACACATGCATGCTGGCGGTTCTGGTGACCTAGAGGACCCTGGTGGGCAGGACAATGCAGCATCCTACCCTAAGGACCAGATAAGACTAGATGAGGCTCGCTTCCCCAGTAAAATGAGTGTTCCTACCCGGCACCCGCCCAGATCTCCACGCTTACTCTTGGGATGGCCGTTGACTAGCCACATCTCCCAGGCTGACTTGGAGACTCTGTTCCCCACTCTGCCTCTGTCCCACGGGACCCTCGCTGGAGGGAAGGCACTGGGATTTCCCAGGACTGCTAAAGACGATAAGACAGCTCCTGCCGCTCTTTGGACAGAAAAGCTTGTCCCCACAGTCAGCAGGGCCAAACGTAGGGAGAGAGGATTTATGCCTATATCTGTCCAGGGGTGCAGCACCCCGAATGCAGATACAGTCTCTGAAAGTCTCCAGAAGCTTCGTCAGCCCAGGCTGACCCTGCATGGTTGAGGAGAGAGGAGGCCCTGGAAGCAGACCCTGTAGATGGTTCACGGGCAGATGGTTTCTAAGGAAGTGCTCCTAGGTGGGGCTTCAGGGAGTTAGGGAGGTGGGTGGGAGGGGAAAGGCTGCTGGTATGGGCTGACTCCAGGTGGAGCTCTGTCTGGCCTGGATCCCCCCTGTCTTCGGTCACAGGAGTAGAGTAAGGAGGTCAACCTGGTCTTCTCTAGGGAAAAGCTGGTCATCTCTTATCTAATTATTGCCCACTGCCCTCACCTGCCATAGTGACAACGGCAAGTGGACAACTGTGAGGATGGCCCTAAGTTGACTGATGCTCATGCTTGATTCTTGGGGAAGATCAACCAAGAGCAGGCACAAAGACTTAGGTGGATGGCACCTTAGCGTTAGTCTCTCAGTTGTATCTGATTCTCTATGACATCATGCACGATAGCATGCCAGGCTCCTCTGTCCATGGGATTCTCCAGGCAAGAATACTGGAGTGGGTAGCCATGCCCTCCTCCAGGGGATCTTCCTGGCCCAGGGATCAAACCTGGGTCTCCTTCATGGCCAGCAGATTCTTTCCTGTCTGCTGCTGCTAAGTTGCTTCAGTTGTGTCCAACTCTGTGAGACCCCATAGACGGCAGCCCCCCAGGCTCCTCTGTCCCTGGGATTCTCCAGGCAAGAACACTGGAGTGGGTTGCCATTTCTTTCTCCAATGCATGAAAGTGAAAAGTGAAAGTGAAGTCGCTCAGTCGTGTCCGAATCTTCGTGACCCCATGGACTGCAGCCTACCAGGCTCCTCCGTCCATGGGATTTTCCAGGCAAGAGTACTGGAGTGGGTTGCCATTACTTACTGTCTGAGCCACCTTAATAATAACATGAAAGAGCAGGGGTCCTTCGTCTCCCTCTAAGGTGCCCCAAACTGACACACTCACCTGCTCTACAACCACTGGTGGACGTTTGTGCAGAAAGTGCAAGTCTCTCAGTTGTGTCTGACTCTTTGTGACCCCATGGACTATACAGTCATGGAGTTCTCCAGGACAGAATACTGGAGTGGGTAGCCTTTCCCTTCTCCAGGGGATCTTCCCAACAGGAGCAGGACTTTACCGCATGTTGGTCACGACCCAGAACACATGGTTCTGGAAGCCCCGCGGCCAGGTGGCATCAGCAGATGGTTGGAATGGTTTCTGAGCTGGGAGGTGGCTGGCTCTGGACTCCTGTGGCTGCACCAGGTGTGATTTCAAAAGGAAAATCCAACAAGCATCTCTGTGGTCGTGGGAGCTGGGGCTTGTGGCTGTTCAAGCAGTTTCTGGAGAGGTTTTTTTTTTTTAT
>NW_011494635.1:4072484-4086075 GCF_000754665.1 Bison bison bison | reverse complement strand
TACTTTATGGAGAGGTTTTTTTTTTTTATGATCTTTTGATTTTGCACATACATTCAGGCCATCGCGTTCAAACAAGGGCAGTAAGACACATTTCCAAAGAAACTGAGGCCTGTGTCTGGTGGGGAGGACAGACTGGCAGATGGAAACCTGCTGGTTGGGGGCTTGTGTGCCCAGACTTTCTGCAGCGGGACAGCAGTGCCAGGGGTCATGTCGCTCGGGCGTTTCAGACGTGTTCAGGGTGACACCGAAGGGGACGGGCTGGGGCGTGTGGGGGAAGGCATTCACTGTAGCAGAGGCGTCCATTTACAACATTTATGTGGTGCCTGCCGTGGATAAGACACGTTGACTTCAGTGTGTGCAGGGCTCTGCTTGAAAACATAGTTCTGCAGCTGTAACAGTAGAAAAGCACTGAGGTCATGTCCTCCTCTCCCTTCATACCAAGGAACCAGAGGCAGAAGAGGCTCAGCTAAGCATATCACCGGCCGGCCCAAGAGACGGCGACAGACATCGGCCTCATCCATGCCAGTCTGGCTGTTACTCCGCCAATTGATTGTCTGATTAAAACTCGGCATGCTCACTTGAAATGGGACATTGACCCCCAAAAGACATACTGTTCAGAAGGGGTGTTAGGGTCAGGGCTGGCCTGGAGCCCCACCGTTTCTGACAACAGGGTCTGTTCTGTCCTCTGAACTTTCCATAAATAGAAATCTGTCCTTTTTGGACTTTAGCCTTTATTTGTTTGAAATGAACTGGAAACACCTGCTGTGTCTTTTCCATCATCATCACCAGCTCGTTTGCACAACACCTTAAGGTTTGGAATGGCTCTTGCAGGGATGACCCCTGCTGGGGTTAACAGCTCCACGATGCAGGTTGTTAGGGCCTCAACGGAAAGAGGTGGAATCCAAGGTGACTTGTCTAACTTTTCTCCACCTGTCAGTGGTGGGGGCTGCTGGGGTGGAGGGGGTGGCGTGTGCCCTAGATTTATCCCCTGCTCGATCCACGGCCAGCGGAAAGCTTGCTCCTATAGGGTTGGCTATTCCTGTTGGTTCTAAATTCATCAAGTTATCTCTGGTGTGTCTGTTCCATGTGGGCAATCTTCCAGACACCAGGGGGCAGCAGAGGACAGAGCCCCCGAGCCCAAGGGTCTGGATGCACCCAAGGGTCTGGATGCCGAAGTGAGGGGCGTGGTGGGGGCGTCTGATCATCAGAATACCTGGTTGCCTGTGTGGATACCCACCCACATTTAACCACCAAATTCGAGGCCCCGGGGTGCCCTGCCGTCTTTTCTATTCCACTTACCTTGCTATGGAAGGTCCCCAGGGGCAACTCGTCTCTCAGGATGGGTATCTATAGTTTCTTACGCTTTTGGCCTCACTGCCTGTCTGTTTTACTTGAATTTTAGAAATCAGAGAGGGTAAAACAGCTCTTGCTTTCTTCACCAGCTCCCCCTTTGCAGACTGTAGGTAACGCGGCAACACTGTTTCAGGGGGAAGCCAGTCTCATCTGTCTTTGAAAGACAGTCCCCCAGCTGGACGCCCGTCAGCAGCTGAGCGCTCGTCTGTGTGCCTGGGATGCCACGGGGGCTCCTTGCTGCTGCAGGATGTGAGGCTGGTGGCTCCCGGGTCAGGGGCTTCAGAGCTGATGACACCAGCAGGAGGGGATACATCTGGCCAGGCAGAGGAAGGGTGCTTGCTTCTCATGGAGGGTGAGGTGGCTAAGCAGAGATCTGGACAGAGGCTGGGGGACCCTGAGTAGCACAGCAGCTCAGCCTACAGTCTGATGGCGAGGCCCTTCTGGTGAAATGTGTGTGACTGAAATCCAAGACGGTAAACCAAACAGGAATTTGGTTCACTTCACGAGTCCAGATAATTGTACTTTGAAAAATGTTTCCAACATAACGTTAATTTTGACCTATATGTGAAATGTGACATGTGTGTTTTTAAAATGGATATTCATGCATGACACATTTTCCATTAGCACCTTATCAGATTTTCTGAGTTGCTGCTGCAATAGATAGGTTAGGTGTTTAAAATAAGCAATCAGTTACTTTTATGCTTCTGCAAGGACAGGTTATGGTGATTGAACGGAATTTGCTTTTTCTTTTTTCCCTTCATGGAGCCTCAAAACAAAGGCCAGGGGAGGGTGGTGGGTCCTGCCACCTGGACCACTCGAGGCAGGGTGGGGGATGGAAGGGTGGAAAGTGAGGGAGGGGCCTGCAGGTACTCACTCCTCATGTCTGATGGGACTGGCAGCTCTTTCCTATACCCTCTGACCTTGAGATCTCCCTGGGAAATACCTAAGACCCAGGCTAAGATTTATCTGTGGATTCCCATGGAAGTCACCGGCTTCCTGATTCAGAACATCTTCCCTTCTGCCAGCACCATCCCGGCCGAGGGGCGGAGGGGCAGGGAAATCCGGCTATCTCCCCCATCCTCCGTTTCTTGTTGGCTAAGGTCTGCTTCTGGGAATCCACCCTCTGTCCCTTCCTGCTGGACCCCATGACAGGAAAGCCCCTAGGCAGAGTCTCTGGGCCACACAGGGGACTCTGTGGATATGCCAGGAGCCCTGAGAGCTGGGGTCTGTGGCCAGGGCGCCCAAGGTACCATGGTTTGCATTGGACAGTTTGGGAATATGGTAACCAGTGTAAAACTTTTTGGAATTAATAGAGAGGAGAATCTATTTAGGATGGGAAGAAGTATATTGCCTGTGCTTCTAGTTAACTGGGGGACTCAGGGACTAGAGGACTGGGATAAAGCTGTGTGATCTGGATTTCCATTTAACAGAACAAGCTTTCGTAGTGCATTATTCTAGCCACCACGTTCATTTTTCAGAATCACTTAGCAGCACTAATACCCTTAATTGCTAAATAAATATGGTTGCTGAAAATCGAAAATAATACATTATAAACTCTATTTAAAGTGGTAAAAGAATTCACACTATTAGGAGCTTGGAGGAAATCAGCTATCTTTAAATGCCTCGGTAAACAAAGACTGTGCAGCACTTTGTAGGCACAAAAATTGCAAGGAACTGCTTGTTTGTTTCAGAGGAGAGACATGCAGCACTGTTTGGTATTCAGGTGTTTGCCCACAAGTGTTTAGTTGCTTTGTGGGAGGGAGAACCTGAGATCTCTCCACTGAGAGGCAGTTCTGGGTCCGGCGCATGCCTGGAGGAAAAGAACAGAGCTGGAATCCAGTGAGAATTCTTTCCGTCTTACATCACTGTGTGCACTCGTGTCCCTCTTTCCGTCCTTTCTGCACCCTGGTTTCCTTTTCAGGAACTACATTTTCTCCAAAGGGCTGGCGTAGCAGACAGTTCAGGCCAAACCACCAGGTATTCCCACTATGGTGTTTGCATCTCGTGCCAACAGTGGCTTCTGGGAGAGACTGCCCACTGCAGTGAGTTTTCATTTCTCTCCTGGTCTCTGAGGGACATGTCCCCAGTCTTGCTCCTGGATCTATGGGCTTCCTATACGTTCTGGTGAATTCTCTGGGTTGGAGCAGTTCTTATGAGCACAGTATTCTAGCTGATATACTTCCCCTCCACCAGCTGCTCTTTAACTCATGCTGTGAGTTAAAGGCCCTTCCCTCCTCCTCACATCTCGTCAACAAAGTATGCACCGTCTGTGACTTACTTTTGAGGACTCATGTTGTGCCAGAAGCTGTTGGGGGCCTGTCCTTACCCCTGCAGCTCATGCCAGCCAGACTCCATGGCTAGCATCTGCATCTCTCGGTCGCCCCGATCCCAGGCGCCCCAGATGATGTAGGGCAGAGACAGCCAGCCCTGCGGCGCCCTTTCTGAAGTCCGGGTACTAAGGCACCACAGAGGCCATCCTGAAATTAATGGAGTGAAGCATGATGGAGTGGTGCTTCCCACCATTAATTTCAGGCTGACTGCTGGGCTGCATTGGCTACTGGAACGAGGGCAGAGGGATGGGAGCTGGGAGCATGGAGGGCACCCTTGATTCACCCCAGGATGAGCCAAGGCCAAGGGGACATGGGACGGAGTGGAAGCCCCTGGTGGGAAGTGGCCAGGCTAGACTGGGACTCAGAAGCCACCCCAAGGCATCCACAGGAGTGAATGCAGTGCCAGCTCTCTGTGCATTTAGGCTGTTGAGAAAGACTCTTACGACCTAGGTTCTCATGAACAAGTGGGTTAATAATTGTCCCCAAGCCGCAGGGTTGCTATGGGGCTTCCACTGAGTGACAAGTCCTCCAGTGCACGGTGTGGGTGATGGATGTGGCCATCCTCACTGATGGTTCCCTTTCTGCTCCTTCAGTGATGATGGGGGTGTGATTTCCAGACACTCCCTGCAGAGGCAGTGCCATCGACCCTGGGACCCTGGAAGCAGTTTGGGAAAGAAGGCTCTGCCCAACTCCCTTGTAGATGAGGGTGGCAGCTCATCTACACAGAGCACAGAGGTGAGGGGCTGGCCCCAGCACAGGGCTGGGGACTGAGGTTTCAGGTGTTTCTGAACAAGGGCTTGTTCGTCCTGAACTGTGAGCCGAGAGATGCTCAGAGGCTGGGACATGACAAGCCCTCACTGGGTGGAAACTGGCGTGGACTCGCATCCTTAAAGTCTCCTCCTCTGGGCTGAAGGGTTGGCCTTTGATAATGTGCAAATTCAGCTATCTTCTTTTGTTGGTACCTAGTTTATCCATTCGTGCAAATATATATTGGGTAGTTCCTAGGGGCTAGGAAATTTTCTGGGTGCCTGGGGAGAAAGTGGTGAGATAAAGGGACAAAATTCCTTGTCCATTCAGAGTTTCATCCCAGTGAGAAAAGAGGAAGGCTGTGGACAAGACAGGCAAGAACATGGCACAGGTTGTTGGGAGCTGGTGAGTTTTAGGAAGGAGAATGAGGAAGGAAATGAGACCTGATGATGTGGGGAGGGCAGATGGGGGAGGGACAAGGGTGAAGGATGCAGTCCAGGCCATGCAGCAGGGATGCAGGCGCGCCCCGCCCCCATCCACTCCCCCAGCTCTGAACAGAAGTTTGGGAAACTTCTCCAGGGAACTCCAGGGAATGGACCACTTCCCCCTGTTCATGGGGTGGAGATGTCCTAGGAAGCTGAGGGATGGGTTTCAAGTCACCACTGGCATCCACCTCTCACCCAGCCGGGGTGGAGAGAAACTATAACAGCCAGGACAGAAGCTCAGCAAAAGCAACCAGAATTTTGATGTAAATGCCATTTTGGAGAACTGATTAATATGTCAAAATATTCAGCTCCCAAGGTATGTGATAAAAATAACCAATTTCATGATTTAACATTCAAATGAATGATTTAAATTCCATTTCATCAACTGCTTTTCAAACCTGTCCCCTCTTTCCAGGGGTTTTGGGGTGGCTTCTCTGCTGGACTCTGAATTGATATGGGCCGGAATTTCTGGGGAGGGGGAACCACAGGCTCTGGAGAACTGGGATGGGGGGCTGTCTGTGGGTTATCCTGACGGGAGTGATTTGCCTTTGTACTGGCCTGGACTTTGTGTCCAGCAGGGGGACACAGGAGGAAGCAGGGGATGGGGGGCGGGGGACAGTCATAGCCCTGTTCCTGGCGGGAAGTGACTCCCAGTACGGGGTCACTTCTTGGTGGCGCCCATCCTGGCCTTGGCTCCCTAGAAAGCAAAGCCTGAGACACACAGAGCCTGTGTTCCCCTTTTACAGGGAGGGGATTAGGGAGGGGTGGAGTGGCGGGCTGGGGAGTGTGATCCTACAGGAGTGAGGCAGTCGGGGTGAGGAGGGAAGGTGGGGAGCAAGTAAATGGACAACTGGGTGGGTGGACACCTTCAGAGAGGCCTTAGAAACTGCGGGGAGGGGTGTGTACCCCATTTCCCACTGCCCATGGGTCCAGTTACCATTCTGTGTCTTCAGGGAGCCTTGTGAGCCTGGGAATCAATACTCCTTACTCTAGCCACCCCGCATCTCCAACCCCGAGCCTCCTCGCCTGGCAGCTGGAGAGGGGGCGGGTGTGGGTGCCAGTGCTGCCCCAGAGCTCCGGCCAAGGAGGAACAGGGGTCCTGTGGCAGCCTAGGGGGCTGGTCCAGGTCCACCTGGCCGGAAGCACACAGTCCAGGGGCGTGAGGCTGCTGATACGCGACCTTAGAAGGACTCGTTAAGGAAAGGTCAACCCATTGTAAAGTAAAAAAAATAAAATAAGATAATAAAAAATAAATAAAAAATGAAATGAACTTCAAAAAAAATAGAATAAAAACAGAGGTAATAAAAAAAAAAAAAAGAAAAGGTCAACCCTCAGGATGGAAGGAACTCCTGTGAATCAGCACCTCCCTGCGTGGCCCACAGTGGGGTTGACATGGATGCTGTGAGCCTGCACGTGGAGCCATGGGGCGGGGCCAGGGGTGGGCAAAGCCCTGTGTTCCCTTCATCTCTGGGAAGCACGGCTGAGGCTGCGTCCCAGTCAGGGAACATGCTCTGCACACAGGAGGCTCACCCCCATACCTGTGCTCATGGAAGGCTCGGGTCAGGGTCCTTATTTAATCAGCCAAGGCCACAACATTTTTCCAGGGACTTAGGGGCTGAGGGGAGAAAGGGTGGGGTGCTCTCTGTGGACCAGCCCCCTAAGGAGGCTGCAGGAACCCCCGAGTGGTGGTCCTTAGAGGGTCCAGGTTTACTGCTGAACTGATTGCAGAGGCTGCCCTGGGAGAAGTCTGGGGCTGAGCACGGCCTCCGATGCTAGACTAGAGCTGGGTGATGTCACCCTCTGGCCCGGGGCTGGCGGAGAGGGCCTCTCCCCCAACTTTGCCAGGCCCCAGCCCAGAGGCTGCTAATTTTTCACTCTATTTTCTTGCTGCCCAGGTGGCCTGGGGTCCCTTTGCAGCAGTGCTCCAGGTGGCTGGCATCTGTGTGGCTGTCAGGAGCCTGGGCTGCTGTCTCTTAGGGGAGCTCTTGTTGTCTCTTAGCCAAGGAAAAGCCAGAAAAAGCATCCATGAGTCAGAAATAGAAATTGAGGCCATTAAGCAAATGTCCAATTATCTTTCGAGACGGGGCCTAAGGACTGTCTGCCTGTGGCTCGGCAGGCTTTTGGAGCAGCCAGCTGCCGGCCCAGGCAGGGACTATCCGGGGAGGGCGGTCTAGACAGAGCCCTTCTCACTGTCCTGGCAGGTGTACATTTCAGGGCGCTAATGTGGACACAGGCGCTTGCTTCCACATGCAGCCAGACACGTTTTATCAGCACCTCTCTTCCTGCGACAGCAACATTCCGGTCTTTGTAGACCCCAGCCTGCACATTACGAGGCGATTACCTTGCAAAGCCAGGTGGAATCTGCAGGAAGGCCCATGACCCGCCCGTATCTGGCTCTGATGGTGCTTCTGTCCTTCAGATGTGGCCATTAGATGGCCATTTTGTGGCAAGCAAGCACTCTCCCAGGAAAACCAGCAGAGAAAATAGGCGGCATCACGCTCGCTCATCACTAGCGAGATGGGGAGGCACAGGGAGGCTGCTTCTGGGAGACAAGCACGGTTGCTGGAGCCTTCAAGAGGTGCCACCAAGGCTGACCTCACAGCATCAGGACGCGGGCTCAGCGTCCTTGCCTGCAGGGACCTCGGGCCAGGCTTCTTCCTCACCTGCTCAGAGAGGCTGCTGCCCTTGCCATGTGGCTTGTCCAGTACCTACTGTACAGCAGGTGGTCAGCTACGGTGGCGGTGGCCCCAAGGAATGTGACTCTTCTGTTGGGGTCCTGACCCCAGCCTGGAACACGTCTTATAAAGGAGTTTGTGTGGTTTCCCGAGTTCAAAGGTCTGTCCGAAGGATGCTGTTTGGACTTCAAAATATTGGTTAAAATTTCTGGGAAAATGGAAGATTTGACACGGGGCCTATTTTTAAAAGTCCGAGCTGACTGCTGCTATGTACACATGACCCCTGTCATCATTGCTACAAATAATTGGTAAAGCAAATAGCCAATGTTTGTTGAGTACACACAAGCCAGCCTGGGTCACAGGCCTGGCTGAAGTGGCCTCATCTGAATGAGGCGTTTACTGTGTAGGTGATGAAGCTGAGGCTTGGATGTGAAGTCATGGTTCAAGTTCAACCAGATGTGAGAGGAAGACCTGGAGTTTAACCCAAGTGTCTGGCTCTAAACCCAGATTTTATCATCCCATTATGCGACCCCTTTCCTTCCAAGAGTCGAAGATTAAAGGAATCGGTCCACGGAAACCCCCTGGGTGCTGCGTTTCACAGCACAGTGGAAAATAAGTGCCAGCTGTTTCCGTATCACTGTCACCATCGCTGTTTCTGGAGTAACTGAGGGGGGCAGAGAGTTAAACCTGGGCATTTTGCCACAGGGGAGGAGAGCCTGGCTGAGAAAATGCCAACACAGATGGACACGGAATTCTCCAGGCAAGAATACTAGAGTGGGTTGCCATTCCCTTCTCCGGGGTATCTTCCTGACCTAGGGATTGAACACAGGTCTCCCACGTTGCAGGTAGATTCTTTACCGTCTGAGCCACGAGGGAAGCCTCCTCATAAGCCTCACCCATCCAAAAAATGAAAAGACAAAGGAGCTTCCTGAGTTCCTAGAGGCAGCCATGCCTGGGATATCCACTCCTGGAGTTTTCAGCGCTGTGGGCCACTGCATGTGTGCTAAGTCACTCAGTCATGTCTGACTCTTTGTGACCCCATGGACTGTAGCCCACCAGGCTCCTCTGTCCATGGAATTCTCCAGGCAAGAATCCTGGAGTGGGTTGCCATTCCCTTCTCCAGGGGATCTTCCCGACCCAGGGATGGAACCCTCACCTCTTTCATCTCCTGCTTTGGCAGGCAGGTTCTTTACCACTAGCCACACCCTGCGGCACCCAGGTGATATAGCCAACTTGACTTGGGGTCCTTTCACTTACAACCAAGAGTTCTAACACGTTCAAGCAGGAACAACCTCATCTTCCCTACGATTCCCACAGCCTATGTCTGTCACATATCCCTTGAAAAGCTGGATTTTCTAAGTCTGAAATCATGATCGATGCTTTGACACAGAGTTTCTTTTCCTGACCTGAATGTTTCATTACAGGAAATTAGTGGTTTATTAAAAAGTCACCTTTCTGAAAGAACCACTGTTCCCTGAGTGCGCGCACTGCAAACCCAGAGCAGCTTAGCGCCCCTCGGCCACAGTCATCGGCTCTCTCTACATCCCCCTGAAGGGACCCGTGTGCCGGCTGATTTTACCTTCCTGGCTGCAGGCAAAATGCCCAGGTTTAACTCTCTGCCCCCTCAGTTACTCCAGAAACAGCGATGGTGACAGTGAGGTGCACTGGGGTCTGCGTCTGACTGATTTCTGTGTTCCCCATGGTTACATGTAGTCCCCTAAAAGGCAGGTTTTTGGTGAAAGTATTGATGTACAATGTTGGTGTGGTTTTCTGGGAACTTCTCTTAAAGCACGAAGTCCAAAGACATCAGTAGATTTTTTAAAATCGGCTTTTCTAGACCCTAGAAACACTGAAAAATTAATTAAAGGGGCACAGTTCATGTTTCCCCAGCTGGCAGGAGCCTAATGCACAGCTTAAGCATCTGATTTGGAGCCAACACCATTAACCTCTAATTAACTTCTATCCTCCTGACACCCATAATGATGTGATGATGCTAATACGTGAGGTTATTAATTATACCTAATTATTCAATTAACGAATAGCAAATACCAGTGGAGATGAAAGTTCGTTAATGATTAACAAGATGATTCCAGTTTGACAGGCTATGAGCTGCTTAGCGGCAAGAGAGAGGATTTCTGGGGCTCTGAGTGGCCTTCAGGGGAGGGAAGGGTGCTCACCTGGCCTCCCTGGAGACGGAGATTTGAGGCCTGGAGACCCAGGCTGTTTGTGGGCTCAGAGCTTGCCCTGCCAGGCAGGGTGTGTCTCTCTCTCTCTCTTAGCTAGATCTGGGGTGCCCTGGTCCCAGGTCCAGATCTCCCTGGGGGTGGGCAGGGCTTTCTGGCCTCTTAGCAAGTGGGGCTTGTTTTTAATACTCAGTGACTCTGCACACAGTCCCTGGATGCTGGCTGGGCCTTGAATAAGATACTGAGAAAGTCATGGCCCAGAGGGCAATGCGGACTCAATGTTAATTTGGGGATAAGCAGCAGATGTGAATTCTCACCTGGGCACTTGCACCCTGGGGCACATAGACACAGAGGAGAGATTCCCAGATCCTTAGCCTCCACATGCTGGCCTCTTAAGTTGACTTGGGGGCACGCAGGGCCCCTGTCCCATCCCCCACTCATGGTGCCCACTGATACCTCATCTCTCCTGTTCTGGAAATCAGGGCTGCTGGAAGATGGCACGTGAGTGTGGGGACCCTTCCCGCATGAAACTTGCTCTGTCGGGAGAAGTGCTGGAAGGGTCTGCACCCAGAGATGCAGGCAGTGGAGCAGCGGGGCTCTGCACGTATAGCCAAAGTCAGCATTGCTTTCAGGGAACAGTCACGTGGGAGTGAGGCAGAGAGATTACAGGTAAGAAACACTGAAATCAACTTCTTTCATGAGTTTAAAAATATCAGCTTTCTCCCTGACTTTGTCAGTGCTTGTCATCTGGATATGTCAGTTGGCTGAAAGACAAGTATCTTTGAGCAGTGGAGCAGGGATGCTTATAGCTTAATAAGATTATGGTTTTAAATGTATTTTGAGTTTAGGGAGCAGTAACCATGGTTTTCAATATAAACACAGGCTGAAATTTGCTGATTAAAATTTTGTGTGCATTATTTTAAAGGAAGCTAAAATCCATTTTTTCAAATCATAGAATGAAATGTTTATTTGAATTATAGTCAATCCTCATCTTTATCAAAATAAATATTTACTAAATTTATAAATTCCTATTTTCATAAAAAAAAATAAAATTGTAAGCAACCAACAGACCCTTAGATTTTTATCATTTTCACCTTCTCTTTTTCTTAAATATAAAAAGAAACTTGGGTTACTATGTCGCATAAGGTAGATAAGGCTATTTATGATTTTAATAGATTGTGCTAAATTATTCTCAAGGATTTTATAATATATTTTATTTCATAAATAGTAATTTTTCCTACATCTGACATTATGACATTGCATATGACAAATCCAGTTATGAGAAACAGCCTTTAGACTTATTTTCACAATCTATCATAATATGAATTAATTGTATTAGTTTTTGCATTGTTTTTAAATATACTTTCAAAATATTATACATTATACCTAAAACATGCATTATTTGTGTATCATGGTGAAACAAATGTAACATAAAGTTTGCCGTCTTAACCCTTGTTCAGTGCGCAGCTCAGGGCACAGTGACACACGTTGTGCCACCATCACCAGCATCCATTTCCAGAATTTTTTCCATCTTGTAAACCGGAAACTTTGCACCCATTAAACTGTCTCCCCGGCCCCTGATCTCCAGGCCATGGCAACCACCATTTCACGCTCTAGAAATAGAAAGTGAAAGTGATTCCGGCTATGGGCACTTAGTGTAGTGACGTCACACTACCTGTCTTTTTGTGGCTGACTCATCTCACTTAGTGTAACGTCCTCAAGATTCACCCACGTTAGAGCAAATGGCAGAATCTCCTTTTTTATAAGGCTGCATAAGTCACTGTATGTATGGACCGCATTTTGCTTCTCTATTTACCCATCGATGGACTCTTAGGTTGCTTCCATGGTTTTGCTCTTATGACTCATGCTGTTATGAACGTGGATGTACTAATATCTCTAGAGGTTCTAAGAGATTTCAATTCTTTTGGGTATAGACCCAGAAGCAGAATTGCTAAATTGTATGATGGTGCTGTTTTTAATTTTTTGAGGAACCTCTATACTGTTTCCCACAACAATTGTATATTTCACAGTCCAACCAATGTGCACACAGATTTCAGTTTCTTCACATCCCTGTCAATACTTGCTTTTTTCTGTTTCCACCCCTCCAATACTAGCCATCCTAATGGCAGTTTTGATTTGCATTTCCCTAATGATCAAAGACTACAGATCTCTTCAAGGAAATTAGAGATACCAAGGGAACATTACATGCAAAGATGGACTCGATAAAGGACAGAAATGGTATGGACCTAACAGAAGCAGAAGATATTAAGAAGAGGTGGCAAGAATACACAGAAGAACTGTACAAAAAAGATCTTCTGGAGAAGGAAATGGCAACCCACTCCCGTATTCTTGCCTGGAGAATCCTATGGACAGAGGAGCCTGGCAGGCTACAGTCTGGGGTCGCAAGAGTCAGACACGACTTAGCGACTAAACCAACCAACCAACCAAACTGAGATGAAAGATTTAAAACAGTCATTTCTATGTGGTAGCATTATAATAAAGTTATTTTTTCCACTTTCTGTTATTTAAAAAAAAAAAAAAGATCTTCATGACCCAGATAATCACGATGGTGTGATCACTGGCCTAGAGCCAGACATCCTGAAATGTGAAGTCAAGTGGGCCTTAGAAAGCATCACTACGAACAAAACTAGTGGAGGTGATGGAATTCCAGTTGAGCTATTCCAAATCCTGAAAGATGATGCTGTGAAAGCGCTGCACTCAATATGCCAGCAAATTTGGAACACTCAGCAGTGGCCACAGGACTGGAAAAGGTCAGTTTTCATTCCAATCCCAAAGAAAGGCAATGCCAAAGAATGCTCAAACTACCGCACAATTGCACTCATCTCACACTTTCCTGGAGAATCCCAGGGATGGGGTAGCCTGGTGGGCTGCCGTCTATGGGGTCACACAGAGTTGGACATGACTGAAGAGACTTAGCAACAACACATGCTAGTAAAGTAATGCTCAAAATTCTCCAAGCCAGGCTTCAGCAATACGTGAACCATGAACTTCCTGATGTTCAAGCTGGTTTTAGAAAAGGCAGAGGAACCAGAGATTAAATTCCCAACATCCACTGAATCATGGAAAAAGCAAGAGAGTTCCAGGAAAACATCTATTTCTGCTTTATTGACTATGCCAAAGCTTTTGACTGTGTGGATCACAATAAACTGTGGAAAATTCTGAAAGAGATAGGAATACCAGACCACCTGACCTGCCTCTTGAGAAATCTGTATGCAGGTCAGGAAGCAACAGTTAGAACTGGACATGGAACAACAGACTGGTTCCAAATAGGAAAAGGAGTACGTCAAGGCTGTATATTGTCACCCTGCTTATTTAACTTCTATGCAGAGTACATCATGAGAAACGCTAGACTGGAAGAAATACAAGCTAGAATCAAGATTGCCGGGAGAAATATCAATAACCTCAGATATGCAGATGACACCACCCTTATGGCAGAAAGTGAAGAGGAACTAAAAAGCCTCTTGATGAAAGTGTAAGTGGAGAGTGAAAAAGTTGGCTTAAAGCTCAACATTCAGAAAACGAAGATCATGGCATCCAGTCCCATCACTTCACGGGAAATAGATGGGGAAACAGTGGAAACAGTATCAGACTTTATTTTTTTGGGCTCCAAAATCACTGCAGATGGTGACTGCAGCCCTGAAAGTAAAAGACGCTTACTCCTTGGAAGGAAAGTTATGACCAACCTAGATAGCATATTCAAAAGCAGAGACATTCCTTTGCCAACAAAGGTCCGTCTAGTCAAGGCTATGGTTTTTCCAGTGGTCATGTATGGATGTGAGAGTTGGACTGTGAAGAAG
>NW_011494635.1:4069346-4072384 GCF_000754665.1 Bison bison bison | reverse complement strand
ACAGGGTCCGTCTAGTCAAGGCTATGGTTTTTCCAGTGGTCATGTATGGATGTGAGAGTTGGACTGTGAAGAAGGCTGAGCGCTGAAGAATTGATGCTTTTGAACTGTGGTGTTGGAGAAGACTCTTGAGAGTCCCTTGGACTGCAAGGAGATCCAACCAGTCCATTCTGAAGGAGATCAGCCCTGGGATTTCTTTGGAAGGAATGACACTAAAGCTGAAACTCCAGTACTTTGGCCACCTTATGTGAAGAGTTGACTCATTGGAAAAGACTCTGATGCTGGGAGGGGTTGGGGGCAGGAGGAGAAGGGGACGACAGAGGATGAGATGGCAGGATGACATCGCCGACTCGATGGACGTGAGTCTGAGTGAACTCCAGGAGCTGGTGATGGACAGGGAGGCCTGGCATGCTGCGATTCATGGGGTCGCAAAGAGTCGGACACGACTGAGCGACTGAACTGAATGATCAGTGATGTTGAGCATTTTTTTACATGCTTATTGGACATTAATATGGCTTCTTGGGAGAAATGTCTATTCAAGTCCTTTGCCCATTTTCCCATTTTTGAATCAGGGTTTTTGTTGTTGTTGAGTTTTAGTTCTCTCTATATTTCAGATATTAATCCCTTATCAGATATTATCATTTTAATCTTGACGGTTGTTAGTAATCTTTTTTGTAAGATACATTTCACAATTTATTTCTCAATGATTTTCATACTGTTTCTTGAAACACACATTCACACGCTCGTTTGAGTTGAGAAATGTCTTACGCCATCACTGGGAGAAGTCCTGCTGGCAGTTCCTTGAGCTGTTTGAAGCCACAGTGGCTGGCTTTCTAAGCACCTGTGGGTGGCATACCCGTATTTGGGTTGGCTGAGAGATTTAAGCCTATGATAAAACAAAGTCTAACTCTTTCTCGGTGGCTTGGACCAAGCGGGCAGAACTGATGGCCCCCTGGGAGTCTTATAATGGGGCTTTGGGGCAGACTTTCCAGAGAAGGTGTAAGAATGATTTCACTGTCAGGCCAACAAATCCCTCTCTAAGGCAGGTGCTTTCTGATTCTCGGCTTCCAACAAAGTCAAAAGGAGATTTAACTGCTGTAACCCAGAAGGGGTTCCAAGCTGGGTGATGCTGGTGGGAGAAGGAGGTGTGAGTACAGTTCCTTGGTGCTTACAGGTGTAACATAAAACCCTGAAAACAAAAGGTGAAGATAAAGGGAATGCCAAGCCTGCCCTGCTGATTCCAGAATGAAGCAATATCCGCCTATAGTGAGGCCTCAGCTGGAAAGACGACGACAGGACCCCCAGGAAAGTGGATTTGCATTGACATGAGACACAGGAGAAGATGCTCGAGGGGCTTCTCCTGTGTCTCATGTGCCACTCCTGGCCTCATCACAGCGGGTACAGTGGGCACTGCCTCTGGAAACAGAGCAGCAACTACAGAACCACCATCTCGTTTAGAGACGTTTTCCCAGCACAGCCTCACTTTCTCCATGTAATCACTTATCAAAATCTCTACTGTCTTGACTTGCTCAGTAATATCAATAATAATCATAATAAAACTCAAGGAAAACATTTAAAACACCTAGACCTTTTTGATCATAAGAAACCAAAATAATTTCCATTTATACATGTGTTTCTATTGCAGGATTTTATGAGAATGATAATAAAGCATGTTCAGGCATAAAATTCTATAATATTAGGATAAAATTCTGTGAGAGCAATGTAATGAAACTATATTTAAGGAGACAAGAGGAAGGGGTAAAAATTCTAACTCCTGGAGTAGAAATTGCCTGTGTAGTAGTATTTTTCTCATGTATGTGTTTTAATACTTAGTGTATTTATTCTTAAGTATAATCTTCTTTTTAAAAATTATTTAATTATTCTCACTGTTATTTTATTTACTTTTGTATTTTGGCCATGTGGGATCTTAGTTTGCAGACCAGGGATTGAACTGGAGCCCCCTGCATCAACAGGGCAGAGTCGTAGCCACCAGACCACCTGGGAAATCCTGCTCATGCATGCTTTATCTTTTATTTTGTTTTATTTTTTGGCATTACTGACTCGATAGACATGAGTTTGAGCAAGCTCCGGGAGTTGGTGATAGACAAGGAGGCCTGGGGTGCTGCAGTCCATGGGGTCAAAAAGAGTTGGACACGACTGAGTGCCTGAACTGAACTGATTTTTTGAGTCTTTGTTGCTGTGTGGGGGCTTTCTCTAGTTATGGCGAGTGGGGGCTACTCTTTTGTTGTGAAGCTTCTCATTGGAGTGGTTTCTCTTGTTGCAGAGCACAGGCTCCAGGCTCGAGGGCTTAGGAGTCGTGACTTGTGCGCTCTGGAGCACCGGCTTCAGTAGTTGTGGTGCATGGGCTTAGCTGCTCCTTGGCATGCGGAATCCTCCCAGACCAGGGATCGAACCTGTGTCCCCTGCACTGGCAGGTGGATTCTTATCCAGAGAAGTCCTCATTTATATTTTTATCAATCGTGGTGGGTCTTACATTGATGTGAAACTTGTTTTCTATGATGTACATTCTAAGGAGATTTGAGAGTTTTACATGGAAATAATTTATAATATATTATAAATTTTTTATATTTAATATTTCTATAATATATTTGTATGTTTTATTTAAATATTTATAATTATAATATATTATATTTTATATTTACAAATATGAAATATAAATATACTTATACACTACGGTGAAAAGGCACATGTAATCTTAAATGTATATGAGGGGAGCATCACAGTTTTGTTAAGACAGTTGAGGAGCCAGTGCAGCGGCAGATGCACTACCATTGTGGAAGCTGCAGCATGGCCTGGGTGTAGACAGTGGGGTGTCCAGCTGAGGAGGGGAATGGGAAGCCCTGGGGGGAAGGGGGGAGTCTCTAAGTCCTCAGTGAGGAGCCGCGGGAGTGTCTGGGTGGCAGGCTAGCGATGGTGGAGGCCATGGCAGGCAGTGACCGACCGCGTGTGGGGAGGACGGCGGATCAGGCCCCAGGGGCTGAGGGAGGTGGGAGGACCCTGGCTGGGGCGGCAGCAGCAGG
>NW_011494635.1:4051698-4069246 GCF_000754665.1 Bison bison bison | reverse complement strand
GGCAGGCAGAACTGACAGGTGCTTGTGACTCACAAGGAAGAGGTGTGGGTGGGGCGGGTCCAGCCTCAGGCTCGTGACTCATCTCTGGGCACAAGTGGTGCGGGGATGGGAGCACAGCCGGAGGCCTCAGGTGACACCTCCAGCTCTCCTGGGCCTAAAGAAGGATGAGGTCTCATCACAGCCACCAGCATTTTGCTGAATGTATATGAATGTTCCTTTTGGTCTCTGAACTCTACTCTCAGTGATGGAAGTGGGAGGAGAGGGCTGGACAGGTCCCTGCCTGGGCAGGCATGCAGGTCTCATTTGCAGGTGGGCTTGTCAAAAGAATAGCAAACATCCATCCAACTTCTTATTTTACAAAGGAGGGAGCTGAGCCAGAGGGTAATGTGATGGGCAAGGTGACCAACTAGGTGGGGTGGCAGTTTTCTTGAAGATGTCTTGGCAAAGGAGTAGAACAGGCAATCGTTTATGCTTCATGGGCAGAAGGTAAAGTAAGGCCCCTCTTCCCGTATCTCCAGTTGGAGACAGATTTGTAAATGGGCCAGACGTTCCAATTAAAAGGCTGAGATCGGAAGAACAGGACAAAAACCATGTTCCAGTGATATGATAACTAAGAAAAGACACACTGGAGATTTCAAGACACAAATCGATTGAATGGGAAAGGATGAGAAAAGAGATTCCCTGGAAACAGCCACCCAAAGAGAGCTGGAGTAACTGTACTAAGAGCAGACAAAAAAGAGTTTAAGGCAACAATTGTTGCTAGAGAAAATTAAGTAATTTTATAATGAAATAGAAAATCCATCAAAATGACACAGCGATGATAACAACAGAGTCCCAGATATATGAAGCCAAACAGGCAGATGTAAAGAAGAAATAGGCAATTCAAAATAATAGCTGGAGACGTCAATAGCTCATTATCAATAATGTATAGAATAGCTATACAGACATTAGCAAATAGACTTCCAACATCAGGAAACAATGACTCCTCACAATTGTCTGTACAACACCCCACCCAACAATCGTAGAAGACACATCCTTTCCAAGTACATTCCCCAGATAGACAATTTATCAGGCCACAGAACAAGTCTTTGTGTGTTTAAAAGGACTAAAGTCATACAAAGTATGTTCTCTGATCACAATAGAATGAAATTAGGAATCGATACGAGAAGGAAATTTGAGAATTTCACAAAAATGTGGAAAATAAACAGTATACTTCTAAATAATCAATAGCTCAAAAAGAACTACAAGGAACTGGCAAATATTTTGAGATGAATGAAAATGAAAACACAACGTACCAGAATTTATGGGTACGCTGAAAGTAGTGTCAGAACAAAAATTATACCCGTAAATGCTTACTTTAAAAAAGAAATATCTGAAGTCAATAACCTCACCATTCATCTTAAGAAACTAGAATAAGCAGAGCCGCAGTAGGAAGTAAATAAAGCAGACAGAAACACAGGAAATAGAGGATGGGAAAACAATAGAGAAAATGACGTACAAACCTTCAAATCGGTTCTTTGTAAAGAAGAACGAAATTGACAAACCTGTGTAGCTGGACTGATCAAGGAAGGAAGAGAGATTCATATACTAGATCAGGGATGAAAAGGGACGTTGTTACGTGCCCCGGAGAGTAAAAAGGATTGTAAGGGGACACTGTGAATATCTGTGTGACAACACATTAGGTGATTTATAGGAAATGGACCCATTCCTAGAAAGACACAGACAGCCACAACTGACTCGAGGAGAGACAGAAAATCAGTCAATTTATAACTGGAGATTGAAGTGGTAATAGAAAAGCTTCACACACACAAACCCCAGAACCAGATGGCTTTCCTGGTGAATTGTTGACAAGTCTGAAGAAAAATAAACAGAGTGAGCGTTCATTTTAGGCAAAGAGGGGGAAAAACACTGAGCAAGACAGGAAATTAAGAACAATAAAAGCAGGAACTGGTGAATCTGAAAATAGAAAATGAGAAGTGAAAAATAATCTTAAGTTGAAGATACACGTGTGTGGCATTCACAAACTCTGTGTCTGCCACACACACACATATGTACACGTACAGACACTCAGTAAACTCACCCTCAAAGGACAATTCAAGATGAGAAAGTGTAAGAAACCACAGATGCAGGAAAAACAGTCAGATTCAAATGGAAAGGATACTTTGCTTCACTCTGTGGATTAGATGACTGATGCCAAAAGACCCAGGAAACTAAAGGGTCAGTGGCCACGTCTGAAGCTGAGCGGTCCTTCAGATGACCTTCAAGAGAGGGGCTGTGAGAGGGGGGACCATGGCCAGGACACATCTCCAAGGTGCCCTGTGAGCTGCGGTAACACGGCACACTGGGGAACGCCCACGTGTAGTGTGTGCGGCCACGCCTGTAACCTGAGTACACGGGCACGCTGGGCACCATTGTTTTCTGGGCACCCAGGGAGCAAGCCTGGTGTATTGAGCTGGGGCACTCACGTGTGCAGGTGGGAAGAAAGTGATTTCCACTGCACATCCTTTTGGTCCAGCTGGCTGATTTTTACCACTTCTTATCATTTACTAATGCAAAAAAAAAAAAGGGGTGGGGGGAAATTCCATGGAACAATGCCAAAGAGATCTCTCCATACCTTTTTCTGATAAACACCCTCAGATACAAGCCTCAGGGGAGCTTGGGACATCAGCTGAGGGTGCAGAGTGTCCTGACTGGATTGTAGATGTTGGTCTCCTGTAATGACCAATGTGTCTCACTGGCCAAGTACTCTGTTGGCATTGGGAACACTCTGGGCTTGTGGCCAAGGTCTCTTGGCCAGTAGCAGTTCTAACCCATCCCTTCACGGTGAAATGATAAAATTGGGTTGGCAGAATGGTTTCTGAAATGAGAACGGTGATGAATGCCCACAGCTGTCAGTCTTTAGCAGAAATTTGTCATATTATATACAGAATAAAATCCATCCTCCATTAAAAGTATGACAAAAAGAATTAATTCATTTTCAATGTAATGACTTAAGCAAGCAGATCTTGCATAACAATGAGGGTTTCTGAACTTCTAATGAACTGTTTAAAGTGTTCGAGCTGAATTTGGTTCTCTGATAATAATTTCTAAGATCCAAGACTCCCCAGTTGGATGGCATTGCCGATTCAATGGTCTTGAACTTGGGCAAATTCCAGGAAATGGCGAGGGACAGGGAAGCTTATTGTGCTGCAGTCCATGGGGTTGCAATGAGTCGGACACGACTTGGCAACTGAACAATGAAAAACAACAAGACTCCCCTAAAGGAGCTGTTTGGTGAGACACTGTCCAAGGGAACTGGTCTGGAGACAATGAACACAAGTGAAAAACTCAGGGACTGTGGCAGGCTGCTTTATCTGTGGCCCCCATGGTGGCCTTACTCCCTGTTGATCTGGAGGCTGCCCATGTGGTTGTTCAGGGTGAGGTATTAACAACCGTGAGCTTGCTAAGTGCCATTGTGTTGGGGTCTGTGTTCCTGGGACACTGTTTTGTGGAAGTCACCTGCCATGTGCCAAGGCCAGTGGCCTGAGGCCACCTGCTGTCAGGAAGCCCAAGCTGCCCTGTGGTAGGTCACACGGAAAGAGCTCTGTGCCATCAGCTCTCGGCTGGGTCAGCTGGTCTGGCCGAAGCCCCACAGCCCAAGTGTGTTAGTTGGAGGGAAGGACTGCCCAGCTGAGCCCAGGTTCAAATTTTTACTGTTGCTCAAGCTGCTAAGTTTTGAAGCATCTTGTGCAGCTTAGGCAAGGGCTGGGGGTCCGAGGTGAGAGGCACCTGGAGAAAAGGGAGCAGGTGCAGGAAATAAATGCACCAAGAGTGATCATCTGTTATCGTAAGGCGGTCAGAACTCTGACTGCTTCACAAGGACTCTCTGGGTGACAGCGTAGCCAAGATCCATGTGACTCAAGTGTGGTCCCCACACCGTAGCGCTGACGTGCTCTGGGAGCTTGTTCATTTCTTAGAAAACCCCAGACCTGGGGCCCTGCCCCAGAAACCTAGCTCTCCATGTAATGTCTAGGCACGCCACGAGGAGGTTCATGTCTCAGAGGCCTGGGTTCTGGGGTTGTGAGCCCCGGGGTTGCCACACTCTCGGGAGTGAGCAGGTCATGATCATCTACATGCAGATGGATTTCAAGATGTCCATCTCCCTGGAGACCTTTGCGAAGGAGTGATTCATCCACTGAAGGTCTCACAACACCACCCCCCACACCCCCCCCGAATAATCAGCCTTCACGTTCCCAACCAGAAGCACACGTTTCTAGGTCATGTGGCCATCCTCAGAAAAGATCAGTAAGAGGGGGCTTTGTTCACTGCCAGTGCAGAGGCACTGTGTCGGCCGGGAAGGTGATGACCTGTGAGGGGCCTTGGGGAGGCGGGTAGATGGCGAGGGTTCCACGTCTCTGAGCCGCTGGTCACGCAGTGGAAAGGCTGGCCCAGTGGCCCCTGGAAGTCTCATCGCTGGTCAGAACCCAGAGGCCAGGCCCTGCCCCTGCACCAGGGGCTGGGGTGGACCCGAGACTGGGCCTGCAATCTTGACAGGCAGTTCCAGGACCATCCTTCCTAATTTAACCTGAGCAGTAAGAAGGAGTGTGCTGTGAACTGGCAAGGCGAGATGGAAACAACCCACAACCCCGCTGCCGAGCAGTGTCCCCTGATGTCTGCCGTGTGGACACTCTGACCAGCACAGACTCCAACCGCACCAGCTTCCTAAACCTAGCCTGGCGGAGCCTGTGAACCTCGGTTGGATGCTCACAGAGGGGTGGGGGTTGGTGGGGGTTGAGGGGTGTCGGGGGGTTGGCCCATCCCCTGCCCCTCCTGACCACAGCTGCTGGGCAGATGGGATGAAGGCAACCGAGGCTAAACTCCCACCCAGGCCCGGGATGGGTGTCTGGGATGGAGCCCGGGGCCCCGGTGGCCCTGGCCTAGGGAAGATCCCTGGCACATCTTTTCCCAGAGCTCTAGCGCCACCTGGTGGCGGGATTCCCAAGTCCGGGTGCATCTGGGATCCAGATGGTACCAACTTGGGCGTGTCCTGGGTGAGCTTGGATCAGCGGGAGAGGGTCCCAAATAAGTCCCAGGAGGCCTGTGCCCCCTGCCCAGCCTCAGGTCCCACTGCCTCACTGCTGTGTCCTACAGGCGCATTTCTGGGGAATGTATCAGAGTGAGGCTGTTGTCCCAGGCTCTGCTTTACAGGGACAGAAATTGAACCCAGTCCTGGTCCCCGCTTGTGCCCCTGTGCTACCTCCCCTCTCCCCAGTGGTGATGTGGGACGCAGGGTCCAGTGTCCTTGCCCTGGCCAGACATCCGGGCCTGAGCACCCCGTCCTGCGGCCTGACCCGCCTCAGGCAGGATGAACTCCAAGAGCCGGGCAGCAACAGCCCTGATCATCCTGAGAGCCCAGGGTTAGAAAAGTGACCAAAACAGGAAAGTTTTGCTTTCTACAAACCTTTTAACATCTTCTCCAAATCCCAAATTCCCATATATATTTTATAATATTAACATGCAACATATTCATATATTATATAAGGTTTCCCAGTGGCTCAGTGGAAAAGAATCTGCCTGCGATGGAGGACACACGGGAGATGTGGGTTCAGTCCCTGGGTCAGGAAGATCTCCTGGAGAAGGGAAATGGCACTCCACTGCAGTATTCCTGCCTGGGAAATTCCGTGGACAGAGGAGCCTGGCAGGCTGCAGTCCATAGCATTGCAAGGAGCGCTCTGTACCCTGTTACCTGCCCTGAAAGGGGCGCTCTGCCTGCCTTTTGTTCCATTTGGCACATTGGCTGTTTGGCTGTTGTCGGCCATCAGGGACTCTAAAGCCACCTGAGAAAAGCCCCTGTGATGTTTGGACCAAGAGATGTGACATAAGGGGGGCCAGCAGAGGCTGAAGGATGAGCTGCTGCCCCCGGCCTGTAATGCCTTCCTCACCCAGTGTGTCCCCACAGGCTTTGAGCTCAAGCAAAGTCATCCTTGGAGACACACCCGTTGTTTCAGTTGCTATGGCTTCACAACAAACCAGCCCAGGCCTCAGCAGTTTTAAACAACAGTGTTTGTTGACCTTGAGCATGTGAGTCAGGAATGTGGACAAACACAGCGCTCTCCACATGGTCTCCAGCTCCGAGGTGGAGGGGGCCGGCCCCCACGTGGAGGCCATGCCCCAGGAGAGAGAGGCGGCTTAGCCTTGGACGTCAGCATCATCTCCTGTGAGGGGCACTGAGGTCGGACGCATTTCACAGCTCCTTTAGAAATTCATCATCCAGGCCTCCGTTTCACAGAGGTGACCCCAGCAGCTGTGCAAACTGGACACTCAGGGACCACGTTGCTGGGCTGGGATGGAACAGGCTGGGGCCAGGGACTATGCAAAGGGAGGACCCAGGGTGTCTTGGAGAGGCCTCGGCCCACCCAGGCCCTGGCGATACCCCAGGTGGAGGGGGATGACTGGAGGCTCCAGGCAGGGGAGGAAGTGGATCTTGGTGATGAAGGGCCCCCTGTTGCTTGTGGATCATCAGTCAGCCAGTGGCAGAGGATGAAGAAAGGGAGTGGGTAGGGAGGGAACCACGCCACCAAGATTGCAGCCAAGCTCTGTAGCTGGACGCAGGCAAGAGGCAAAGTTTCCATCAACCCCATCTCTTAGCCCAGGGAGCCTCCCCACACCAAGAGCCATTCAACAGTGAGCCTGAGGCCTTTCTGCTGGGACGACAGACTGGGGCCTCTAGCAGCCCTGTTGGGTGGAGAAGGCTGAGGCTCTCCTACTTGTCTGGCATCCAAGGAGATGGTCATCTCTCAGATGAAACTTGGGTGGAGGCAGGGCTCCTGAGACTACAATCTCCCCCGCTCAGATGTGGCTCCCAAAGCTAGGGTTCAGGGCTTTTTCCTGAGATGGGACAAAAAACATCCCAGGATTTCCGCCCCCCACTCCCATTTTTCCCTTCCTTCAGGAAGCCCTCCATGACTTCCTGCACACAGGGTTCCGGCCTCTGCCCTGAGCGCCCACTGTTTCAAGGTGAGCGTGTGGTCAGGTCCTCCAGGCACTAAGTGCTGTCTGGTCCACAGTGGAGCCCAGACCCCCTCGCAGGCCTTGCTGGGTGGAGAGTTCAAGACTGTGGTTACCATACAGGGGGCGGGGTGCTGGGCGTGAAGGGTATTGTGTCCTGCACACCGGAAGGGAAGGGGTAACAGCACGTGTTGGGAGCCCATCTGAGCCCTCGGCCCCTGGCTCTGGTCCTGTGGGCAGGAACACGCTCATCCACGTCCACCCAGGGACAATGGGGCTGCAGGCTTGGTGGCTGTTACCCCAGCGCGTGGGAAGGAGGCTTACATAACTTGTAACCTGAGCAGGGCAGACCCTGGTGGGGAGAAACTGTGGCCCGGGTTCGGAGGAATAGCTGGGCTGTTTCCTCCTGGGGGAGCCCCGTTCCTGGGCCAGTTGCTGCTACTTACAAGGGTGCCAACCTGCCTGGCTCTTGCCCTCGCACCCACTGTCCCCACAAAGAGCTGCCCTGCTGGAGCCATGGGCATGGCTTCGGCTTCCCAGTTGGAGTCTGGGGTCCAGGTGACTCCCTGGAAGCCCCACCTGCATCCTCAGTGTCACCCTTTGATTCTGGTCTCCTCCTGGGGGCCCACACACCCAGGCTCACTGCCATCGTTTGAGGGGGTTTTCCGGGGCTTGGCTTCTCTTTCCACTTGTCATGCATCCTCAGGTGACTAAAAGGGACTCTGTCTTGGAGCAGGTTTTGTTCAAACAGAAGGTGACTCTTGTTCGTGATGGAGAGATGGGGGCACCAGCATGACCTTGAGGCGGCAGTTTGGAGGCTGAGGTAGGGGCAAGAATGCTGGTGGGAGGCGGGAGGAAGATGGGGGCATGTTAATACAAGAGGGCTTCTGAGTGCACCCCACGCCCCCAGTGCTCAGGAGGCTGGGAGCAGAGTCAGAACTCCACCCTCAGGGTGAGCCTCCACCTAGCACCCAAGCCCCGAGCTGAGCCCAGGAGGCTGGAAAGGAGCTTTTGTGAGCCACAGCCCTCTCTGGACACGGCTCGGGGATGTTTGGACTCTTAATTAGTGTGAATGTTCCTTAATCATCCTTGGATGGAGCTCCTGATGAGGGTTGCCATGGCCACAGGGCTCTGGTGAGTAAAGGGCCCTCCACACTTTCACATCAGTCACCTCACCCATGTGGAGCTCAGGCAGCTCTGCTCCGAGCCTTGGGCGCCTCCAGGAGCTCCTGGGAGCTCCTCCTTCTGTGGCACCCGAGGTCCCTGGGTGCTCCTGGTAGGAACACATCACCACAGGCTACCACGTGGTGTGTCCTCTGGGCCCTCCCAGTAGTACCACCGGGGGCGGTGGAAGAGGAAGCAGGTTCACAGAGGACCAGTGACGTACCCAAGCCCAGTGATGACTGTCCACGCCCTGTGCCGGGTGAGGACGTGATGACGGTTCCATGGCATCAGGTGAGGGCTCGTGGCCTGAATACCAGCAGCCTGTGAAGTAAGTGCAGGTAGCCATCCCTGCTTTGTAGGTGAGGTGAGCGGCTCGGAGAGGCTGAGTAACTTGCCACAGGTCACGGAGCAAGTGAGAAGGCGAGGTGGGCTTCTGGCGCTGCCAGTGCCCGCTCTCGGTAGCAGAGGCAGGGCCCAGGGTTTGCTGTGGTTCCTGGGTCTTCCTGGAGCATGGAAGTTATCCCTTCTGCCCCCTCCACTGGCCCTGCGGTGGCCCCGAGGGCCATGGCACCATGGCATGAGGTGGGGAAAGTGGGGGTGATGGGGTGCTCCATGCATGGGCACCTGCAACCCAGGGTGGGTTTTAGAGTTCAGTGTCCCATGGGGACTGTCCCCAGCCTCAGCCCAGCAGCTCCCACAGTCTCCTTCAAAGGGGGCTGATTCTTCCTGGCTCCTGCCAGCGCACACGATGGTCTGGGGGCCAGGCCAGATATGTGACGCATCCCATGCCAGCTGCGGACAAGCCAAGGGCACGCGGTGGGTGGGGAAGCGAGCGCCTGATGCCCTCCAGAGGGGTGCTGACAGCTGGGTCCCTGTCCTCGTCATGAATGTCCTGAATGCAGGCTGCCCTGCTGTTCCTGGTCTCCTAATTAGAGCGAGACGTGGTCATGTGCATCCCCTGCAGCTTTTCCGGATTGTTTTTCACCCAGCTGAGCAGAGGCAGGGCTGTTAGTCCTCGTCACGGTAGATGATCATGGGTCACGCGTGGTCAGACGTTTGTTCTGGGAAGTTGGGTCTTCAGAGTATGAGACTGTCACCTCTCCCCCTTTTCCATGTTCTGGAGGCTCCTAACCCGCAAGACTTAAGGAGGCCCCAGCGCCCTGGAGGGCTGCTTCTCCCACCCCAGGCATGTGCCTTCCTGGACTCAACCTGGTTGTAGGTGTGCAGTCCTCTCTCCTCTTTTGAACGCCTGACTTTGCTCACACGGGTGGGTCTCGCGACAACCTTCTCTGTGAGACACTCTGCAGGTAACCCAGGTCTGTCTCCGTGGGGGGCTGTGGGCTGCTGCAGCAGAAAGACCAATGTCCAGACTCTAAAGCACGGACGTTGGTGCTCATTCACTGAGCAGGTTGGCAGGTGGCTGCCTCCATTGGGAGGCCCCTCCTGGGGGTGCGTTCTCTGTGTCCTTCGCCCCTTCTGTCCCTGGATCCAGTTGCAGGTGGTAAGAAGCGTGGGGAAGGTACAGCCACTTCCCAAATCCTGGACCAGGTGCTGGCCGGCCTCGCTGGCCCACGTCTCTGGGGTGAGGATGCAGCCGTCACTGCCACCTGCAGGGAGGTGACAGGCGGTGCTCTGGGCGCCGGGAGGAAGAGGGGACGCAGGCTTGAGGGGCCTCGGGAGCAGGTGTGAGTGAAGAGAGGGCTCCCGGGGCCCGGGACAGGCCTGTCCTCAGCACCTTCCTTGCATGTTCTCCTTCTTTGTGACCCGCTAGGAACTCATCCCAGACTTGGCCATCTCCCCAGATGTCTGGCCATTTCCAAGCTGGTTGTGCGTCAGAATCACCACGGTTCTCTGGAGACACGGACACCTGGTCCCAGGCCCCACAGTGCTGCTTCACAGGCCCAAGGTAGGACCTGGGCACCTGCAGGTAAAAAGGCCCGCAGGTCCAGCGGTCCCAGCCCCTACGCTTGGCCCCGGTTCTGCCCCAGGTCCAAGGAGAGGCATCCACGGCCCATGTGGAGGCAGCGCCGTGGGTTCACTCCTCGCCTGGCTCCCGCAGGATCTACGAGGGCCCCAGGGCAGAGTGGAGAGGACATGCCCGCCTTGGGAGACAGGAGCTGGGAGATGTGATGTCCCCGTCGGGAGGCACAAGCTGCTAATTGCTTTGTTTCGCGTTACCAACATCTGCGGGGAGACAGCAGATGCCGCCACTTGCCCAGCCTGCTGTCCCCAGAGGTGACCACTCTGTGGCGTCCAGGGCTCTTGGCACAGAACCTGTCAGACCACAGCCGAGCACCCTGTCCGGCTGCCCCCGTGTCCTTGCTGCTAAGACAGTCGCGCCCACATGCTGCCCTGAGAATGGGCACTGTGGTGACTGCCACTCCTTCCTGCAGCAGCACCAGGAGCATACTTCTCTCTCCTTCTCGAAGATTCCAGGCGGAACCTCTCAGCTCGGCGCCACAAACTGAACGGCTCCACCAAGGTTTCTCTCTCTAATTTTAAGGGCACCTTTCCCCCCAAGCTGCAGCTCTGGGCTCTCAGAGGATGCTGGAGGGCCAGAGCATGCAGGGGCGAGGGGTGGGGGAACGACTAGGGTCTCCCTTACAGAACACCTTGAATGTTTCTTTTTAAGTGGGTGGGTGGGTTCTCAGATGCAGAGAAAACCCACATCTTGGTTCAGTGGCCGTCCTGTGTCCCTTGTAGGAAGAGGAAGTGCCTTGTTTGCTGAGAGGAGCTCCATTCAGCCTCTGAGCCTCAGTTTCCCTGTTTGTGAAACCAAGAACTAACCCCCCTGCAACTGCATCATAGGGTTTTCTCAAGAGGATCAAATTTAATCAGGTTCAACAAGCTGTGTATTAATACAACATTTAAACTGCTTCCCAAATGACTGGTGCTGAGGGAATACACGCGTGCATAAAATGAGATGTCGTTCTCAGAAGAAATGGAAAATGCAGAGGAAGGCACACACACATCAGCAAGCAGGATGCAGGGCTGAATTAGTGATCATGGTTGTCCCCATGGCAACCACGGCCCCAGGACCCCTGTCTCCATAGCAGACTGTGCCCTTGCTGACCTGTGCCCACCCTGCCCCCAAATGATGAGGGTCCACCACATGCCCACAAAGGGGAGAACCCAGCCCGTCCTGTTGGGAGTGGAGACGGTGACCCCTGGACACAGGGGCTATGTCTTTTGAACCTCCTGGTGCTTCAAGCCCAGCAGAGTACCTGGCACAAGCTCAATCTCTGAGCTTTTTTTAACCATGAAACAAACTAGATGCACAGTGACCAGTATAACAGTTTGAGAACAACAGCCCACCCCCGCACCCCACTTGCTTCCCATCTTCTTCATCACCCAAGGAAGCGTCACTACTGTTTGGCTTTTCTTCCTTTGAACCAGGTCTAAATGGATGTCAACAGGCATCTTCTGGGACGTGTGTTTCTACTCTCCACCGTATTGAGACTCAGTTAGTTAATGTCCCCTCTGGGGCAGGACTGATGGTGGTGGGTGCAGTCAACGTTGCTGAATGCAGGCAGGGGCTGTGAAGGCAAATACCCCGTGTGCCTAGCTGAGGAGGAGAGAGTTGGGAGCCCGCAGGAGCCTGAAGGCCAGGCTTGGCAACAGCTGCACTGCCTGGACCCTGGAGGGGGTGCCTGTCTCAGCTGGGTGCCTGTGTGGGTGGAGCCGGGGGTGTGTGGAAGCTGGGGCCCGGCCCAGATCGGGTGCGGAATGCTGGGGTATCAGCAGGCAGGGGCAGGGATGGGCCTCCTGGGGCCGAGGCCGGAATCAGTCCCTGAGCACACGGCTGCCCCCACCTCTCATCCTCAGAGGAGGCCTCCACCCGGAGTAAGGGCTGAACTGCCCATGCCCACTCCCCTCAGTGAGCTCCGCATCGCTGGATCACAGCATTTCTAGGTGGGGCTCGTCTGGCTGTCTGCTTGGCCTGGGTCGTGTCCAGGTCCT
The DNA here is from genome assembly GCF_000754665.1 of Bison bison bison. Classification (NCBI taxonomy): domain Eukaryota; kingdom Metazoa; phylum Chordata; class Mammalia; order Artiodactyla; family Bovidae; genus Bison; species Bison bison. Next base: position 4,057,135 of record NW_011494635.1, on the reverse strand, counting down.
CGGCCTCTTCCCATCTAAGACCTTTCCAGGATGCATGTCCACCAGATACAGATGGACAAAAACTGCAGTGGGCCTGGTCCAGCTAGACCAAGCATATCCCTAGATCTGACCTCCTTCTGCCTTGGTCCCCTGAGGGCCCCTCGCCGTCCTTGTACGTGGTAGGTGCTCAACAAACTCCTGTCTGGCAGTCCTGAGATGCTGCACCTCGGGTTCGGTGCTGAAGCGACGTGGAAGGACCCAGAATAGATACGTCCTGTGCTGACCTGCTGACCCGCGTCCAACCTGGTTTTCAAACCCCTCCCCACTCTTCCTGGAGTGGGGAAGGGATGGCACTCCATCAGGGCCAGCTCTGGTCATGGGATCTGACATCCCAGCTATGAGCTAGGGGTGGAGGAGTGTGGCCCCAGGCCACCTGCCTGAGCCTGAGGCCAGGTCTGTCCCCTCCCCACAGGTGACATTGAGGCCAACAGCCTCCGTGATCTCCATTTCCGTCTGAAACTGTGGATCTGACGGGCCTGGCACAGGACTGCTGTGGGTACAAAGTTGAGTCTACTTGCCACGCCCTCTTCAAATGTAAGGGTCGTGTGATTTTTAAAAGACCTGGGATCTGAGAGCCCCCAAAATGCCAGATGGAGGGCTGCTTTGGGAACGGGACCAGCTGGGCTTCTCTTTGGGCCTGGGGAGCTCCGCCGTGGGGTCCTAACATTTCTCCCCTATGGGCCAATGTGAGGGCTACGGAGGCTGAAGTGGCCTGAATCTGTTTCTAAATCTGACACTGTTGTTGGACACTGATCATTTCCAGCTCCTCTTTCACAGGCCCCTATGAGTGAGAAAATGTGGCTGAGCTGGGAGGTTTTATAGCCTTCACTCACCTCATTCCTGGGGCAAGAGCTCCATCCACTAGGAAACTCTGCTCCCAAGGCCAGAAAACACACACCTTATAGAAAGTGCTGCGGCCACATCCAGGGAACAAAAACGTCACACTAGGTGACTGAGAAGGTGCTCAGTCTTCCCCAACTTGTCCCACCTGCGAGGAGCTGGAGCCCAAATATGGATTCTCTGGTGGCGGTAGACAGACAGCAGCCCGATCACTGTACGCTGTTCAGCTGAGTCATAAGCTGGACTTTGGTGACCTGAGGAGTCACAACCGAAGGCCTGAGGGAATGGAGAGCCGCGTGTCATGCTAGGATTTTGTGGGACCGCCCCCCACCAAAGACTTGCAGGTATTTTATGTATCGTCTATCTACCTGTCGTTAAACTGGCCCCAGATGACCTGGCTCCAGTGGAAACTCAGGTCCCCTAGAGGCCATGGGGCAGTGAATACCCTCTCTGGCATTTCCATGGCCCCCATCGAGCACCTTGAATTCAATCAGTCTCTGCTGGTCAGTAGGGTGCCTGGCGGAGGCAGAATTCAGACGCATGAACCTCTCTCTCTCTCTGGCAGGGACTCGCAGCCCCCCTCACTGACTGCTGGCAGGAAGTTCACCCCTGGGTGACGAGGATGCTGGTCTGTGCTCAGTTAAAGGGACAGTCATCTTGGTGGCTGGGGGCTGGTGCAGAGGCAAAGAGGAATTGCGGCCCAAGGCAGGAGCAATCTGGAGGCTGCTTGCTGCTGAATTGGGAGGGGGCGGGAAGCCAGAGCCATTTCAGATCAGTATACCTGCCCCCTGGAGAGCCCGGGCCACCCCCTACCCCCACCTCTGGGGGTGTCCACCTGGGGCTTCTCCTTGGAGGTCCCCACATTCCGCTCCTATCACCCCAACCACACTTCCTGATTCCCGTGTTATCTTCTCCATCCAGCAGATTCGGTCAAATCTTTAGAGCCCGAGGGGCTTCCCTGCCCTGTGACTCACTCAAGACACCTGCAGGGAGCCCCACTCCCAGGGGTCACCACATCCTGCTGTGCGGGGCATCTGCCTTTGTCATCCACCTTGGAGCCTGTGTTGAGCTGCAGCAGGCAGACCCCACCTGTCGTTCCTCAAATGCCCTGTGCATCCTCACCCATGTGGAACTCCGACCCCTTCCCATGGGTCAGTGAGATGACAAATTCTTTACTTGAGTTCCACCCGTGTCTAGTGGGGAGCCAGCTGTCTGCAGGCCCAGGTGTCTGTGGGTTTGGCATCTGCCTTTGCTTTGCTACCAGAAGCAGAATCTTCAGGGGGTGAGAATCCCAGGAGGCGAGACCCCTGACCCCTGGGGGGAAGCTCAGCTGATCCTGAAGACCAGGGAGGGGCTCTCAAGAGGTCAGGGGGAGTCATCACAGCCCAGGCCTCACGCCACTTCTGGCGCTAAGGTCATCGACAGCAGAGCACCGACGTGAGCGTGGTCTCTACTTGGTCAGAGATGGGACAGCTGCCTTTTGGAGAGGTCAGCCTTAGCTCAGGGTCTGAATCCACACTTAATTGTTTATTGACAAAGTGGGCCAACAGATGTCAATATCCATGGCGACAAAGGCAGGTGGACTTTGAGGGGATAAAACGAAACTGTCCTCAGGGCTGGTGCTAAAGCTAGTCTGCAGGGCCCCTGAAGGCTCCTACAAAGTCTCAGGGGCCCCAGAAAGGCAGCTTAATGCAGTGGCCACTGGGCATTCATGTCTGGAATGGACAGCATCTGTTGGTGATGATTTTAAACCCAGAGTCTGCCCCAAATGAGAGGTGGCCTCTGGCATCTGGAGAGGTGCAGGATGACTGGCAGGGCTGAGGGATGACCTGCCCAGCTCTTGGTGTCAGTGGGCCCTGTTCCCAGGCAGCTGTGTGGCCCCACTGTGGCGTCTCTGGCAAGTGCTAACGGCACAGTGACAGAGGGGCATGGCTTCCCCCATAAGGCTCTCCTTGGGACCCAGGCTCGTTCCCTGGAGAGAGCTGGAATAACTGGGCAAGTGGGGAAGCCTGGTGAGGTGGGGGCACCTGGTGAGGTGGGAGCACCTGGTGAATCAGGATGACCAGGGAAACAAGGGAGAGAGGGACCTGGGGCAGCAGGAGACCAGCAGGCCACAGGCGTCTGCATGGATGGGGGAGGGCCTCACTCATGCGAAGATGACATTTCCATGGAGGTCACCTAGGCTCCTGCCCGTCCTGCCCCACTCACCCCACCACCACTGCCAGAGACATGCTGAGAACATAAACCAAAGTCTTTTCGGATCCATAAGAGTCCTGACCCACTAACATCTGGGCCCAGATGAGATTTCACTCTTTGAAAACCACAGCTGAGGCCAAGTGCCATAAGAGGGGTGACCGATTAGGATCTGGCTGTTCGGGGGCAGCCTGACTTTGCTGTTTCCGGGGAGTGTAACTTTGGGGAGATTACAGGTGCTGGTCTCTGTTGCAGAAAGGGTTTTGACAAGAATGCAGTGAACTGACCAAAGGGAGGCTGTGCCCTCAGGGAGACCGAGGAGGTGGCTTCCACTGGGCACTTTGTGGCCTGCAGGGGCCACCGGGGTGGGCCTGTCCCCGCTCTACAGCTGCCACGTAGGTGGTGTCGGGGGCATCACCTTCTCTGACCCTCAGCTCTGACTCCCATCCTCTGCCGCTCTCAGGACTCCATGGGGAAAGGGCCCAAGGGCTGGGGTGAGGCCTGCCTGGGCGGTGCCTATGGAGGCCGCCGTGATTGCAAGTCAGCTTGGATCTAGGGAGGCATGGCGGCCTCATACTTTTAGAAGATGGCGTGTGGGCAGCAGCAACTGACACAGTCCCCTCCCCAGCAAGGCCGAGGGGGCCGCGGGGGCCACCCTTAAGTGAGCTTCAGGCCACACGCGGCTGGTCATCAGTTGTCCTCTGATGGTTTGGCCCTGACCCCCACACCCTCAAGGCTACAAGGCACCATGTGTGGTCATGATGCTGGCCCTGGGAAGGCCTGGAGGAGCTGAGGGCACGGGGAGGGCTGAGCGTTTTAGACAGAGGGCTGAGGGGACAGAGGGTAGAGGTCTGAGGGGAATGGAGCCCCCAGTGGTGGCAGGGCAGGTGGGTGGGAGGGACATAAATCCAAAGATAGGCAACTTTGGGCACTGCCTGAGTGAAAAATGGGCATTTTAAGACAAATACAAAGAAGAACGCTTCACACAATGGCTCACGATGAATGAATTGGAGAGGCTAAGTAAAAAGGACGGGAGGGTGGCACCAAGCCTGGGGACGGGTCCTCAGGGCCTGTGACCACCCATCTCTGTACCCAGCGGCTGAACGTGGCCTCCAGCCTGTGTTCACCAGCATCCTCTCTCATCACCCTCACTGAGAGATGAGGACCAAGAAGTGTGCCCACCTGCCCAGGATCACAGCTGAAACCTGGGTTGGTTCGGTCCCAAATCCAGCCTCTCTCATCAGGCTACTCTGACTCTTCCAGAAATCTCTGGGCTTCTTCCATATATCCTGTTTTGAGTGTGGTTGGTTTGCTGTTGGTTTTTATTTATTTTGGCCATGCTGTGTGGCATATGGGATCTTAGTTCCTCGACCAGGGATTGAACTTGTGCCCCCTGCGTTTGGTCCATGCTGGTTGGTGGACCACCAGGGAAATCATTAGGGTGTGTGTTTGGAGCATCCATAGATTCAAATGCCTGATGGAGCTCAGTTTTGACCGAGAAAGGCAGTGCTAATAATTTTCAGAATGGGTGCATGCTAAGTCGCTTCAGTCATGTCCGACTCTGTGACGCTATGGACTGTAGCCTGCCTGGCTTTCTGTCCATGGGATTTCCCAGGCAAGAATAACTAGAGTGGGTTGCCATTTCCTTCTCCAGGGGATCTTCCTGACCCAGGGATCGAAACTGTGTCTCCTGCATTGCAGGCAGATTCTTTACCATTGAGCCACCAGGAAGTGTTTAAGGTTGACGAGAAGAGCAGCAGGTGAGGGGATCAAACCTGATCCCTTATCCCAGGACCGTGGTTCTTAATTTCCACTGCACCCTGAAATCACCAGGCTGCACTCTTGATCAATCACACAAGATTTCTGGGGCTGGGACCCAGGAAGCAGGGCCCTCCTAAGCACCGTGGGTGGAACCACTGCCCTGGAGCGATGGCCTCCGCATGCGCTGAGGTCTCAGGATAAAAATATTTATGGACATGTTCACATGGGAACCTCAGCGCCTCATGCTGTGACCCTCCTGGAACCCCCAGGACGCCCCGCTGCTGCTGCTGGTGGCTCTGCAGTCACTTTAACAACAAGGAAGCTTTGGTGAAACCCAAGGATTGGTATTAATCAGAAAGAAAAGGTCTAAGCAAAAAAAAAAAATAAAGAAGATAATTTTTGTTAAATAATGAACACTCGTGAAACAGCCATGAAATGGTATTAAAATGTCTGTGATTACTTATTTCTCAGCATTCATCTGATAACTGAAGCAGCAGGAAGCAATAGTTGCACTTAAAAAAATGACAAGAAAATAGCTATTCATTTAGTCGTGTCCTCAGTAAGATCACTAGTGTCACCGTCGTCACCAAGGTGTCAGCAGGTG